>NC_083236.1:4306144-4612654 GCF_032191835.1 Heteronotia binoei | reverse complement strand
AGCTAAGCAGGTATTTGGCTGGCTGGTGTTTGGATGGGCAGCCTCCAAGGGATACCAGGGGCAGGAGAAAGAGGCAGGCAATGGCAGACCACCTCTGAAGTGGCTCTTGCCTTAAAAACACGTCTAGCTTACCAGCTAGTGGTGCATAGCAGCTCCTGCCAAGCTACTGCCAAGTCCGCCTTTTTTCATCTTAGACGGGCGAGGCAGTTAGCCCTCTTCCTGGAGCGCGGCGACCTGGCAATAGTGATCCACGCAACGGTCACCTCGAGGTTGGACTACTGTAATGCCCTCTACATGGGGCTGCCCCTGTACCGAACCCGGAAACTGCAGCTAGTGCAAAATGCAGCAGCCAGGCTGCTACTGGGACTGCCTCGGTGGGAACAAGTGCAGTCTGGGCTGCAGGAATTGCACTGGCTGCCAATTGTTTACCGGGTTCGTTACAAGGTGCTGGTCATTACCTTTAAAGCCCTATATGGTCAAGGACCTGCCTACCTTAGGGACCGCCTCTCTCCATATGTTCCCCAGAGAGCACTGCGATCCAGTTCAAAAAATCTTCTTGAAATCCCTGGGCCAAAAGAAACTAAATTAAAAGCTACCAGAGAACAGGCGTTCTCTACAAAGGCCCCCCAATGGTGGAATCAATTGCCGGAAGAGGTGCAGGCTCTACGGGATCTTAAGCAGTTCCGTAGGGCCTGCAAAACTGTCCTCTTCCAGCTAGCTTTTTAAGACAGAACTCCTGATAAGATCAGTAATACCGAGCCATCTTATACGCCATTCGACTGTATTTTAATGTCATACTGTTTTATTGGTTTTATTGTTTAAATTATTAATTATATTATCTATTGTTTATCTGTATCATGGTTTTGCCATGTCTTGTTAGCCGCCCTGAGCCTGCCTAGGCGAGGAGGGCGGGGTATAAATAAAAGTTTATTATTATTATATTATTATTATAACACTAAAAGACCTAGAACTTCTGGCTGCCAGACAATTTTAGGATCTCCTAGATAAATAACATATGCTGCCATATGATAATCATTATTAATTATTACCCCCCACTCTCTCTCTTCCTATATGTAATGGCTGAAGAAATTTTGTCTCACTGTATCTGAAGATGTGTGCTTGCACATGAACGCTTCTACCTTGAATAAAACTTTGTTGTTCTTAAAGGCGCCACTGGACTCAAGCTTCGTTCTGCTCTTTCAGACCAACAAGTGTATGGCTTGTTCATCCAGCACCAGATGCTGGAATCCAACCAGGTTTTCCATTGGAGGGTCCTCTTTGGCTTGGCTGGATATCATGAGACCTGCATGAGTGGAAGCCGTGGAGCACAGGAGCTGCGGCAAGAAGAACTATGTGAAACTGGCTGGATCCAACCCACCTAAAACACTGCTAAATAATGCTGATGGTCACATTGCTGCTTATCTTTGCTAGTCATGGGATCATGAACTGAGAGAACATTTCCATATAATATTACATGGCTGGTTTTGTAATAGTAAACAAATAGTGAACGTGGCACTTAACAGAGCTGGAAAAGAAGAAATATCCATCACACAGGATTATAGTACATGTGCAGTAATAGGCACTCTAATAGACTGTGAACCTATTTTGAAAAGAATTCAAGATGCACAGAAGAATACAGGAAAAAGAAAGGAGCACCCAAAATTTCCATAAAAGAGACAGAGAAGACAGAAAGACCCTACCTCCTTCTGCAAAACTAAAAAAAGCATCCACCTCAATGATAACAAACACAACATAATACACAATCATATCTTTTACTACATGAGTTGTAAAAGCTGAAACACTTGAGGCTTGCCAGATGGCTCTGATGCCCTTTGAAGGTTTCCTAACAATAAATGCATGACTCGAATATAATTCTAATGAAACAGAACATTAATCATAATCTTTCTGCCATCTCATTTTCACTTTCAGATTTCAAGGATGACCCCAGAGCACCTATTATCTGTCACCTCCACTTTAAACCACTGTCACTTTAGAAGAGGTGAGGACAAGGCGGGCCAGGGCAGCTGCCTTCCGAAGATCAGTGGTCCAACAGAACTCTGGTGCCACCGACTTCCAGCAAGACATCACGAGACAGTTTCTTTCCTTTTAAAAGACTGGAATCCATCATTCTTCACATTTTTCATTTGAAGCTGCAAAGGTGGGTAACCATTAAAATGAGGTTAATATAATTTCAGAGTTCAGATCTATTCCCGAGAAGTGTTTTGCATTAGGCTTTCCTGCCTTCCTTACAAGCAGTTTGATCACGGCAGATTTGAAAGAGGGTTTTATTCATGTCAGTGCCCACAGCAGCCCTGTTCTGACCAGCAACTTGCAGTATGGAATAATTTTAATGAAAAAAATTGATTTGACATGCATCATCATTGTAAAAATTAGAGAAATAATGTGTGCTAAGTGCTTTGGACTTTCAAAAAGTGCTATGTACATGTAAGGCATCATTATGACACATGTATTGAGTGTTGCTGTGTTTTAATGGCTTACTTTCAGAGATTGGTTTCAACAAAATTACTTCTGATTACTTTTAAAATTACTTCTGATTATTCTTCTCTTCAGCCTTTATCTAAAATAAACACAATAGGCTCTCATTTTTCCCTTGAATTCTTTAATTGGTCTTTTATTTACGTCAAATGTTAGTCTTGCTATTAGATGATATTCAGCCCTTTTCTCCTTCAAGTTCTCCTAGTTTGAAGACATTCTCCTGCCATTTTGTTGCCGAAGTTATTCTTGCTGCAGTTAACATGTATCTAAATAGTTCAGGGGAAGTTCTTTCAATGTTATCTGGTAAGATTTTCAATAGCATAATCTCTGGTTTCACAACAAATTTAATTTTTTAAATTTTCTGAATTTCTGCATGTGTAACTTTTCAAAATTTTCTTGTTTTGCATGCCTGCCACGTGGGGCGAAAGGTGCCCTCTGTCTCTTTACCCTTCCAGCAAGTGCCTTTACTATTTGTACCCATGAAAAAAAAAAATCTTATCCCAACTTTCCCTTAATATTTGACTTGCTGTGAATTTTATATCTTTTGTCCATATATTTCCCCATTGTTGGAATGATATCTCTTTGCCAAAATTCACTTTGTCATGCACATTTTAACTTGTTCTGTTTCTGTGTCGTATTGAAGTAAAAGCTTATAGATTCATCCTAATAAATAATCCTTTTGTTGCATGATTTTCTTTTCAAATTCAGTCAAATCTCTTATTCTGCCTCTATCTGCATAGACATCTTTTTAAGACTAGAAATCCATAACTATTTTTGTGTGATGGAACATATTTAAAGTGATAAGATCCCAGAAAGTCTTATCCAGTTCCTCAGCAAAAGAAGCTGGTTCTTTCTCTCCTGTTCACTCTCCAGCCAATCCCACTTGGTTAAGTCAATTAGTGTGGGGGGGGGGGGGGGAGAGGCATGAAGCCAAGGCCTGAAACAGCACTTGATTAAAAGAAACACTTCATGCCTTCAGCTGAGAGTTGCTGGGTGTTCAGGAATCAGGCTGAGCACATAAATGTGTGAATCAGCTGCTGGAGGCTGTTTGCCTTTAAAAAAAAAAAAAAAGATCACATTAAAGCCAGAAGTGAAGCACTAAAATGGATTTCTGCTTTGCCTGATCAAGAATTAGTAAAATCAGGTTACATTGTTTCCCCTTTCATGTAAAACATTCTTTGTGTTCAACAAATTAGTTTTTGCTTATTAAAATTAATCATCCTTTCCTCACCCTTGACTTTCTTAGAGGAACCTGTAGATCCTGCTTTAAGTTGATTAAACAAGTCAGATCTTGCTGGCATTAAATATGCAGTTAGATCTCAATCTTCCCAAATAATGGAGTTATCTTCTATGTTTTTTTTTTAAAAAAAAAAACTTGCTTTAAAATGGTTGCTGTAGGAGCCGTGCCCTTCAGCAACTTCACATGCAAAGCTGGTATGTGTGTGCCGATGTCAGAAAGAGAACAGGGAGTCTCTGGCTGTGGGAGTGGAGCATGCATGTTATTGCATCCAATGGAAATCATTTACATAATTTAATTTTTGTTTTTTGAAAGCTATACACAGCTCTTGCAAGTTTGTAGCTTTAGTGCAGAATTCAGTACGGAAATGTGGAAGCACTCCAGACTCAAGAGTGTTATCCAATGATCAGATTGAAATAATCACCCGATGGCGCTCATCTACACATTGCAGTTTCAAATGACTTGCTTTATTATTATTTAAATTGTTTGCTTTTCTTTTGAAAATTTAGCCTGCCAGTGCCAACATTGCTGTATCAAGACAGAGAATGATTTGAAGAGACGGGGGAGGGGGGGACTTTAACACCTCTCCCCATGCGTTTACCTTTGCCCAGAGGGATGATTGCAGGTACCATTATTTTTATTATCTTTACTGAGAGTAAAAGTAGCAGTAACAAAATGATAGGAAAGAAATGGGTTACAATTTCCTTCTCCCTACCCCATGCTATTTTTCTGTTTCATAAAGCAATCCCAGAAACTAAATTTGTAAAAGAAAAAGGAAAGTTGTTCAGGAAAAGGAAAGAATAATCTATAATGTGTCTTTGAGCCCATAAGATTCATAATTCTTACATTTGGTTACCAGATTCATATGGGTGGCACTTGATTGGCACTTCCTCCTGCTCAATGGATTTCAGCCTCCAGTGGAATGGCAGCGCATCTTCAGACTTCAGAGCCCGGCTCCACTGGAGCAGTGGATGCTTTGGAGGGTGGGTTCTCTGGCACTGTACCCCACCAAGGTCCCTGTCCTTCTCAAGTGCCACCCCAAATCTCCAGGGATTTTTCAACCTGGAGCTGGCAGTCCTATCTTCTCTCTGGCTCTCACCCAGATGACCCCCCCCCCGGGTTACTTGGTCTTTCACCAATCGCGGACTAGCGGGGGGGGGAGGGGTGGGACTATTCATACGGAAGGGTTACTCCTTTCGGGCTCTCCCGGCCCCAACAATCGAAGGCATTAAATGTGCCGGTCTGGCGTGGGATGTTGGAGAAGGGTTGGCGATTTGGCTGGTGTACCGTCTGCCTAACGCACCAGCCAGCACTTTACCATCCCTGATGGAGGCAGTGGCGGGCTGGGCATTGGAATACCCAGGGCTTATGGTCCTGGGTGATTTCAATGTCCACGCCAATGACACGGCCTCCAGTCAGGCGATGGACCTAGTGTCCTCCATGGCGACACTAGGACTTTCTCAATTTGTTACGACTCCTACGCACCAGGTTGGGCACATGTTAGACCTGATCTTTGCATCTGGGATTTTGGTGACCGATATCGTGACAGAAGCAGTGCCATGGTCGAATCACCTAGCCCTTAAGGCCCGTAGGGAGACGCCGCCTCAACCCTGTATGGGCAGAGAGCCTATTTTGGCTCACCCGTGGAGCCTGATGGACCCGGAATGGTTCCAAATGGCTCTGCGGGATCCCTGGCCCCCTGGCGATTCCCTTGATGACCTGGTGGAGACCTGGCAAAGACAGCTATCCAGAGCTATCAACGAGATCGCACCTCGACGCCCTCTGTGCCCTCATGTGAGGCTGGCTCCATGGTTCACCTCGGAGCTACGACAGCTGAAACAAGAGCTCAGACAGCTAGAGCTGCAGGGGCGGCATATTCGTGACGAAGCGACGAGAACATCCTATAGAATGTTTATTAAGTCTTATGAGATGGCAGTCAAAGCCGCAAAGAAAAATTACTTTGCAACTAGGATTGCATCTCCAAATTCGCGCCCGGCACAATTATTTAGAATAATTGGAAACCTTACTACTCTGCCTCAAGGCAGACCAAAAGTGAGAGAATTAGAGATAGGCTGTGAGGCTTTTGTGAAATTTTTTGCAGATAAGATCACGTTGCTTCGCCAGGACTTGCCTATCACATTAGATACAGTACATGAACTTGAGGCTCCATGCCTGTCTTCTGATTTAGTTCTGGATCATTTCGACACACTCAGCCTGGAGGAAGTTGACAGAATTCTCTCGACTGCACGCCCAACAACTTGTGATTTGGACCCTTGCCCCTCCTGGCTGATTAAATCTTGCCAGAGGGAGCTTAGATGTCCTTTACGGGACATCATAAATAGATCCCTCTCAGAGGGGTGTTTTCCAGCACCCTTGAAAGAGGCTATGGTCCGCCCCCTCCTGAAAAAGAGTACAGCAGACCCGGCCGAATTGGCAAATTACCGACCGGTCTCTAATTTACCGTTTTTAGGTAGAATTATAGAGAGGGCAGTGGTGTTGCAGTTGCAGGGCTTTCTGGATGATGCTTCCACCCTCGACCCCTGCCAGTCCGGCTTTCACCCGGGCCATGGGACGGAGACAGTGCTGGTCGCCTTGGTAGATGACCTCCAGCGGCATCTGGATCGAGGTGGCATGACAGTGCTGATGCTGTTAGATCTGTCAGCTGCGTTTGATACCGTCAACCATCAGTTATTGACCCGCCGCCTCGCCGACATAGGGGTTAGGGGGTCAGCCCTACAATGGCTTTCCTCCTTCCTCAAGGGACGGGGACAAAGGGTGGCAGTTGGGAGTGAGCTGTCCCAGCAGCGCACACTAGATTGTGAGGTGCCGCAGGGAGCAGTTCTCTCCCCGATGTTATTTAACATCTACATGTGCCCCCTTGCCCAGATTGCCTGGAGGTATGGGCTTGGGTGCCATCAATACGCAGATGACACCCAGCTCTATCTGCTAATGGATGGCCAGCCTGACTGTGTCCCAGGGAATCTGGACCTGGCACTGCAGGCTGTGGCAGGTTGGCTTAGGCTGAGTGGGTTGAAGTTGAACCCGACGAAGACAGAAGTCCTTTGCGTGGGTTGCAGCGCTCTGGGAGGAAAAATTCCTCTTCCAGTTTTTGACGGTGTGCCGCTGAAAGCGGCGCATCGAGTCAGGAGCTTGGGAGTGTTATTGGAGCCTTCATTATCAATGGAGGCCCAAATAGCAGCCACTGCCAAGTCGGCATTTTTTCATCTGAAGTGGGCAAGGCAGTTGGCTCGCTTCCTAGAGCGTCGGGACCTAGCAACAGTGATCCATGCAATGGTCACCTCAAGATTGGATTACTGTAATGCCCTCTACATGGGGCTGCCTCTGTGCTGAACCCAGAAGCTGCAGCTGGTGCAGAACGCGACGGCTAGGCTGTTATTAGGGCTCCCGAAATGGGAGCACATAGAGCCGGGGCTGCGCGGACTGCACTGGCTGCCAGTTATATATCGGGTTCGTTACAAAGTGCTGGTTATCACCTTTAAAGCCCTATATGGTCGAGGACCTGCCTACCTGAAGGACCGTCTCTCCCCATATGAACCCCAAAGAGCACTGAGGTCAGCTGGAAAGAACCAGCTGACTATCCCCGGGCCGAAGGAGGCAAAATTAAAGAACACCCGTACACGAACCTTCTCCATTGCAGCTCCGCACCTATGGAACCAGCTCCTGGAAGAAGTGCGGGCCCTGCGGAGCCTCGAACAATTCCGCAGGGCCTGCAAGACCTTCCTTTTTGGGATGGCCTTTACCTGACTGAACGACTGATGATTCACCTTAAGTGATTCCGCCATAGTATTTACACCTAACAGAGTAGCACTAGGAATGTTAATTTTAATTGGAATGTTTTTAAGTGAATGTAATTTTAAAACCTGTTGTATAATTTATTATATGGGTCGATGTTGTTAGCTGCCCTGAGCCTGCGTCGGCGGGAGGGCAGGATATAAATAAAATATTATCATTATTGTTATCCCGACCTCTCTCTTCTTTCTCTTGCAGCAGACCAAAGTGTCAAGTCGGCTGAATTCAATAACGAGTCTCTTGATAAAGTAGCAAGTTTATTGTAATCAGAACTGTGGACCATGGCAGAGATTGAAGGACTGAAACACATATGCACTAATCCAGTATTTAAAGTATGAATCTAAAGGATTCCTACGGGGGGCAATCTATGCAACACATCTTCACACTAGGATGCTACTTCTTTCGTTCCCAGACCGAAGTCTTGACACCCCATACTCCCCACAGAGAACAAGGCTGGGAAGGCGCCACTATCTTGTTCACAGGTTAGCATTTCAAAGCAGGTTACACAACAAAGGCATTTCTAGAGAGGGGGCGGGAGAGTGAGCTAGCAGCCCCCGGTGTACACTGTAAAGTACCCAGACTCCTTCACTTCAGAACCAACCTTAATACAGATATTGAGTAACCCACAGCAGACTTGACATACTGCCCCCCCTAGGATCCCCCTCCTGCCGGGCGGCCTTGCAAGGAGGGCGAGTCACATTTATGGCTCCGGAACTCGGGCCCCGAGAGGCTCCGGCACTCCCCCTTCGAGGGGAGGGTTGGTGAATCTTGTGAATGCCATTTGGACGGCCCCGGAGATCTGCGCAGTAGGCTGCAATGAAAAACAGGGTGGACTTTACCAAGAGCAGGGGGGAGGTCTAACTCTACTGTCACCGGGTTGATTACCCGCTTGATTTTGAATGGCCCTAAGAACTTAAAAGCCAATTTCCTAGACGGTTGTGCCAGAGGCAGGTTTTTTGTTGACAGGTACACGGAGTCCCCCACCTTCAAGTCCCAGACTGGCACATGGCTTTTATCGTACTGTTTCTTATACGCCTCCTTGGCCAGCTTCAGGTTTTCTTGAATGGCTGGCCAACATTGGCTGGGACCTTGCCACCATTGCTCGAAACTTGAGCCCGTCAATCCCTCCCCCCCTGGCAGCATGGGGATCGGCTTTCCCTCATACCCAAACACTGTTGCAAAGGGAGATGCTTTTGTGGAACTGTGAGCGCTGTTGTTGTAAGCGTATTCAGCGAAGGGGAGGAGGTCCACCCAGTCCGACTGGCGTAGGCTCACAAAGCACCGTAGGTACTGCTCTAGCACCCCGTTCACTCTCTCAGTCTGTCCGTCCGTCTGGGGGTGATAGGCAGAACTTAGCCCCTGTTCCATCCCTAGTAACTTACAAAACTCCCGCCAGAAGGTGGCAACGAACTGAGGCCCCCTGTCACTTATGACCTTGTCAGGGATGGAGTGATGTTTGGCCACGTGGTCGAAAAATAAAGTCGCTAGTTTCTTGGCCGTGGGTAATTGGCTGCAGGGGATGAAGTGGGCTTGTTTTGAAAACGTGTCCACCACCACCAGTATGACTGTTTTCCCCCGGGAGGGGGGTAGCTCGACTATGAAGTCCATGGACACCATGGCCCATGGCCGTTTTGCTGTTTCCAGAGGCTGTAGGAGTCCCGGGGGTTTTCCCCCCCTCCTTTTTGCCATCACACACACCGGGCAACCAGCTACAAAGTCCGACACATCCTTCTTTAGGGACGGCCACCAGAACTGCCGGTGCACCAAGTGCAAGGTTTTTACATAGCCGAAGTGCCCAGCTAATTTGGAGCAGTGACATAGTTGGAGAATTTCTTTCCTTAATATTTCCGGGATGTACAGTTTCTCCCCCTTGTACCAAAGAGCGTCTTTTCTTTTCTGCAACCCCTCCGGCCGCCCACCTCCCTCCCGTTCGGCCTCTAGGGTGATTCGTTCTTTGCTTAGCCCGCTCAATTCCTTTTTCCTCTGCGAGCGGGTAGTGACCATAGCTGCCACTTGTGTGGGGGGGATCAGGGAATCTACCACTTCCTCTCTCTGGCTCTCATGCTGTGGGAGCCTGGACAGGGCGTCTGCTAGGAAATTGCGGGTCCCCGGGATGTGTTTCAGGGTGAAGTCGAATCTGGAGAAGAAGCCCGCCCACCTGATTTGCTTTTCACTCAATTTTCTTTTCCCTGTTAGTGCCTCTAGATTTTTGTGGTCCGTCCATATCTCAAAGGGCACCCTGGCTCCCTCCAACCAGGACCTCCAAGTTTTCAGTGCAAACATGACAGCGAAAGCCTCTTTGTCCCACACTGACCAGTTCCTCTGCTCCTCCGAGAACTTTCGCGAAATGTAAGCGCAGGGTCTCAGCTTCCCCTCCTCATCCCTCTGCATGAGAATGGCTCCTACGGCGACGTCGGAGGCGTCGCATTGGACCACAAACCCCTTCCGCTCATCTGGGTGGCTTAAGACCGGCTCGCTTGTGAACAGTTGTTTAAGCCGGTCGAAAGCCGCCTGACAAGTCGGTGTCCAATTCAGCCTGGCCCCTGGTCGCTTTGCCTCCTCCCCCTTCCCCTTCGTCTTCAGGAGGTCTGTTAGGGGCAGAGCGATCTGGGCGAACCCCTCAATGAATGTCCTATAGAAATTGGAGAATCCGAGGAAACTTTGGAGCTGTCTACGTGTCCTCGGGGGGGCCCACTCTAGAACTGCCTGAACTTTGGCTGGATCCATGGCCAGCCCGTCCCCAGACACCCGGAAGCCCAAATAGTCTAGTTCCGTGCGGTGGAACTCGCATTTAGACAGCTTGGCGTAGAGCTGGTGCTTCAGCAGGGTGGCCAGCACTTCCCTCACTAGTTTCACATGGGATTGTTCGTCTTGCGAATAAATAATGATGTCATCAAGGTACACCACCACCCCCTTGTACAGAAATTCCCGCAATACATCATTTATGAAATTCATGAACACCCCTGGTGCCCCTTGCAATCCAAACGGCATGACTAAATATTCAAATTGCCCCATCGGGGTGTTGAACGCCGTTTTCCACTCATCCCCCTCCTTGATGCGCACTCGGAAGTACGCGTCCCGCAGGTCAAGCTTTGTGAAAATCTTCCCCCCCGCCACCGTGCTTAGCAAATCTTTGATGAGGGGGATGGGGTAGACGTTTGACATGGAAATCGCGTTAATCCCACGAAAATCCGTGCAAAGCCTAAGACTGTGGTCCTTTTTCTTTCTAAACAACACGGGGGCCGCGTGGGGGGCCGTCGCGGGTCTGATGAACCCCCTTTTCAAGTTCAAGTCTAGGAGTTTTCGCAGCTCCTTCTTCTCAGCCCACCCCATTTGGTAGAGCTTGGCCCTGGGAAGGCTTTCCCCGGGGATTAGTTCTATCGCACAGTCTGTGCTCCTGTGGGGGGGTAGCTGGTTGGCCTCCCGCTCACTAAATACCTCCATCAGGTCGCGGTAGGCGTCCGGGACATGGTGCACCTCTTCCACCAGGACGCACGCCCTCTCCCGAGCGGCTGGCGCTCGTGGCCCCCATGCTGCCTGCCAAAGGTGCTGGTTGCAACTTGGGTCGGGAAATCTGATGGTCTGGGCTCTCCAGCGGATGAGGGGCTCATGCTTTTCCAACCACCCCACTCCCAGGACCACGGGGTAGCCGCAGGCGGGCGCGATCACAAACGTCTCTGAGTCCCAGTGATCCTCAATCCCCAGGGGGCACGGCTCAGTCTCTTGCGTGCAGGGTTCCCCCCCCATTACTGACTCATCCATCTGTTCAAAGTGCATGGGGTGGGGCAGTTGTAAGCGTTTCAATCCCAGAGCCTCCACCACCTTGGGGGAAATCAGCTCTCTATTACAGCCCGAGTCTATGAGGGCCCGGATCTGTAGGAACCTTTTTAGCTTTGGGTTCAACAATTTGACCACTATAAAGTACAACCTTCCCGTGGGTCTCACCGTGAGCGGTGCCTCCTCTCGGTCGACCTGCTGGTTGGCACCGTTCAAAGCAGGTCGGCGTCGTTTCCCGCCGGCTCCTCTTCCCACGCCAGCTCGGCCAGCTCCTCTGACAGACGCACCTCCTCCTCTTGTAGGTCGTCTTGCACCAGGAGCGCGCTGCTCTTCGCCGCGTCCTTAGGGCGGCCGGTGGTTTTCTTGGGGCCGGGGGTGCCCGGGCGGGTGGCTCCCTGCGGTGGGGCGGCCCCGGTGGCTGATTGGGGGCAGCCGGAGGCTAGATGGTTGGGGTCCCCACACCGAAAACAACGTCGGGGCCCCCCCGGGGCAGCCACCGCCTGCTTCTTGACTTTAGGTGGCTCAGCCTTCCCGGGGCTTGCTTTCGGCGTTCCCCTGCCGGCGGCCAGTGCTTGGCGCAGCATCGCCACTCGTTTCAGGTTGGTCTCCACCTCCCCCGCCAGCTGAATCCACCCCACCAGGGTATCGGGGCGGGCTTGCGTGAGCGCTCTATCCAGGATGCTCGGGTTCAGCCCATTGGTGAAGTGCTCGATCTTCATCACCTCGTTCCAGTTCCGAGCCCGGGCGGCGTTGGCCTGGAAGTCGGCCGCGTACTCCCGGATGGATCGGGCCCCTTGCTTCATGTTCCGCAGCGCCGCCAGCGCTCGGGTTTCTTGCAGGGGGTCCTCGTACTGGGTCAGCAGGGCCTGCACGAAAGTGTTTACGAAATGGAGGACCGGGCTGTTGGTTTCGCATAGGCTCACATACCACTTCTTCGCTGCGCCCCGTAGCTTCGACCCGAGGTAGTCCACGCGGCTCATCTCATCGGGGAATGAGTCCCCCCAGTAGTGCATGTAGCTGTTTGCTTGGATCGCGAAGTAGTTCACTTCCTCCGGGTCCCCGTCGAACGTGGCGTCCAGCTCCCGGCCCCCCCCCAGGTCTCTTTGTCTGACCGGGGCAGGGGGGGGCGCCGCTGGGGCTTGCGGGGCCGCTCCGGGTGGAGGAGCGGCGGGGCCCTGTCGAGCCGGGGGTCCCCGCGGACCCGCCGGGGCTGGCTGTTGCTGGCGAGCCCCGGTCACCCCCAGCGCTCTGCCCAGCTGCGCGGTCAGGGTCTGCATCTGGTCCTTTAGGTCTCTCACCGCCCCGTCGATCTCCCTGCGGACCATCGCGCGAAACGTCTCGTACTCCTCATCGGTCTGGTCCTTGGGGCTCGCCCCTCCGTCCTCCGCTCCGCACTCGGCCCCTTCGCTTCCACTCTCGAGGTCCTGCGCCCCCGCGGCGCTGGCGCCTTCGCTCGCCTCGCCCGGGTGGACGGCGGCGGCCTCGGCCAGTTGGACCCGCTTGGTGTGGCGGGTCATGATCGCCTCCCGACGGACCGGGGCTTGATCCATCAGCGTAGTGGAGGTTCTTGGCTGGTATTGCCGTGGGGTCGCCACCAGCTGAAACTGTGGAGGGGAGGCCGCGGTCCTTCTGGCAGTATGGATGTGCCAGGGTGTCTCGGCCCCCTCCACTCTGGTTGGGAATCCTCCATTCTCCGGAGACTGTTCGGACATCGCCTTTTCAGTTGCCGGAAAGGTTGAACTCCAAGATAGGGAGTCCTTCAAAATGTCAAGTCGGCTGAATTCAATAACGAGTCTCTTGATAAAGTAGCAAGTTTATTGTAATCAGAACTGTGGACCATGGCAGAGATTGAAGGACTGAAACACATATGCACTAATCCAGTATTTAAAGTATGAATCTAAAGGATTCCTACGGGGGGCAATCTATGCAACACATCTTCACACTAGGATGCTACTTCTTTCGTTCCCAGACCGAAGTCTTGACACCCCATACTCCCCACAGAGAACAAGGCTGGGAAGGCGCCACTATCTTGTTCACAGGTTAGCATTTCAAAGCAGGTTACACAACAAAGGCATTTCTAGAGAGGGGGCGGGAGAGTGAGCTAGCAGCCCCCGGTGTACACTGTAAAGTACCCAGACTCCTTCACTTCAGAACCAACCTTAATACAGATATTGAGTAACCCACAGCAGACTTGACACAAAGGCCACTTCAGCTCAAGTAATTTCCTTGTAGGAGAATAGCAATGAATCTCAAGATGGGTCTGAAGTCCACTCCAAATTACTACAGATATCAGTTCCCCAGAGGGGAAAGGCTGCTTCAGAGGGTAGGCTTTGTGGCATTGGGCCTCCGTCCCCAAACGCTGCCCTCCCCAGGTGCTGCCCCCAAATCTCCAGGATCTCCCAAGCCAGAGCTGGCAGCCTCCCTCTTTTCACCCCCACTAGTGGTGATCCTCAGCATATCCGTTGCCCCTCCTTTTAAACAAGAACAGGCTTCCCTCTATGGCTGCCATCTCTAAATAGGGGAATTCCTGAGACTTGGAGGTGGAGCCTGGGGACAGCCCTCAAGCAGGGACTCCACCCTCCAAAGCAGCCATTTTCTTCAGGGCAACTGATCCCCTACCTGGAGATCAACTGTAATTCTAGGGGATCTCCAGGCCCTACCTGGTGGTTGGCAAACCTTGTTACTTGTGGAGAGCCAGTTTGGTGTAGTGGTTAAGTGTGCAGACTCTTATCTGGGAGAACCGGGTTTGATTCCCCACTCCTCCACTTGCACCTGCCGGAATGGCCTTGGGTCAGCCATAGCTCTGGCAGAGGTTGTCCTTGAAAGGGCAGCAGCTGTGAGAACCCTCCCCAGCCCCACCCACCTCACAGGGTGTTTGTTGTGGGGGAGGAAGGTAAAGGAGATTGTGAGCCACTCTGAGACTCTTCGGAGTGGAGGGCGGGATATAAATCCAATATCTTCTTCTTCATCTACTTCCTCCCCAGTTATCTTATGGAAAATATTCTCACTCTTTGCCACTTTTTGACGAATGTGCATATGCTGTAAATTTGCTAGCTGTAAAGTTGCCAGATTTAAAATTGCACTTTGCTACTTCCTGCTTGGTAAGGATGAAGGATTTGATATTGTTAAAAAACAAAATATTTCTAGCATTAGAATGACATGATCTGAGATTTGGATTACATGGATAAAGCTAAAGCTAATGCAGAATTAAATAACCTTTATCTTAGATGTGCCATTTTGAGAATACCAAGTACAAACCTAGGTTCTGCCTGGAAATACCATTGTGGCTATCACCTCAAACAGTGCATTTTAGAAAAGAAAGGATGGCTTCATATAAATGGTTAGCATATCATGATATGTTAGAATTTTGACAAGGTGAATACAAATTAAAATCTAGATACGACTTAACAACTGAAGGGCATACTTGCCACTGTTTAACATGTTTACAAATTTTGGGAAGGTTTTAAACTGCTAAAAGGTGTGGTTGTTGTTGTTGTGGATATTGTAGCCAATTAGTCTGTGTATATGTTAACATGTGCCAATGTGTCATCAAAGGTATGTAAGATTGTGACTATCTTGAAAGAAGGCAGGGCAGTTTGGTATTGCAGGCTTTGGCCTAGCTGTGTTCTCAGTTCATTGCAATAAACTTTTTTTCTTCCTCCTTCACCTGGACTTCAGTTGTTTGTCTTTTATTGGCCAAGGACATTCAAATTTGCAGATTTGTACAAGTTTCTTGTGACCCAGATGGGATACCTGGTGGTTACTTGGTGAACTACATGCAGGTAGGAGACAATGCCTGGAGATCAGTGTGCACAAATGGCTGAATTTTCATCTCTCCTCCTTGTCTCAGCTCTGGCCCATAAAAACAGTTGCCCAAGTGTCTCCAGACATCTCCAGAAGTCTGGTGGAGTGACAAGGAACCAGGTACCAGAAAGGTCGTCTGATTGCAGGATCCCAGATAGGAAGTGTGTAGTAATTCCTTTGTGAGTCTTTCTGCTAGGCAGGAAGCATAGATCCCATCCACAAATGGGGAAGGAAGAAGAGTAAACAGATGCCTCTGGAATGCATGGTCTGAAACAGGACCAAAGTGTAAGTGACAAGAAATAGGAACAGCCACCTCAAGGGTGGAGTGGAAGGAAAAGGTGGGTGGAGGGGTCAGACCAGCTTCCAACTCCCAGGGGGGCTGGCAGGCTGATGTTAAAAAGGAAAAATGGTTTATATGGTTAAGAGTTTGTTTTAACGTATGCATTATATTTAACTAAAACAGATCTACTCATTTTGTCTGTAAAATGGTGGAAAAACCCTTATGCAGACAAGAAAGGTATGAGATTTCGGTTTCTCTTTATCTCTCTCTCTCTCTCTCTCTCTCTCTCTCCTGTCAGGAGCCTGGCATCTCTATACCAAAAACATCACAGGAAGACTGTTTCAGGCACACAGATAAATCAGGGGACAGTTTGTACCAGTTCTCTCTCTCTCCAGGGATGCTTTCTTACTTGTTTTGGTTATGTGTTAAGATTAAATTCTTCTTTTCGACATAAATGCAACTATTCCAGAAGCCAATTTCGTAATTTTGTTTCTTTTAAGGATGATATTTGGTTGAAGTGGATTTTTGTGCATGTTTGTAGCATAATCCCTGAATGAATGCATGGTGATGGTGTGATAAAAGTTTTACATTTGGGTTTCTGTGATTCAAAACAATAAGAGTACATCGGTGAAAAAAACAAGCCCGTGCATGGAGTTTTGCTCGCTTTGTTGGTAATTTGACTTTTGTTTTTGCAGTAGGCAAAGTTACATCAGCCTGTATGCTGATATTAGGCTGAATTTTTAAATGCCTTATGTGCATGAATCCGTTTATATGGTGTGTGTATTTAAAAGGAATCTCATTGTTGTATTTTTTGATTGGATTTGTGCCCAATTGCCAGAGAAGCAACAGCCCAAGAAAGGTTTTTATCTCCTCAAGACAACATTTTCAGAAAAAAAGTTATTTCTAAGACATTTGGTAAAGGAGTATTTTTGTTGTTCAGTCACACAGTTGAGTCTGACTCTTTGTGAACCCATGGACCAAGTCACACCAGGCCCTCCTGTCTTCCACCATCCTCCGAAGTCTACTCAAATTCATGTTTGTTACATCAGTACCGCTGTCCAGGCATCTCCTCTTTTGCCGTCCCCTTCTTCTTTTGCCTTCTGTCTTTCCCAGCATCAGGATCTTCTCCAGGGAGTGCTCCCTTCTCATTTGGTAGCCAAAGGATTTGAGCTTCAGCTTCAGCATCTGACCTTCCAGTGAACAACATGGGTTGATTTCCCTTAGGACTGACTGATTTGATCTTCTTGCAGGAGTATAGCCCCAGACAAATAGGGAAATTGAAGTTAACTTGCACTGGGTGTTAAAGAAAAGTTTTATTTGCATTGTTGTACCTCTGCAAACAGAGCAGAGCAAGAGGGGGTGGTGGGGCTTCCATAACGCTCCCTGTGTAGGGCTTTGTAAAGGGCTTTTGTGAGATCAAAGATTCAAACTGTAATTGCAACAAGAAAGGGCCAAGAAAATATGTGTTCATGTTACTTTTAAATTCTATTTCCTGGTAGCAGGGTGAATTGGGAAAAAGGTCTTCCCTTCCCCTCCTCTGGGAAGAATTTGAATAAAAGTATTCAAACCCAGTTTTATATTAAGAAAGAACAAAGGAGAAGTCTGTTCATGTGTTCATATGGTGTAACAAATGATGCCCTCGGTGGGTGGAGTTCTGGGAAGTGTGTTCTGGGAAGTGTGTATTTTAGGCTAGATAGAGGGAGGTGGGGGCAGAACCTAGACTCTTTGATTAATTAGAAAAAAGTAGGAGTCAAGTGGCACCCTTAAGACCAACAAAGTTTTATTCAGAATGTAAGCTTTTGTGTGCTCTAAGCACACATCATCAGAGCACACAAAAGCTTACATTCTAAGATACATAAAGGCACAAGACAAGGATGCCCACTCTCTCCGCTGCTCTTTATTTTATTACTGGAAATCTTAAATAACCTAATCAGGGCTAATAGCAAAATCAAAGGATTAGAAATTAAGAAAGAGTCGTATAAGATTTTAGCATATGCCGATGATTTGGTATTGATATCACAGAATAACAGAGAATCCGTGGAGGAGATTTTAAAAGAATTAGAAGACTATGGTCAGGTCGCGGGTCTAAGAATAAATAAGCAAAAATCTAAGATGCTCAATAAAAATATCTCCCCACAAGAGGTGAGAGAGCTTGAAAGATTAACCGGATTTAGTAATGAAACAAAAATAAAATATTTGGGGATAACTTTCTCCAATAAGTGTAGCAATCTATACGATAATAATTATGTACCTCTGTTAAAGGAAATTGACTCCTCTTTAAAAAAATGGGCGAATATGAAACTGTCTTTTATGGGAAGGATAGCATTAATTAAGATGATGGTCCTTCCTAAAGTCATGTTCCTGTTTCAAATGATTAGTTTTGGGATAAGGAAACCCTTCTTTACTAAAATAGACCAACTAGTAAGAGCCTTTATTTGGCAAGGCAACCGATCTCGGATAAAATGGAAAACTTTAAAAGACAAAAAAGATATGGGCGGATTGGGACTCCCAGATTGGGAAACATATTATGTTGCGTGTGTCACACTTTGGCTAAAAGAATGGATCCGGCTGGAGAATACGCGTATATTAGCCTTAGAAGGCTCAGATCTACAATCAGGTTGGCATGCTAATCTATGGTATGTGCAGAAAGGGCAGAAATATTTTAAAAATCATTTGATCCGCAAAACCATTTATGAGGTTTGGTTAAAAATTAGAAGATTGATTTATGTTAAGACACCAAGATGGATATCTCCTGAAGAGGCGTCAATTTTGCCTCAACTGGTTAACTTTAAAAAGATAATAAGATATCAGGATATTTTGGATGATAAAGATAACTTAAGAGGAAAAGAAGATCTAGACTCTAGAGGGATAAGTATGGATTGGTGGACCAGAAATCAAGTAATAACCAAATATAACTCAGACAAGGCGAAAGGATTTACAAAAGTAAACTTCGATTTTGATAAATTGCTATTAAGGGAAGAGGAGAAAATAATTAAGAAAGTTTATAATTATATGTTGCAAATTAAATTAGAAGATGAAGTGGTTAAAAACTCTATGGTGAAATGGGCGCAGAATTTACAACATAATATTAGTTTAGAACAATGGTCCAATTTCTGGAAAAAGAATTACAAAGTGATAAAGCCAATTAATTACAGGGAAAATTTTTTTAAACTATTTCACAGATGGTATCTTACCCCGGTACAAATAGCTAAATTTAACCGTGCAATGTCACCTGTATGTTGGAAGTGCAAAGTAGATATTGGTTCATTTTATCATATGTGGTGGAACTGTAAAGTGGCCAAAACTTTCTGGAAAAAGATACACTGTATGATAAAGGAAATATTAGCTAGAGATTTTGTCTTTGAACCAGAAGTGATGCTATTATCATTTATTAAGAATACAGTTCCACAAGCAGAAGAATACATGGTGATTTATATTATAACTGCGGCAAGGATAGTGTACGCTAAGTACTGGCGTCAGGAGAGGGGTCCGAACCTGAGTGAAGTTATCGAAAAAGTCTTGGATGCCGCCGAAATGGATGTACTTTCAAATATGTTAAGAGGAGAATCTAAAGATGACGCTGTTAGAAACTGGGGCAAGTTTTATGAATGGTACGAGAAAAAAGAAAATATTTTTATCACTGATAAAACCGAAAAAACTTAAAAATAATTATTATCTAAAAATTATCTAAAAATGATTTGTTGTATTTATAATTTGTTCTGAATTCTATAAAGCAGATAAAAAGTCGTGTAATTGTAATGTAACGATCTAAAGTTAAACACTGTTTGTATTTAAGTTAAGATAGATGCCGCGGATATTCTCCTCAAGGAAGTTTATTCAACTCTACTTATGTAAATAACGTGTATATATTATGTGACAGTAAGTTGATGAAGTGGGTGTATTAATGCCATTGACATTGATACAAAGAAAATAAAAATTATTATGGCAAAAAAAAAAAAGTAACTACAAAACAGCTTTTAGAAGCTCAAAGACCAAACTTCTTTTCTAAGCATCACAAGGTTATCTTGTTTGTGCTAGTTTTTGGTTTTATCCATTAAAGAATTGAAGATTTAAAAAAAAAAAAAAAAAAAAAAAAAAAAGCTTACATTCTGAATAAAACTTTGTTGGTCTTATAGGTATAACTTGACACCTACTTTGTTCTACTGCTTCAGACCAACATGGCTGCCCACTCGGATCTATCTTTGATTTATTGCCACCCCTCAGACATCAGGCACATTTTAAACGTTTTCTTTCTCTCTCTCAACATCTGAATGTTTTTACTCTGCCAGCCATGATGGACCAGGCTAATGACAGATCCAGGTGGGTAGCCGTGTTGGTCTGAAGCAATGTGACAAAGTTAGAGTTCAAGAGCACCTTTAAGATCAACAAAGTTTTATTCAGGCTGTGAGTTTTCATAAAGAGGAGGTATAGCTCTTCTTGGTGGGAATACAGATAAAAGGACTGAGTGAGTTTAGCATATGTAGTGAGATAAAAAAAACCAATGTCCCTGTTGAGCCCTGGAGAGGTATGTGTTCTAAGTGTTGTAATAATTTGTAATTCAGTAATTTCTTTTTCCATTCTGTTCTTTAAGTTCCTTTGCAGTAAAACAGCTGCTTTGAGGTTACCCATTGAATGTCCTGAAAGGCTGATGTGTTCTCTTACAGTTTTCTGATTCCTGATGTCAGATTTGTGTCCATTTATCCTTTGACATAGGGTTTGACCCGTTTCTCCTATGTAGAGAACTAAAGGGCATTGTTGGTACTTAATGGCGTATGCAGTGTTAGAAGACAAGCAAGTGAATGGCCTAAGATGGTGTAGTTGGTGTTGTTAGGTGGAGTGATTGTGTTGTCTGGATATATATGGCAGCAAAATTGGCATTTTGGTTTGGTACCAGGGTCTGTGTTCAAAATAGATGTTGCCTTACAGTGAGTGAGGAGTTGTTTGAGATTGGGAAGTTGTTGGTGTGCAAGAACAGGTTTGCCTCCCAGTACTTGTTGTTGTCTAGTAGAGACCCAAAAGTAAAGACCCTCTAGAAAAAGGCTCTGGGTGAATGCCCCCCACCCTTGCTATCGTCCCACCCACTCAAGTGAAGGCACTAATTCTCCTCCTACCTCAAGGGTTGATTGGCAGCAATTGGTTCTCCAGGAGAAAATGGCTGGGTTTTTTTTTTGGGGGGGGGGTGCAGTGTATTCAATGTACCTGTCTGAGGCCCCATCCCTCCTCAATCTCCACCCTCTCCAGGCCACACTCCTTAAATCTCCAGGAATTTTCTAACCTGGAGTTGGCAACTCTATGTCCTTCCCTTTAGCTGCCCCTCTGACTTCAGCTTTTCATCGCCTTCCTCAACCCGTTGTGGCGAGAAATACAATGGGCTCTAGAAAGAGGTTCTGGGTGAGTGCTCCCCCACTCTTGCTGTCTTCCCACCCACCCAAGTGAAAGCATTTATTCCTCCCCCACACACACACACTCTCCAAGGGAAGCTGATCTCTGCCATCTGGAAAGCAGTTGCAATTCTGAGTGATCTCCAGCCCTCACCTGGAGATTGGCAACAGTGGTCCCCCAGAAAGAAATTGCATTGTACCTGTCTGGGATCCCTCCCCTCCTCTTACCCCACCCTCTCCAGGCTCCACCCCTTTAATCTCCAGGAATTTTCTAACCTGATGTCGGCAACCCTATCTCCTTCCCTTTATCTGCTCCTCTGACTTCAGCTTTCCATTGCCTTCTCCCTCCCTGCAGCCTTTACATAAGAAAAGGACACTCTTTCTCCACAGTGTGTATGTGGGGGCAAAGCAGTTTATATCATTCTCCTCTTCCTCTTTGTTATAAACAACAACCCTGTGAGGCAGGTTAGGCTGGAACTCTGTGACTACTCCAAAATCACCCAGTCAGCTTCTACAGCAAGAACCTGTGTCTGGCAGACCCCGCTCTGAAGTCCTAACTCCTATGTCTTCCTCAAACTCCATCACAGAATCTCCAGGAATTTCCCACCAACCTGGAACTGGCAGTCATAGTAAGGACTGGTCCCAATGAGTTCTGCCTCAGAGACCTTTAGTGATAACTTTCAGACCAACAATTTGTCTCTGATTACACTGTTGGTCTGAAGCACAGAACTTCAGTCTCTCTCTGTGTCTTGCTTTCCCTCTGTATCTCTCTCTCAAAGGAGCTTTGAATGAATAATGTATATGACTTTTTGTACTTCCATTCACAAATTTATGAAGAGTTTCTTTTTACTGAAAAAAATGATGTGAGCAAAGTAGTCGTTGGATGAACACAGGAAATCCACTCTCTCACACACACAAACAGAGCAAGCTCCCCCATGTGCTTGCACCAGAGACTCTCTAGCCACATTAGGACTAGGAATGGCTACTTTGCTCACATCATTTTTTTCCAGCAAAAAGAAATTCCTCATAAATGTGTGAATGGAAGTACAAAAAGTCATATACATTATTCATGCAAAGCTCCTTTGAGTCTCATACAAATCTTTTTACCAAATCACATGGAAGAGAAAAGTGTCCTGATACAGGCTGTTTTGCTTCAAATTGCAGTTGGGGAAATCACATAGTGAAACATGTCCTCATGACAGAAACTGCCCATATGTTAAACATCAGCATATCAGAGGCCCAATTCTTATGTCATTCAAGTGGTACAGCAGATACTTTAGTGGTGCTTCTTGTGTTCAGGTGAAAACGCGGAAGGAACCAGTGTGGTAAGTCTTCCCCATGCTAGTGTTAACCCACATGACCACACATGACAACATATGAAGCTACCTTGTACTGTGTCAGATTATTGGTCCATCAAGGTCAATACTGTCTACTCAGATTGGCAGGAGCTCTCCAAGGTTTCAGGCTGAGGTCTTTCCCATCACCCACTGCATGATCTTTTAAACTGGAAGTGGGGTAGATGTGCCTTGATTTTGATAGCCCACACTATGGCCTCATTTTGTCAGATCTCAGAAGCTAAGCATGGTTGACCCTACTTAGTATTTGGATGGGAGACCACCAAGGAAGTCCAGGGTTGCTATGCAGATGCAATAGCCAACCACCTCTGCATGCCTCTTGCCTTGAAGAGCCTACTGGGTCACCATAAGCGGACTGTGACTTAATGGCAAAAACAGCTATGCTGTTGATTGGTGGCTGGCTGGACTCTGTTCCGGTGAATGCAGCCAAGGATTTGGAGGCTGTGGTGGGGTGATTAAGACAGAGTCGGCTGAAACTGTATCTGGGTAAAACAGGTTCTGTAGTTGGTGGGGGGGGGCACAAATGGGTTGCCATCTCCCAACCTCTGACATAGTGCCCCTAACACTGGCATTGACTGTCGGGAGTCTGGGCACCTTGGATACCACTTTGTCAATGGAGCCTAGGTCATGAAGGTTGGCCGGCTGGCATTTCTTCAGTTGTGCCAGGTTAGGCAACTGGCTCTCTATCTGTCTCACTCTCACCTAGTCATGGAAATCCATGCAACAGTCACCTCTAGGATAGGCTACTGTAACTCGCTCTATCTGGGCTTTCCTTTCAGGCTGACCTGGAAGCTCCAACTGATCCAGAATGTGACTGTGCAGATCCTTAGGGGGGGCCCTCTGATGGCACATATTCAACCTACACTGCACAAGCTGCACTGGCTTCTGGTGGAGCACCAGATCAGATTCAAGGTACTGTTTTTGACCTTTAAGGCCCTTAGTGTTTCCTTTGCTTTGCATGGGCTTTTCATTATGAATTTTGGTGGACTAGCAATGGCCCAGGAGAGGATATATAGATCTGGCTCAGCGCGTCAAAGCCAAATCTGACACACCGTGTCATACCTGCTGTAATGTGTCGATCAATAAAACCCTTTTTGAACCACAGCAAGAGGTCTGCTTATTAAAGACCACTCAGGAGCTGTCACTTGGTCTTCCACAAATTAAGTCTGCCAGCCCTAGGATGGCAAATTCCTTGAAATATGGGTGCAATACTTGTGGAGAGGGGAGTCTGGGGAGGGATTTTACCTAAGATATATGGTGTGCCATATAGTCTGTCCTCCAAAGTAGCCATTTTCTCTGGAAGAAGTGATCTTTGTGGTCTGGATATCTGGAGATCAGTTGTCATTCTGGTAGAGCTCTCTACCCCCACCCCAGTGGTTGGGAAACCCTATTAAGAATTCCTGTCCCATTCTATTACCTCATCAGCTGTTAGAGCTAGGTCAAAGACAAGGAATGGACTGGACATTGAACTTTGGGGAAACTGTCCAGTGGATTGCTTCCCTGGAGGGTCAGGTACAGGCCGAGCCAAGCCTTACCAACACTGCAGGTTAGTTTGCTGTCTCTGGTTTGGGATATTCTGGGAGATTTGTGGGTGGATCCTGGGGAGGGCAAGGTTTAGATAAGAAAAGGACCACAAGTGGAGTAAAATGCCTTAAAGTCCACCCTCCAAATCAGCCCCTGTAGTCCAGAGATCCTAGCAAATCTCCAGGACCCACCTCAAAAGCAGCAATGATACCTGTCATGTTACTAGGCTGGCTTCTCCTGCATTGCTGCCAGAGGCAAATAGGTGAGCTGATGCCCACCTTTGAGATGGCTGGCTAAGCTCTCTGAGATGAGGGGTCCCTGTGATACTGGCTGATCCACCTCAGAAACCACTTGGCCTGACTTGTTCCTCGGCCATCTTAAACTTCCCAGTCCATCCTTGCTTAACTGTTTGGGTGAGGCCTCCATTTCATTTTTAAGAGCAACAAGATTTGAGCCTGTTGGGTTGTCACAGCTCTTGTGCACAAAGAGGAATACTTCTAATGTCCTGCAGGACATTTCCAGAATGATCATTCTTATATAATTTATGTGTGAACAACCAGACCAGCTTGTAATTTCTAAACACTCTAGTCTCTTCAGTACCAGCTGCAGAAATTTTTTTGGTTGCTCTCTTTCATTCACTACTTTTATAAGAGTTCAAGGTTATGTCTGAAGAGAGGAACCTTTCTCTCTTAACATACCTAAGGAAATCCATGAATGCTTTTACTGATTTTCACACCCTTTACTTTCACAGAGGATTAGCATCCAATAGAAAAACCATTATCAGGAGACTGTGCTCCTCCTCCTTGCTCTTCTAGTTCATGTTTTGTTTGGGTTTTTAGAGAGTAACTCTGTGTATGTTGGTACTTATTAAACCGTCTGAGTTTTTTTCTTTAAGAATCAATAGAACAACTAAGGTTACCAACTTTTGATTTCAAAACATGCCTACCTTCCAGGCAAGGTTAAGGAAGAGAACCAGAGTAGGCCCTGAAGATGGCTCATGGACTGCAGTGCTGGGTTGCCGTCACTTGCAGGTGAGAAGCTTCTACCCATATCTTGTCACTAGATGGGGTAGCTGAAGCCCAACCTGGAAACGTTAATAGTCCTCCCAGGTCAGGAGGAGCCTGGCTGGGTGGATTCACCCTAAAAGGCACAGCAGGTTGGCAGCCTTCACAACTCCCTACTGAATCAGCTGCACAATGCATGTTTGGAGTAATTGGGGAGTCCTTTTATTGCATTTGACAAAGCATTTAGGTGACGGGACAGAAAACTTTGGATAATTTTGCCCCTTCTCATTAACATTCTTTTACCTTGCTTCAAATTCTACTTTCTGTGGAATTTGGTATAAATATTGCAAAATTACCCTGAGTGATTTTGCTAACTCTCCCCTGAATAGAAATTTCAAATGATTTTTACCTTAGGTGACATTTTTCGGCAATTTTGAAGAAGGAAAAAGAATTTATCCATTGACATCTGTGGAACTTTACTGATTCTACACCTATCATTTGTGATCTGCAAATCTTATCTCATAGCAGCGCTTTTTGGTTATCTACAGGTTATCACTAACCATTGATCATTTTTAATGCTAGATATTGGGTGAGGGGACTCTTGTTTTTAAAGATTGTTCTGCTTCCACCAGGTGGCAATTTCTCCCACATTCTCTTTTTAATCTGGATCTAAACAGGAAGTTCTGGTTCTTTCCCTGAGGCTGAACATGATCCACGTGTTGGTCATATAGACTAGGCATGTGCCATCAGTTTTCACATGATTTAGCAGAAATGTGATGCTATCTCTGTTCTGGGCATACAGCAACTCAATAGTGGATGTAACTGGCAGATCCACCACCCAGCCCTTCTGCTCACTCTGTGATGTGACTTTTCCCTTCTCTGCCTTAGGAGTCAACTAGAGAACAGACTGGAGAGCCCTGACCAGATCCCCAGAAATCTTTATTTTAAAAAAACCAATCAGCAATAGACAGGTGTGATTTACACTGTGAATTAAGGTTCTGGAGCACTGAGGATTAATTCTTCCTCTCCCACCCACACAAGCACTGTTTCCAGCATGTTTCCTTGCCAGGGTCTATTTCTGAGGACTCAAACACACTGAAGACCTCAAGTCTCTTTCTGCCCATAAAAAGAAATATACTGCCTCAGTTTGCTCTGGGTTCATGAAAGAAAACATGAGGGGCTTAACATTTCAACTTGCACTGGGTTTTGATATTCATAACCAGCTCCCCCTGGTCTTTACTCTCTTAAAATGTTGGTAGCAGAGCAGGAAGAACCTGCAAAATACTCTGAAGGTTGTAAAGTTAAACTTCTCTCATCCTGGCTCAGTCCCAAACCAAACAGGAGCCTGTGGTTAACATTTTGTAGACCAACAAGATACAATCATTGTCTTCTGTTTTTGATACCCCCAACACACTTTTTTTTTGGGGGGGGGGGGGTATTTCAGTCTGCGTATAGTCAAAGCGATGGTATTCCCAGTAGTAACATAGTCAATACGATGGTATTCCCAGAGATTCCATGTGATCCAGTAAGCACAGCAAACAGACACCTTTGTCTAGCTTTCAGTCAGAGTCAAGACCTTTGATTCTTCCAGAAAGAAGAAAATATGCATTTAAGCTGTAAATGGACAATCAATACATTTCTGTGTCACCAGGGAGACGTAGAGTGACTTCCCAGCTGTGCCCTTGAACTGTGCTGAGGTGTCACCAGGTATATCTGCCTCTCTAGGCAGGATTCACACTGAGTTCAAAGTTAAATTGGCCAAGTAGTCATAGCTTTCTGTTTCCCTGGGACTGACTGTATCAGTGGTCCTCTATTTCAAAAAGCGTTTGGTAATGGTAGTCTGCCATTCCTAAGAATCTTCATGAATGTTCCCAGGGTCATTATACCTCAATCAAAATCTATTTTTCAAAATTATTCCAAATAACTGTGGTGGTCATCTCTGTCACTTCCAATGAACCATTTCAGCACATCAAGAAGTGGTGATCTTGAGAGTTAGTGTGGTGTTGCAGTTAGAGGATCAGAGCTAGGATCTGGGAGACCCAGGGTGGTTTCAGACTGGGAAATTGATGCACCAATATCCCAAGGCAAAACCCCTGACTCAGGCAGGTCCGTGTTAGAGAAATCAGACAGCTGCTGTTGAAGCTGCAGGATCCCACTAGCACGGCTCAAGTACTCACCGCTGCTGAAAAGGAGGTTTTTCTACAAGTCCCCCTTGCATGCACTCACCCAGGGAAGCTCACAAGTGCACCTCAGAGAGAGCTTCCTGTGGAAAAAAAAAATCAGCGGTGCTCCAAATGGTTTGGCGCAATTACACAGCTCTTCCACTCATGAGTCTCGCCAGGGCCTTCAGACAGCAGGGGATTATGCAACCTGCAGCCTATTCATGGGGAAGTTACCGGGAAGATCCAGGTAGCTTTTTAAGGTGAATAGGAGGCATCTGGGGATGGGGTGAGAGCGGGTTGGGCTCAGAGGGCAGATGTGGTTGTGTGAACATGGTTGTTTAAATCAAGTGGGAGGCGTTCCTGGGTCGGATCAAATCTCTAGTCTGAAAGCACCCCCAGGTTCAAATCCCAGCTCTGCCACGGAAACTTTCAGGGTGACCCTGGGCAGGTCACATACACTCTCAGCCTAACTGCCACTGGGAAAAATAAATCAATAAATCAATAAAATAAATCAATAAAATAAAATAGTTAACAAAGCCTTGAAAAGACACCTTTGCTTGCATTTAGAAAATAATGAGTTTTGCATTTAAATTTCCAAACCCAGAGCAGTGACAACATCCTTGTCTCAAGGTAGTTCAGCTATGCCTCTGAGTGATTCAACCATACCCAATTCAGGACAGAAATTACCCAGTGGAGACTGACTAAATTAGAGTCCCCATTATTTTAAGCATTACTCTCTGGATGATTAATCTTGTAGACATTGGGAAAACGATCCCTAGTGTGCCAGGTGCCCACCTGACTAATTCCCCAACCTCGTTTTGAGGGCATTTTGGCTTATAGCATGGTCAGAACAGTAAACCATTCAGTGGCCTTGCCTGTGAGGTTTTGTAGATCTTTTTGGCCAGATACAATTATGCATTTTATTAATGGGTATTTTGCACTCAAAACAACTTTTTTAAAAAAAAAATTAAGCACACACTATTTTATTTATTGCAATGAGTAACCCACCAAAAGATACAAAGAATACTCACAGAGACCAATAAGAAATAATAAAAGCTACTCCTAAAAAACCCTAAGTTTTTTTAAAAAAAAATCCTCCCACAATTCAAGCATCTGAAACTCAGCAGCTGGATGCTTTCTTAAATTCTTCAAAAAAAAAAGATACTAAGGGATAGAAAGGAGCTAGCCAAATGCATCTCCCTAAGCTCCATTGCTTGATTTCGTGGGTGCCACCACTAAAAAGGCACTAATCTGGGTGGCCTTTCATTTCAGATGGCAGCCTGAGTTAAGCCTCCCCAGACACAAGCAGTGAACACAGTGCTCTTTCTTGCAATATGTTTGTGTGCTCCAGTATGCACTGAACATATGAAGCTGTCATATTCTGAATTAGACAATAAACCTACCAAGGTCAGTTTTGTCTTCTTTGCCTGGCTACAGCTATTCTGGTTCTCAAAAAGCTGTTTTTCACATCACTTGCTACATGTTCCTTTGACTGGATATGTCAGGGATTAATCCTGGGGTGTTCTGTGTGCACAGCATGTGCTCTGCCACTCAGCCACAGCCCCTCCCCATTAAAGAATTTCTGCTTTAATGTCTCTACATGAGATACATTTGGAACAGGTTATCCACAGCTTTAACCTTGCAATGACCCCATCTAGAGAGGTTCAAATGTCCTGATCAGTGTTGTCTTACCTTTCCCTTGGTGTGGAGATGATCCCCTTCCCAGGATCAGTGATTATCAAGTGACCGAGGTCACCCACTCCTCCTGGGTGAAAGCTGTGGTGAGGATCTGTAAGCAAAACCTATCCTTTGCTTTTTAAAAGCTCCATCTTCTTGCTCACTTGGCAATAAAATTTGTGCAAGGATTTAAAGCCACAATTGTGCTGCCTTCGGTCCTCTGCCTGGGCACAATGTCATGCATTCAGGGAAGCGCTCAGCTGCTTGCCATTGACAATTGCTTAACTTTTCTTTGCGCTGTGGCTCATGTTCTTTTTGTAAAATGGTGAAGCTTAATGAAGGTGTTATGAAATGCTATTCATTGACACTCTGCTTTAATTATAGATGTTCAGCATGACATATTCTTCCTTAGGATATGTTTTCTTACACAAAGAACATCAGTTCAAGTCAGAAGTCAAAGGGAACTTGAGAGAAACGTTTTTAACATGGTCTGCTTTGCCACATACTGAAGATGGACCATCCTTTTGCCTACATTGTACAGCCTAGCAAAATATCTCTCATCATAAGACTGTCAAGCATGAGATTTCAAAATAACCAGTCCTTAGATTTTGAAACAAAGTTAGGTTTATTGATAATCCATGTGGCTCATTCGAGCTGAAGATTGGGACTGCTACTTTGTGACACTAGAATACAAGTTTTAAAATGGCACATTGAAGGTTCTATAAACAATTCTACATTCACATGTGAAATTCACACTCTGGGTTCCTTATCTCAATTGTGGCTATCGCATCCTGGGTTCAGGCCTTGCTAGGCCTGGGAACAAGTCCCAGGAGGTCTTATCTTCAAAGAGGACATTCCTGCATCTGTTAGTAAAAGCGAAAGAAGAAAGGTAGGGGTTGCTACTTTGATGTGCTCACATTTTAACTTTGGGTTGGTAACATTTCTATCATCTAAATTCTCTAGCATAAGAATAACAATTCTAAGGTCTGAGTTCAGCAATATAGTATGGGTATACAACGCTTGACAAAGACGTACAGTGGAGGGGCCTATATGTTGCACCAAGGACCTCACACACCACTAGAGTTCCTATTTGTCTGCTTATTGTGGAAGACCATACACCCCTCCCCCGTAGTTTCAGCCATTGTCCATTGATGCTTACCTGATTGGTGGGTGGCTACCCAAATAGAAGACACAAGAGTTATCTCTGCATGATGACTCAACATGATGACTCAACCTGGAAGTGACGGCATCACTGCAGGGGGGATGCTCTAGCAAATGCTGGCCAGACTTGCTTAACATAGGAGCCACATAGAATGAAGTCAGATGTTTGAGAGCCACAAGACATGAGTGATGGATGTTTGAGAGCTGCAAGGGAAGGAGAGAGGGAGGCAACTAGATGGGGGAAGTGAGGGAGAGGTGAAAAGAAAGGAACTTCAGATGTATTCTCCATGCCTCCAGCTCCAAGCCTTGGCTTGGATAAGTGATTTAAAGAGAGAAATGCCTTCTCCAAGCCAGTCAATGGGGTGGTGGGAGCTTCGAGAGCCACACAATATGGGTGAAAGAGCCACGTGAGGCTTCTGAGCCACAGTTTGGCCACCGCTTCTCTAGCACTTCATCAAGAGGACCCCCATCAGTCAGTTTCCACCTTCCCTCCCAGCTCTGGACAGTTGCCAGGCCAGGTCTGCCAACCCTACCCCACTCAAGACACCAGCTATGAGGACCAGAGTACATGACTGGCTTCTCTATTCATTTCTATTTTTGTCAGCAGCTTCCAGTTCTTCAGCTTGTACCAGAGATTTTTTTGCCTCGTGTTTAACATTTGTACACGTTGATGTGCAGTATATACGCCATATTTATACACACAATGGTATTGCTTTTAATGTATAACATTTATAATGAGTTTTTGTTTTATTTAGTTCAGGGGTGGCCAATGGTAGCTCTCCAGATGTTTTTTGCCTACAACTCCCATCAGCATATGTACAATATGTTCAGAAGGCATATGTTCAATTTACGCAAGAGAAAAGCATAATCAAACAGCAGGACTGAGAAGCTGACATTGCCCTAACCATGTGAGTGGGACTTGAGGCCTGGCTTCTACCTGCAGGAGAATGAGGTAGGAGGGACATCACCTCTTCAGACCGCAGGGAGTGGATCCCAGTTTTGCATATTCCTTCCCATTAAAAAAGAAACCCTTTACAAACAGAAAATTAGCACAGCAAGGAGAACATTTCCTTTCCCTCACTTTGTATGATGTTCTGGCTTTTTCTTGGCAGGGAGTTTCTATTAATAAGTGAATGTTTCAAAATATTCTCTTCCAAATTTCACTCTGACATGGTGCAGTCTATTTTACTGCATCAGCATTTTACCTCTTCATTTCTTTGCTTGTATAAATCAGGCCCAACTTAACATAGACAAGGAAGGTAGGCTCTGCCTTCACTCCTGCAGAGTTCTAAAGAGCAGTACTTTCCTTTCCTCATAGGCCTGCAAGAAAACCACTATGGCAAAAAGCAGAGATTTGGATCCAGGTATGCAAATAGACTGACACAACCTATGGGAGGATTGGTAGGTGGAGACACAGAGAACTGCCATTGCACTGTGCCACGATGTCATTTCTAGCCAAAAAGCTGGAAGTGACATCAATGCACCACACTACAATTTCCCTTAAACTCCATGTAAAGCCCAAAGTGTTTGGCAGAATCCCTAGAACATCACACAATGCATTGACATACCTTCCAATTTTTTAAGCTGGAAATGATATTGCAACCTTGGGCAACATTGTTACCTCTCAACCTTTCCCTTGCACTGCCTCACTGAGTGCTGGTGGGGGACCATGGAGCACAGGTGGGGCATTCCCTGCCTACACTGGGAAAATGGCAACCCTAGACACCTCTGGAGAGAGGCTAATTCTGTTTGCAGTTTATGAAGATTCCAGCTGCTGGAAATCAAGCTTCCATCCATCTATCCAGCTGCATCATAGAACCACAGAATCATAGAGTTCGAAGGGACCTCCAGGGTCATCTAGCTCAACCCCCTGCACAATGCAGGAAATTCACAAATATCTCCCTCCTACACACACACCCAGTGACCCCTGCTCCAAGCCCAAAAGATGTCAAAGAGAAAAAAAGAACAAAAAAAATCCAAGATTCCTGGCAAAACAGGCCTAAAGGAAAATGGTTTCCTGATCTCAAAGTGGCAAACATTTCCATGAACATATGAACATATGGCTGCCTTATAGTGAATCAGACCCTCGGTTCCTCAAAGTCAGTATTGTCTGCTCAGACTGGCAGCGGCTCTCCAGGGTCTCAAGCTGAGGTTTTTCACACCTATTTGCCTGGACCCTTTTTAGTTGGAGATGCCACGGATAGAACCTGGGACAATTGGGGCGGAGTGCGGCCTCATCCATTAGGGTGGTCAAGGTACGGGGATACCACGCTCTCGGGGTGATGAACAGCTCCTGTATGTGCGTCATCCCCCCTAGCCTGGCCGGTCTCCGCTGCTCGGTAACGTGCCATGCCGGGGACACCAGGATGTCGATTGGGTCTGAAGGCTCTCGGTCGCTGGGTGCCTTTTCAGCCATCCGCTACAATGTTACCAGCGCTGATAAACCTTTGTAAGGATCAGTTCCAAAATGTCAGCGAAGGTTCATTGAAGCTCCCAAAATGAGCAGACTTAGTTATTTGAAACAAAGTTGTGTTTATTATATTCTCCAAAGTTACTTCAGCATGATAGACATTGGAACTGATGGTATTTATCATTATACATCAAAGCATTCACAACTATCCCCCAATTCCCAAAACAAAAGGCTGTCTTTGCATGTGAGACATTTCACACGGCTCCCCCTTATCTTCTACAGTTGGTGGTTACATTTCCCAGCGGCAATGTCCTTGCTGCCTCTAGGGGGGAGGTGAGAATCTGCCCGGCACTTTCTACTTCAAAGACTGGCTAACAACCTTTGATATTCCTGGGAAGCTACTCTTGGGCTATCCCCTACTTGCCCCCCCCCCTACTACTCTACTAGTATGGGTTAGTAAGCATATGTCTTTATTAATCAATATGGTTAGTGATCAGCATTCAAGAAAAGTATCAATGAACAGAGTCTGACAATGAGCCTATTTGCCACTCCCCACAAAACTTTATCATTCTCCAGTTTTTGACACAGTACTAGGCTTTGAATTTTAGTCTTGTTTCTGCATACAATTTAGTTTAAAGCTCTCCTTTTTAGGTTTGCAAGGCTCTTACCAAACACATTTTCCCAGTCTTTGTGAAGAGCAAGCCATCTCCTGATAAAAGAGTTTCATTGTAGCAAAGAACGAGTCAAGCAGTCAGTCTTCAGGTCGTAGCAGGAGCCACTTTGCTGGACTCTGGTCCAGCCTTTTATTGAGTTACACAAAACAGTCACGAGACATTGTCTGAAGACATTGTCTGAAGTGAAATAGCTGAGTAGAGTGAAACGGTTTCAGTCAAGTCATGGGACATGCTCAAGAGCAGAGACCAGATTATCATATTTACTGAGATTAACATTTATCCATTGGCATGAACAAAGTTCACTGTACCTGGTTCCTTATTAACTTTTCAGGTGTCCCTGAAAGGTTAAGGAGCAAGGTAGAGCCACTACATTCCACCCTTTATTGTTTTTTAAGCTGATGGTCCATCTGTGCAAGAGCTTTATATATATATATATATATATATATATATATATATATATATATATATATATATATATATATATATATATATATATATATATATATATATATATATATATATGGCAATCATTGTCAGGAAATAGGATTTGTGGGAACAGTGCGAAAAATAGAAAGACATTGCTGCAATAAGGAGGGTACACACTGGATTAAACAGCAACATAAAATCAATATGACAAAAACTAATATTCCATACATGCAACGAGTTCAGAGCCAGGACCTGAGGGAAGCCAGGACCATAAGCTGTTCCACCAGGAAGGGAGGACGTCTTGCTTGATTTGCTGTGTCAGTTGTTTGAGGGCTTATATTTCATTTTCGATAACATGAATATTGTCAGAAAAATTAAAGCAGCACATCTGCTGTACAATTTCACAGCCTTAATGATGTAACAACAACAAATAATCAATTGCAGCTTGATTGTCTAAAATAGTATGACGAAGCTATTGCGATAGTATAAGCTATCACGATAGTATATATGACGATAGTATCGTCATATATAGTATGACGAAGCTACATAGTATATCATCATATATAGTATGACGAAGCTACATTGAGAGCAGTCAGAGCAGTGGAGGTATGGTTCAATGCTTTAGCAACTACAGAAGTTATCATATAAACAATTGTTAAAAATACATGGAGGAAAGGGAATTAAAATCAGCGGAAGAACTACAATATAAATATGACTGGTTTCAATTGCAACAAATTAAGAGTTTGCTTGAGCAGGACATTAAAAATGATGGAATAAGACAAGAACAAACAGAATTGGAGAGAATGCTGTTTGGTGATAATGAAAAATTGATTACAAGAATTTATAAATTATTATTGAAATGGTCTACGGAAGATGAAGTAGTTAAATCTCAAATGATAAAATGGGTGATAAATATGAATAAAGAAATACAGATAGGTCATGGGAGTACTTATGGAAGAACTCTATGAAGATATCGACATGTTACAATATTAAAGAAAACTGTTTCAAAACGCTATATAGGTGGTATATAACACCTAAGAAATTGGCAAAAATGAACAATCAGGTGTCAGATAGATGTTGGAAATGTAAAAAACATGAAGGATCTTTCTACCATATGCGGTGGACTTGTGAAAAGGCAAAGCAATTTTGGCAAATGATTCTGCAAGAGATTTCAAAAATTTTGGGTTATAACATTAAGAAGGAACCAGACATCTTTTTGTTGGGATTACAAATGGATAAATTTCCAAAACAAGATAGAACACTAATTTGGTACATGCTTTCAGCTGCAGATGTGGTATATGTGCAGATGTGGAAGCAAGATAAAATACCAGAAAAGTGGGACTGGACTTTAAAAGTTATGCATTGGAGTGAAATGGAAAAGCTTGCAAGAATCTTAAAAGAATATGATCTAGAGAAGCTTAAAAATGAGTGGGGAAAATTTCAAAAATATGTTGAAAAACAATGGAAGGTAAAAGGATACTTGGCGATTTTTGACAATTGTTGAACTTTAGAGAAATAACAAACAGACTACAGTCTAAATGCAAGACTATGTGAACATATTTTTTCAACTTTTTTATGATAAGGACTAAAGGATTATAATGAAGATGGATTATAACTATAACATATGGTTTCTTCTTTTCTTTTTCTCTTCTGGTTTTAAGATTTTTTTAATGAAGATTCTTAAATTGATAAAATTACCTTTTATTTTTAGCAATTTAATTAAAATACACCATAGGGGGTCATGGAAAGGGGGGGAGGGAGGAGAAAAATGTAATGTATTTGTATTAACTTTTTAATAATAGATGATGAGTATTATTACAATATATTGCAGAATAATAAAATTGATTTAAACAAAAAAAAATGCTTTAGCAACTACACAAGCAAGTGCATTTATGTTACGAGAGTTGCAGGCAGCAAGGCCGGGGACACCTTCAAGCGAGGCAGCGAGGGCCACATATTTAGTGTGAGATAATAATGCCATATCAGAAGAATCAAAGGTAGAGTCTAAGGGGACAGTTTCCCTGCGAATGTGTGAGGCAGAGGACTCCATAAACCAGGATTTTTGAGGCAACACCACAGCAAGGCGACTTAAATAACATACAGAAAGAGATATATTTGTAGGAATATAACTAAAAGTCTGACAGCTGCAAGAGAAAAACCACCCAGGTGGTAATGGAATATGGCCACAACTACTGGTTACATTAATTGTTATATTACATTTCCACAAGGGAGCACCTGTTTGCAGGCAACCGTCCAATGGTTTATGGTGGGAGCAATTTACCAACTGCGCACAAGTAAGATTTTCATGGTTAGCCACATATGGGGTACATAGAGTTAAGGCATCCACTGGAAGATTATAGGTGGGAATGCCCCAGTTTGGTAAAGTTGCATAAGAGATCTAGGATTCATTTAAAAATTTACAAAGAACTGTATTGTTTCCTGTAGTTACTGGAGCCTTGCAAACGGGAATTAGACAGGTCCCTAATAACATATGTAAATCAGTATGTTGTGTCAAACAAAAATGTGAAATGACCTCCAAAACTAATGGCCTTGACAGGAAACAAAACACATAAACACAAACAACAAACAACAAAGAATAGTCATGGAGTTCACTGTGAGCTGTGCAAAAGCAGCAGCCACCAAGTTCTCCGGGGATGGCTCTCACCCAGCCTCTTCCAACGTTTTTGTGCTTGATTAGTTAGACGCTTCACATACTCCCCAGTGATATCACGAGCTGTCTGGGTCTACGGGTGTCACACAATCTCCCGTTTGAGGCTGAGACTGAAGTTGGGAGTTGGATTTGGGAGACCCTGATGCCCTGCCATCTTTAGCCGGGCGAACACAATGTGCCAGAACCCACAAAGGACCTGTAGGAGAGAACACAGCAGCATGTCCGCGCCCTCAGGTAATAAGGGGAACCGGACCATGCCAAGTAGGATCAGGAAGTTTTTTATAATACACCAAGGGTTGGAGGAGCTCTGAACGTTGCCCAAAATGTCTATCAAAGACAGAAAACCCGGTCGGGCCAGTATTTAATTGATTTAAAGTAAATAGGACCAAATTTAATTGCTCCTGAACCTGCATTTGGGTAGGAATCTATATTTTCACTCCTTTTAATTGTTTTTGAAGAATGGTTTTCAATGTTTGATTAGCACGTTCCACAATAGCTTGACCCATGGAATTATATGGAATGCCATGCCAGATTTGAATGTTCCATTGCGTACAAAAATCAACAAATTCAGAAGAACTATATGCCGGGGCGTTATCAGTTTTCAACAGTTGCGGACAACCTATTACCGCAAAGGCAGAAATAAGGTGAGCCATGACATGTTTGGTGGCTTCACCAACAGTGGACAGTAGCCCAAAGATATCCAGAGTACGTGTCTACCAGGGTTTCAGGGAAGCTATATGGTTAACATCCATTTGCCAACGCTCATTAGCTTGCAAATCACGTGGGTTAACAGCATAATCAGAAATATGATTGGTAGAAGCGCAATGTGAGCACGAGTGAACAATTTGCTGAGCCTGATCAAAAGGTAATGAGAACTGTTTGACAAGTGCTTTGGCATTCTGGTGAAAATAGCTATGACTGAGAAAGGGATCAGTAAATAGAGAGGTAACCCCTTTCAAAGCCTTATCAACATATGCATTGCCCTGAGCAATCACACCAGGAAGATTAGAATGGCTTCGAATGTGAGCAATGAAAAAGGGTAGCGTACGGCAAGAAATTAAAGACTGTAAGGTTAAGAATAGAGCCAATAGATTAGAGTCAATTTGGGGGGTGATACATGCACCAGGAAGTTGATAAATCAAATTAAATGCATATAAGGTGTCAGCTATTAAGTTGAAAGGCCTTTGTGAATAGAGTTGAAAGGCCCTTATTATAGCAGCAATTTCAGCCCATTGTGCTGAGCGCTGTTGCAAAGTAAAGTGCATTTTCCACATCTTGGTATCAGTTTCATATAAAGCAATGACGCCACGCGTCTTGCTCCCATTGGTATATAAGGTTATGGCTTGTTTTAAGGAGACTTTGGACTGTAGTGTTTGTGCCTGTAAAAAAGCTGACATTACCAAGGTAAGACGAGGATCCTTCGGATAATAGTGCAAAATTTCTCCAACATACGAGGCTAAAGCAAATTGAAAGTGCAAGGCTGTTTGAAACAATTGTGTCACTTCTGACTTGGTCAATGGTAGAATAATTTGTACTAAATCATTCCCAATGATTTGTTTAGCTCGAGTTCGAGCTTTGATAACAAGGTCGGAAATAGCTTCAACATAGGGGTAGTCATTTTTAGAAGGAGTGCTAGACAAATAAAGCCATTCCACCAAATAAATTTGCTGATCATTTCTGGGACTCCATAGTGCTCCTGTAGGAGTATGTGGAGTAGACAAGATTAATAAACTCAATGCTGAAGTATGAGAACTGATGCGATCCATGCACCTTTGAGTGATCGCTTGGTTAACATGGTCCAGAGCTTGTTGAGCTTCTGGGGTGATCCTTACAATGTCTGCAGGTTCTTTTTCTGCTGTTAAAAGTTTAAACAAAGGAGCTAATACTGCTGTGGGCACTTTGAAATACAGTCGTACCCAATTAATAGTGCCCAACATCTGCTGTAGTTTGACAAGAGAAATATGGGTGAGATTAGGAAATTGGGGCAACATAAATTTGCAATAATTGTGTCCTAAGTATAAATAAAGAGCTTGACATTGGACCTTTTCAGGGGCAATAAGTAGCCCCTTATACCCTAATATTCTATGTAATTGTTCAAGCCAATTAGAATCAATACGTGGGGCCACTATCAGAATATCATCCATATAATGATAAACTAAGGCTTGCGGATACTGCAGCTGAAATGGCTGCAGAGCATCATTGACAAAAAGCTGACATAGGGTAGGACTATTCAACATTCCTTGGGGTAACACCTTCTATTGATAACGGAGTGTAGGTTGTTGTTGGTTCACTACCCCTACAGTGAAGGCGAACTTTTCTCTGTCTGCAGGAAAAAGCAGAATTGTGAAAAAGCAATCTTTCAAATCAATGACCATCACTTGATAATCATGGGGAATAAGATTAGGATTAGGAAGTCCACATTGCAGCACCCCCATTGGTTGAATGCACTTATTGACTGCTCACAGGTGGTGTAGCAGTCACCACTTACCACTCTTTTTCTCGATGACAAACATTGGGGTGTTCCATGGCGATGTGGAAGATTCAATATGACCAGCATGAAGCTGTTCTTGTATTAATGACTGTAATGCATCCAATTTTTCTTTGGTCAATGGCCACTGCTCTACCCAGACAGGGTCCTGGGTAAGCCACTGAAGAGGCAATGCAGTTGCCATTTCTTTAGATATCTAAGACAATTTTTGCTTGAAACTGACTTAACAAATCACGCCCCCATATATTCATATGAATGTCGAGGACATATGGCTAAATGAAAATTGAATGAGGGATCGAAATATATTGAGGGAGAGTAACTGAAATCCATGACTCACTCTGCTGCACAGTTTGTTGTCCTCCTATGCCCCACAACTGCTGCACCTCCTGTGTGCTCCAATCTGAGGGCCACTCAGCCCTTCGGATTACAGTAACATCCGCTATGGTATCAAGTAAGCTTATAAAGGACACACCATTGAGGTACAAGGTCAGTTGAGGGCGAGCGGTGGTGTTATGGCTATCTAAGGCAGCAACACAAGAGTTGGTGGAACCAAACCCGTGGCTTCTGCGCTTTTGAGGTAGGGCTCCTCCCGGTACCATAAATAGCACCAAAATAAGTTGTGCATAAGACACTCCTATGGGTAAATCCTGTGGCAGGTTAACCCACATCTGAACATAAACAACTCCGGGATCAATCACACCTGGGACTATGAAAACACCTCTTTTGCTGGCACTGGAGCTTGGCAACACAAGACTTACATACCCGTTAGGCAGGGGCCCGGTGATTTGTGTTGGAATGACTTGCACTTCACCAGACAATTGAAATTTAACTGTAGTTGGTGCCACAAAATATAGGTCAATTCCAGCACTGCCCATCGTCTTGACGTGTTCTTTCATTAGCGAGGGGCTAATGCTTGAGTCGGTGCTGTCTCTATCTAGGCCGGGGCTAGAGACAAGCCTGGTAGGAAGTTTCCCGCCCTGCACTGATTGGCCCAGTGAAAGCCTTTGTTGCATTTAGGGCATTTGGTTTTTGGCTTATTTTGAGATTTCTGATCCCCATTTCCTCCGCCTTTTGCTCTGCATTCTTTTTTATAATGCCCTGGCCTGTCACATTTGTAACAATTCCCTTGTGGTCTATTTCCCCGAGTTAAGGCTGCTGCTAACAAATTCATACTATGCCCCTGTGTTCCTATATCTTGGCATGCTCGAATGTAATTGGACAATTCAACCCCGGATCCATTTGCTAGCCCTTGTAAGGCGAATCAGCAATCCAGATTAGCATTTCCCTTGGCCAATTTCATCATCAATTCTCCTGCTGCATCAGGATTATCAACCTGTCTTCTGATTGCTGCCTGAAGACGGTTGATAAAGTCTAAAAAGGGCTCTTGTTGCTTTTGACGGACAGCTGCAAAACTATAGGCTGGCCACCCTTCTGTAAGTACCTTGGCAAAGGTCCGTAAAGCGCATTTTGATACAATAGAAAGGGGAGCATAGCTTGAGCTTCAATAGTGCTAAACTGTTCAGATCCATAGAGTTGTTCAGCAGTATAAGCCCCATTGGAGCCACGCCCTTGAGCATCAGCCAAATTACGATATTCACTGTCCCATACTACATACTGTCCAGGGATTAACTTCGTCCTCATCATATTTTTTCAATCTTGAGGAATCATAGTGTATCCATTAGAAAGTCCTTCTAAAAGACCTTGTACATGGGTTCCCCCTATGCCCATATCTCTGATAGCCTTTTTGATTTCACTCAAAACAGAGTAGGGCAATGCAGTTTAGTTAACAACCTGTTGCCCGTCCGCATTCTGTGCATATGTTACTGGGCATACTGATAAAAATCAGCCAGCTCTTCCCCCATTAATGTACTCTTTTCCTGTTCCTGTCGTACCATTCTTTGGAAAGCACTTTCCACAGGTTTTTATTCCTTCTGTCCAGTATCTACAGGAGGGACAGGAAGAGAGGTAGCAGGAGGATGCAACTGGACATTAGAATAGGAGGGAGGCAGCTGAGTGCTAGGTTGAGAGGGGGAGAGGGCATCGGAACCATAGGTACCAACAGCATAATTACAGTGGAACCACAAATGCAAGGTCTCCACCAGAGCTCGTAGTTCAGCAAGAAGAGCTGTGCCAATTCTCTGCCAGTCACATACCCTGAGGGACCTGCCCTCAGGGTACCAAGGGCATTGCTGCCTGATTTCTTTTACCAGGCCCTGAACTTTAGATTCAGAAATAGCCTGCCCCGCCTTTCTAAGGAAATAGGTCAATTTCCTGGCTTGTGCTTTCTGCTTCTGAGAAAGCGAAAGTCCCATACTCACCCTGAAAGGGATTCCCGAAGGAATGAAAGCGGTGTGTAGGTTGTTGTTGGTTCACTACTCCTACAGTGAAGGCGAACTTTTCTCTATCTGTTCTAGACAAAGTGAGTAGGTTCCGGTCCCTGTTCCCGGGTGCCACATGTAGCAAAGAATGAGTCAAGCAGTCAGTCTTCAGGTCATAGCAGGAGCCACCTTGCTGGACGCTGGTCCAGCCTTTTATTGAGTTCCATAAAATAGTCTCGAGACATCGTCTGAAGTGAAATAGCTGAGGAATGCAAAACTGTTTCGGTTAAGTCATGGGACGCGCTCGAGAGCAGAGACCAGATTATCATATTTACTGAGATTAACATTTCTCCATTGGCATGAACAAAGTTCGCTGTACCTGGTTCCTTATTAACTTTTCAGGTGTGCCTGAAAGGTTAAGGAGCAAGGTAGAGCCACTACACTTCATCTTGAAAGTGTAATCCAGGATTCAAAAATCCAGATCTTTCCTGATGACACCACCTGACAGTCGTTTATTTGCAATATACTTCTTTTCCTTCCTAAGCCTTGCTCTTCAACAGGAAAAACTGACAAAAGCACAACCTGTGCTTCCAGGTCCTTCACCTTCTTACCCAGAGCCACATATTCTCTCTTACTGTGTTCTGGGCTGTGCTGGGAAGTATCATTTGTTCCCACAAGAAAGAATAATAATCTTGCATTCTGTTCCTTGGACACATTGGAGTACAACATAGTGAACTGTTGTGTATTTGAGTGTGTATGTATATACTCTCCATACCATGCATTATGTACCCATTTATTTGAAGTGTACAGTTAAACAACATTTCTAATAGATACCATATTGAAATTTCTGTTATGGTGATAAGAGGAATTGATGAAGCAGAGACCAAAAGTTGGACTCTCACACCTGGATGGCATGGTGAAACCCAGAAAACAGCAAACTGGAAGCAAGCACAACTCTGTTGAACCTGGTAGCATCCATAAGACACCTAACATAAAGTGTACCATCAATTCACAACTAACTCATGGTGAGCTCAATATTGTAGGGTTTTCAATGCAAGAGATGAACAAAGGTGGCTTCCCACTGCCTTCCTCTGTATAGCAACCCCAATCTTCCTTTGTGGTCTCACAATCAAGTACTGACTCGGCTTAGCTTCAGAGCTCTGAGATACTTAGGCTAGTCTGTGCTATTAGAGCTGCTGCATAAGACACCCTAGGCCTAGGACGATATAAAACTCCTGATGAACACACACTAGCCTTGTTCACACATTATAGTCTCCATTTGTTAGTGCAGAGGCTGAGCATAAAATTAACTGATCCTGTGCTAAAGTAAACCACCAGGACAAAGAGTTCATGGTCTCCTGAAGGTTGTCAGATATAGCATCTCATATGCTGATGATTTTACAGTCCGTAAAGTCGAGGAAAGGCCTAGCTTAATCTCTGATTAAAAGGTTGTTCACACAGCTTTATTCAAATTGGGCATATTCATGGCTCTAGAGAGCAGCTGAGGTAAGGGAAAAACATCTCAGAAGGAAATAGTAAAATAGGTCTTCACATGTAACTGAAAACTTATAAGGTTCACAAGGGGCAGGTCTGAGTCAGAGGAGGGGATTTCCCAAGTATCCACCCTTTCCCAACCTACCCTTTTGTGGAGTTCTTAATCATAAAGTGTGACTGGATACTAATATTTTTTTCAAAACATCATAGAACTTTTCATTACATGACATGTACCAACAATGGATTACTGCTGAATAAAAAGGCATTATGCATGAGAGATTTCTGGTGGAGAATTAGACATCTGATCAGAAACACTAATGACAATATAGTATCATGATATATTGCTTTTCAGAGGCCAGCATTAGCCTTCAAGTGTTATAACTATTGGATTGTTCTTTCTTGGATGGCATCATAATCTTCATTGATACCATCAGCTCTGTTGAAACCAGGCATCTCATTTGCAGCTAATTTATGTCTTATTGATTTGGTTTTATTGATTCCTAATTTGTATCCAGTGCTATCAGTTTTCCCAGTGGTCAAATGTTTGAATTTTCTTTACTCATTAGAATTGGATCTTCCAGGAAGGAGTGCTGCCTACAGTGAAATGCTATATTTCTTTGTACAAAAAAGAAGTAATTGTAGACCACTGTTAGACATTTCAAGGGCATGCTAGAGGTATACAGACCAATAAACTCTCTGAAGGGTCACCTAATACCATTCTACTGCTGATGCTAAGTAGATTTGGCCCTGTAAGGTACCTGGATAGAAACCTGTGTGATGGAAAACCTGATCTTAGGATGAGGAGGAAGAAGAAGAAGAAGACTGTTCAGTCAAACTGAGACCCAGTTTGGTGCAGTGGTTAAGAGTGGCAGACTCTAATCTGGAGAATCAGGTTTGATTCCACACTCCTCCACATGCAGTCAGTTGAGTAACATTAGATCAGTCATTGTTCTCTCAAGAGCAGTTCTCTCAGAGCTCTCTCAGCCCCACCTACCTCACAGGTGTCTGTTGTGTGGAGAGGAAGGGAAAGAGATTGTAAGCTGCTCTGAGACTCCAAGAAAAGGGAGGAAAGCCAATTTGCTAATCCTCCTCCTCTTCCTCCTGATTTTGGCTGTTCATTGGATGCTTTGCTGTACGCCTTCCAAACCACACAGTACAGTGTGACTAGCACTATGCACACACATGTTATTAGTTAGCCATATTGAATTCTACTACCCACTTTACCCCACCCCATATTTTCTACATAACAGCTTACATAAGCAGGCAATTGTTTAAATAGATGAATAGCCGTAAATCAGCCATGCATAAACATTGTGTTTTCATAGTCTGCCATTTGGTGTCCATCTACATGGCTGCTAATTGGAGTGAATCAGCAGCATGTTTGCACTTGTGCAATTTTGCACCCATTCAGCAAGCATTTATGGCTATTTGAAACAAACCCAACAGCCTGGGTGATCAGATCACATCTGATCAATGCCTTCTAACATAGTAACTTTGATTGCTGAATACATTAATGATGAACTTCACAGCACCCCTTGCCTTTGGGACTACCCATTACTGGGGGAATCTGTGGGAACAAAGTACTGTGTTTCCCTGCTATTTGTATGTGTGTGTGTGTTTATATGTGCATGCACAAGCAATCTGATCCATTTCAAAGCAAATCAGTTCCATAGTGGGACACATAGTAGAAATAATGATGTTCTTTGAAGTACAATAAGGAAAGGGAAAGAACAGGTGATCCCCATGATTCCAGTAAATATATTTAGAAAGCTAATACAGTGGAGCAGCTGTACGAGGCAGTTCTTCCACTGTCATTTTCCTCTGCCTCCCCACTACTGAAACTTCATGATGTCCATGACTGTGAGACCACATGGGCATTTTGAACCCAGAAGCAAACTTCCCTTGGGATCAGAGGCGTCACTAGGGTGGGTTGCACCCTGGGGTGTAACTGATTCAAGTCACCCCCCCCCCCCATTGGGCATCACCCCTTTTGGAGGGCTGCGTCACCCCCTCTGCACACAACCCCGCCCACTTCACATGGCCCCTCCCTCATCCACCCTCTGGTCACATGACCAGCCCCCATAATCCAAGATACCAGTTTTGCAGCATTTAAGTTTCCCCCACTCACCCACACGCTTTTAGCTGAGCCGGCGGCAGCGCGGCCCCGGTTTCGGAATCCGGCCAGCCCACACACAGCAGCAGCGTTCTAGTCCCAGGGCCAGCCCCTTCCTGTTGGGGGGGAGGTCATGGGTCAGTGCCTGGGGCCAATGAGAATGCTCTGGGGGAGGGCCGATGGCCCCCTTGGCCCCGCCCTAGTGATGCCGCTGCTTGGGATGAAAAGGAGTGATGGTGATAAAAAGTGTCACCAGAGGCTAGAGACAAACAGAATAGGTTTACCTTTGCCTGCCTTTGCATAGTGATGCTGGATTTCCTTGGTGCTCTCCCGTCCAAGTACTGACCAGGGCTGACTCTGTTGAGTTTCCAAGATCTGACAAAATGGGGCTTGTCTTGGCCATCCATGTCAGGACAAAAGGACTGTTACAGGGTAGGAAATACAGGAAAGACTTTTAACTGCCAGCACACTCCACCCAATGTATTATGGTACTGGAATACATTCTGTGTCTGAAAAGAAAAGCAAGTAACCTCTACCCCCTCTCATTTTATTATCCCAAATCAAAACTTATTTTAAAACTGTGCACTGCCTCAATGCAGATTTTGGGAAACCTGATTTCACGATCCTCCATGTAGTAGGAGTCGATGTAATGACATAACCAGTTCATTGAATGAGTGCCTCGAGCATTAAACTTATTCAGGCAAAGACATCCTGTAGTCACTCAGTTGCACCAATGCCATTTTTAATGGCTGTTTCTGCTGGCTTCCCTAATCCTATTTGATATTTTCAACAACACTTTAAAGATTTCTTTGTAGAAGTTTCCAGTCTTGCATCTGGTAACTTGCTGAAAATGGAACCTGACAGTGAAGTGGAAGATGTCTTGGTTCCCTTACAGAAGGGATCAATAGCACTTTACACCTAATCTTTATTTTGGCTTTTAAGCCTTTAATGCATCATTTGCTCCCTTTTGACACATAAGGAAGGCAAGGGGGCGAGGGGAGAGAAAAAACACAACAGAACAATATAATTTTTATGTCCACATAATTGACAGTAACCTTTCTATATTCTTCTCCCCCCTTTTTAATGCTGCAAAAAAAAAAAAAAAAGAAAGACAGAAAATGATGTTAGGGTTACTGGGGAAAAATCATTTTACTTTTCAGAGGAAATGACTTTTCAGTCAATAGAAAGCTAGTCAATCAGGGGGAAAAAACTTGGAAGAAATGTTACAAAGGAAATTAAATCTTTTGCAGTCAGAACAGAAAGGTGAAGAAATCACTTCCCTGGACCACACATGACCATTTGCACCCTACTGTCAGTCAGCAGGTGCCACCACGGAGGAGAAAGGGAGACACAGGACGATGCCTCCCATGGACTTAACTAGCGTTGTCATCACTCCAGACTCCTGTGTCCTCTTTGGACACAATGATGGCTTCCCAAAGGCCACTTGGCATTTGATCTGGGAAAATAAAGAACAGTTGTGGAATTTTTCCAAACTTGAAGAGTTTGAATGGCACACTGTGGTGTTTAAAAATAAATAAAAACAATATTTTGAAATTAAATCCCAACTTTGAATCTTGCAAATAATACCTGCTGTCTTAAGAAAAATTCCTGATTGTTCTGCAGAAATCTCTTTAAAAGATGGGTTCCAAGAATTAATATATGGAGTCCATTCTTCAGCCAAGTCCTGCTGCTTGTAATCACTGTTTCTTCTTCAAACGAGTCTCAGTCTATTTCTACATTTCTTCAATGTCTAGATTTTTTTTTAGCTGTCCTTCCTCAGCAAAGGGGACATCCACTTAGCTTCAACCAGGACCAGGGCTTTTTCTGCCCTAGCCTCAACCTGGTGGAACATGCTCCCCCATGAAATCAGGGCCCTGCAGGACTTGCTACTGTTCCACAGGGCCTGTAAAACCAAGCTGTTCTGTTACACCTTTGACTACAGTGGTGGGAGTCCAATACAAAAGTTGGCCTCCCCTGCTGAAGTTACCACCTTTACATGGCCCAGATTAAGCAAACCGAGAGTTCCAGTGGCACCAGATGGAATAGGTAATAGGTAGTGCAATGTAATGGGTAGTGCAATTATGGTTACTATTAGATACTAGTTGAGACTCAATTTCTGGATTTCTCCTAATACTCTGTTATATAATTTATTGAGTGACTCCTATATTTTCTAATGGTACTGACATGTTAGATCAAAAATTGTCTGTTTTGGTATCAATGAGTCCCTAGCAAATTTATTTATTTATTTAATTTATATCCTGCCCTCCCCACCAAGGCGGGCTTAGGGCGGCTTACAACATAAAAGCATAGAACAATAACATTAATAAATATTAAAATACATATTCAATAATTTACAGTAGTTAAAACAATTAAGACAGTTAAGACAAAGGAACAGAAACAGTCTATTAATTAGGTGTTAATCTGATGGTGACGGGCTTCCTCCGAAGTGCCAGTCAGTTGTATGCTAACTGGAAGAGGACAGTCTTGCAGGCCTTGTGGAACTGCCCAATGTTCCGCAAGGCCCTCACTTCATCTGGTAACTGGTCCCACCAGCAGGGGGCTGTGATTGAAAAAGGCCCTATCTCTGGTCAATTTCAGTTAGGCCTCCTTTGGCCCGGGGATTACTAGCAGATTTTGTGATCCAGATCTAAGTACTCTCTGGGGAACATGTGGGGAGAGACGGTCCCTAAGGTAGATAGGTCCTAGGCCATATAGGGTTTTAAAGGTAATAACCAGCACCTTGTAACAAACCCAATAGGCTATTGGCAGCCAGTGCAGTTCCCGCAACCCCGGCTGAATGTGCTTCCACCTGGGCAGCCCTAATAACAGCTGGGCCGCAGCATTCTGCACTAGCTGCAACTTCCCAGTTCAGCACAGGGGCAGCCCCATGTAGAGGGCATTACAGTAGTCCAGCCTCGAGGTGACCATTGCATGGATCACTGTTGCCAGGCCGCTGTGCTCCAGGAAGGGAACCAATTGCCTTGCCCGCCTAAGATGAAAAAATGCGGACTTAGCAGTGGCTGCTATCTGGGCCTCCATTGTCAAGGCAAACTCCAGTAGTACCCCCATGCTCCTGACCTTTCGCGCCATTGTTAGTGGCACACCGTCAAAGGCCGGTAGGGGAATTTCCCTTCCTGGACCCCTGCGACCCAGGCAAAGGATCTCTGTCTTCGCTGGATTTAGCTTCAGTCTACTCAGCCTAAGCCATCCAGCCATGGCTTGCAGCGCCAGGTCCAGATTTTCTGGGACACAGCCAGGCTGTCCATCCATCAGCAGATAGAGCTGAGTGTCATCAACATACTGGTGACAACCCAGCCCATACCTCCGGGCAATCTGGGCAAGGGGGCGCATGTAGATGTTAAACAACATCGGGGAGAACACTGCCCCCTGAGGCACCTCGCAGTCAAGCACATGTCTCCGGGACAGTTTATCCCCAATTGCCACCCTTTGTCCCCGACCATCAAAGAAAGAGGAAAGCCATTGAAATTGAAAGAAATTGTGATGAGATCCAACTATTTTGCATTATTTTCAAATAATTTGGGGCATTGAGAGTCAGACTACTGTAGTGGGATTTAACCTGATTTAGCCTCATTTTTTTGGTTTGTTGCCCACTACAGGGCAAGGACTTGTTTACAAGCAAAATCTTACTAATCCCAGGCAGTGTTCGGCTTTTAGACTCACCAGATTGAATATTTTTCTGTCAGCTGTTCTTTCCAGCAGATATCATAGTAATCCTTTTGAGAATAGATCATGTACATATTGCTTATTGGAACTAGATTCAATTACCCATATTTTACTCCGTTGCCATATGTTCTGTAAGATTTACCAGCAATTTCGTGATCCTGTTATTTCTAACTTCTCTGGCCCTGCGAAAAGAATTACCCAGTATTTACTTGTGATAAATCCCCCAGTCTGACTGCATTAGTGGCTGAGTATTTGGCTATTGTATTGTATAAGGGTTATTATATATTTTGACAAAGGCAATGAATATTTGATCAATTATGTTTTTATGTATTGTTTCTCAGTGATATTGCCTTAATTACTGTCTTTCATTTTATATCTTGTTTGTATTTTATTTATTTTTATTACGCCATTAAAGGTTTTGAATCTGACCTGCGGTAGTGCAACAGGTTTTTACATTATGTTGTTAACTGTTTAGATTATTTTATCAATGCATTTATATGTTGTGTTGCTGAACGGCCCAAGTATTTACTTGTGATCTTCCCTGAGCCCACCCGTGGGGCAGACAGAATATAAATTTGAAAAATAAATATATTTGTTCTTCATTGCCTCACACTTTCACCTTGCATTTCTGTCAGGTTCATTTTGAATTCTGCATTGATAATCTCTCAGTTTGGTTTTGTTATGCTGTTTCACCAGTTTCTGAATGCTATTTTACCCCAAATCTTCTATTACCCCACTCCCACACCAGAGTAATTTGCATGTGGAAACATTTACATTTCTTCAGAGTTCCTCGCCCACCCCTCAGAGGCCACTCCACCGCCCACCCCCTTCTTTGTTTTGCTTCCCACTGAAGGGAAGTACTGCATGGGAACAGCATGCAGCTTCAACGGGGCTTTTGCTCAAGAGCTTCCCCAGAGACTTTTATGTTTGTAAGCATTGTATCCCACCAGATGTTGGAAACAAGATGGGCACAGAAACAAAAGCCAAAAGGTTCTCTGCATTCTGTAAAATGGCCAAGACTCTGAGCTCACCTCTGCCAGGTGTACCTGGGGCAGGGAAGAAGAAGACTGTAGATTTTTACCTCCGCCCTTCTCTCTGAATCAGAGACTCTGAGCAGCTTACAATCTCCTCCCCCCACAACAGACACCCTGTGAAGTGAATGGGGCTGAGAGGGCTCTCACAGCAGCTGCCCTTTCAAGGACAACTCTTGCAAGAGCTATGGCTGACCCAAGGCCATTCCAGCAGGTGCAAGTGGAGGACAGAGGAATCAAACCCGGTTCTCCCAGATAAGAGTCCGCACACTTAATTGCTACACCAAACTGGCTCGATCAGCAGCTTGTTTGGCCTTAAATCTGTTTCATTTTCTTTCTTTGGTTCACTTTTTGGGGAAAAGCAGGGGTGGATTTTGTGGGGGAGTTTTGGAAAGATAAGTTCTCCACACCAGCGATGCTGGTTCCTGTTGTTGGAAACTGCGGTCCAGCCTTCACCATAGGGCTCAATGTGCAGCTGGAGGCAGAAGAAGGACAGGAGGAAAACATTTATTGGACTCCTTCCTGTAAGTTGAAAACTGCTCTCTGGAAGTGTTCTTCCCAACCTGTGTGTTCACGTCCTTCTTTGGGCTGCCCATGCCTGGAGTAGCTCAGCAGTGGTGAGACAAAGGGGTGGGGAAGAGGAAGGGGAGACTGCAGTGTCCTCCATCACTTGTGCGCCAACTTGGCCATTTAAATCCTCCTTGTTCTGGTCTGTTCCCCTGTGTCAGTTCCATTCACAGACCTGAACAAGGAGGATTTAAATGGAAGGTGCTTGGGGGTGCTTACTGGAGGCTACTGTGCAGCTTCAATAGGGCAATCAGACACCCCACATGCGACAAGAGTTGTTTCCACTCTTTTTAAGCAATTATACAAAAATTGAGGGTTTGGGTTGGTAGATGCAGAATAAATAAACCAAAGAAAAGGGATGGTGCAGTATGCAGGCACACAATGTTACCAGAAATGTGGGGGATCTCTTTTTATAGGGGAATTAGCAGAGGTAGACCTTGGTAGAGCTGTTTTGAAGTGGGTTTCCCAGCAAGTGTATACCAAGGTTGGGTGTCTGAAAGAAAATTCTAGATTTAAATGGTTTAAAATATTTACTATAAAAATATGTGGAGATACAATCACACTTAAAGCAATCAAAATGCACAAAACAAAAAACTAGGAAATAAGGAGTTAAAAATAGATATTTTGAGGGACAATTAAAGGGATGATACTACCCAGGCCTCAGATTTAGTGGGAGCTCACAGGACCACAGCTCCTGAACCTTTCTGAGAGTTCCACGTCCTCCTTCTGAGAGTTCCACCTCCTTATCCATTAAATAGTATGTGAAGCTGCATAGCAATCCCTGGATGTGCTTCACCACCTATTTTTCTACAAAATGACCACTGATACTACCTTTCCAGATGTGCAAACATCCTTGTAGAGTAAGTTGATGATGAGGACATGCACAGCCAGCATGACTCATCTACAAAATGACCACTGATACTACCTTTCCAGATGTGCAAACATCCTTGTAGAGTAAGTTGAAGATGAGGACATGCACAGCCAGCATGACTCGTCCAAAAAGGCCCAATTACTTAGAGCAGGGGTGGCCAACGGTAGTTGGCTGGCTGGGGCTGATGGGAGTTGTAGGCAAAAAAAACATCTGGAGAGCTACCGTTGGCCATCCCTGACTTAAACTGCCTGGGTACCTACAGATTGCACATCAGGGTAGGGTTTGTTCTCCTGTTGTATAGTATTTGGAGGGGTGGTACTCCCCCCCTGGAATATCATCTTAATGGTCATGTATAGACCTTCTAGAGTGAATTAGAAAGATTTGAGACAAAGGGTGAGAATGGGTTTCTGAGAGGTGTCAAGAAGGGTCACAGGGCTTTGATATTTTAGACTAATTTTATCTTGGTATTCTGGGGAGGAGTCAGGAAGGAAAAGGGGGTTTGTGCAATGGGTTTTGCACATTAACATAGGGTAACACAAAGGGTGCTTGGATAGAGCTTTGGAGACATGAGAAGATTAGCTAGAAGTTGCCAGACAACTATAGAAATGTGGAGGACTGCATTTGCTTTGATTAAACAAAGACTTGTAGATATTGAAATGCAAGAACTCAGAAGCCTTGCCTCTGGCAGATGCTACTCTTTGAGGTGGGGGATCTCTGCTAGTGGCACCTTGGCAGAGTATCTTTTTTGCTTGACTTCCCCGAACCTTCATAGTGCCTTCATGTTAGCTCATTTTAATGTCCTTCCTTCTGCTTTGTTGTATGTAGGGTTGCCAATCCCCAAGTGGGGGCAGAGGATCCCCCAGTTTGGAGACCCTCCCCCCACTTCAGGGTCATCAGAAAGCGGAGGGGGGGATGTCTCCTGGGCACTCCAATATTCCCTAAGGATACCAGTTCCCGTAAGGTATAATGGAGAATTGTTCTGCTGGTATCTCAGGGGTTGTTGTTTTTTTTAGGTAGAAGCACCAAATTTGCAGCATAGCATCCAGTGCCTCCCCTCAAAACACAGAAGATGCCCCTGTCCTTCATTATTTCCATTAGAGGGAAGGCATTTAAAAGGTTTGTGGTCCCTTTAAATGTGATGGCCAGAACTTCCTTTAGAGTTCAATTATGCTTGTTGCAATCTTGCTTCTGGCTCCACCCCTAAAGTCTCCTGGCTCCACCTCCAAAGTCCCCAGATATTTTTTGAATTGGACCTGGCACCCTAGCTGTATGGGAGGTTTAAGAAAATTCCATACTTCAGCAGGATTTGTGTTTGTGGTTCGACAGGTATAGAAAGTACTGAACATGTTCTCCTGCATTGTACATTTTACTATGATATTTGTACCATTTGCTTAGATCCTCGTCTTCAAAATCATGAAGGACAATCTGGTTGTAAGACTCTCTTCCTATTATCCACTAATAAGCTTGAGATCATTGAGTGTGGCTAAATTTCTATGCTCTGCTTCTAAGAGGAGAGGAATATTTCATATGCTGGGGTAATGGATGTTTTCCTCCTTGCTGACTATGCATGTTAATGCTGTTATGCCAATAAAGGTGGTGGTGGTTGTTAAATGTGCTTTCATGAGTACGTCATGTTAAGATGTACTTCTATTTTTGTAAGTAATTTTTTTTCACTTGTTACTGTTGGAGTAAGGTCATCTTTGTAAATGGTTCCAACAACATTTTCCCTTAACCAGGAAACATGGAGGGTTGGGGATACTACAGAAAGCTTCTTTACTTCCAAGGTAATTAAAAAAAATTAACCCAATTAGATTGTGGCATACTGTTTGAACTCGTAAAAATGAACCTATGAACAATCTCATGAACAGGCAAATTGGTTGACAAATGTCATTGACATTTGTAGTTCAGATATTTTCTGTTTTCTGATGGAGAAGAGTTTTAGCAGTCACCGGAAGAGTTGAATTCTTCGGTCTAAGTGAAAAGGGTCATCTAAGCTATTCAATACAATTGTCAATGGCTCCAAAATTAGCACTGATTTTCCTCAGAGAATTTCTGTATTCTGAAATGTCTATGTAGATACAGTTTTGTCTTCTGACAAATGCCCTTGGACTCCATAATATGTACATTTAGTAATACTGGAGGTGTCCTTTGTTGAAAGAAAATGTTCTAAAATCATCAGGCATAGCTGTTGGGTTGCTTGTTATTTCCCCTTTCAGTTTATAGAGTAACTTAGGCTGCAGCTCTAAGAACACTTTCTTGCAACTATGAACAATTGACTATAACGGGACTTACTTCTAAGTAGATCTCCTTAAGATTGCTCTGGGGATGTATAACAAAACAACTTCTGTTACATTTTGGATCTGGACTTCAGGAGGGGGATTTTTAGCATGATTGCTTATTTTCAACAGGACATTTCCATGTGCATCTCCAACTCAGGAATTTTGTTACATACACCCCTGCTGGGAAACATGAACATTTTACAGTGTGTAATTAAGGAAATAAATGATGAGGCAGAGGTTACAGGAGTGCACATGAAATCATTCATTAGAGTTATCTTTGTATAAAAAAAAATCTATGAGGCAGCTTGGAATAATAATTGGGAAGAACGTTCCAGAGGCTGGGTGCTAACACTGAGAAGGCCCTGTTTATGGGGCTCACTGTCCAGCTGCTGAAAGTGCAGGTGAGGCACAGGACCTCTGAGTAAGTCATAAATTCACGGACTTCTTTAGATGGACTTTTTAGAGGAGGATAGCATATCTGAAAACAGGAATCAAGCTATTATTTCCAGATTCCATTTTTCCTGGTTAACTTTTATTTCTTATCCTCAAAATTCTTTATGTATAAAATGAAAAATTGGTATCACTTTAGGAAGGTGAGATACCCATCCCTCAATTTTATCACTTCCCTAATTTTTCAAATGTCTTCTGGGTGCTCTTGTCCTGCACTCTATAGGCAAGTCTCCTTGGAAGAAGTGCCATCAGGTCAGGGTAATAAGGCTTGAGAGCCAGTTTTGTATAATGAATGGTTAAAGAGTGGAGAAGGTTTGATTCCCCACTTCTTCACATAAAAGCCAGCTTAGGACATTCACAGTTCCTGAAATAGCTACTTTCTCAAGAGTAGTTCTCTCAGAGCTCTCTCAAGCTTACCTACCTTACAGGGAATCTGTTGTGGTGATTGTAAGCCACTCTGAGACTCTGAGTGAAGGGTGGGGTATAAATCCCATCCCCATCTCCTCCAACAAGGCATCTTTCCCAAGCCTCAACCTAAATGGGATGGGAAGAAATTGTCCTCAGCTGCCCTGTTGGCAAGTGTTGAACTCCAGTGACTGCACTGTACTTTGTCCAGGATCCTACAAAGAATTTTTGTTCTCACTGTTTGGTTCTGGGATGCGTTTGTGTGTAGCCAGTCAACCACTTCACCTCCTTGGACCATCTCAGTCCAGGCCATTCCTGAAGAGTGAGAGCATCACCTGAGGCCCTCTGGGCTTGGGTTTGCATCCTGCCCAGCAGAGGCCTGGGCAGCCCCGTAGCCAGAAATTTTTGAGTGGGGGGGGCCGTGGAGTCTTGGCTGCTTCTTCCAGCAACCAGCCTTCATGGCCCAGAGCTTGGGCAACAAGGAAGAGTCTGGGGAGAGCAGCAGCAGCAAAAATAGGGCTGCGGGGAGAGCCTGGGAGGCAGGGAAGAACCCAGGGAGGGCAACAGCAGCAAAAAGGGGGCTGCGGGGAAAGCGGGGGAGGCAGGGAAGAGCCCAGTGAGAGCGGCGGTCGCAAAAGCAGGGCTTTGGGGAGAGCGGGGGAGGCAGGAACTGGGTGGGAAGAGCCCAGGGAGAGTGGTGATGATGGCAAAAATGGGGCTACAGGGAGAGCAGTGGAGAAAGGAGGGGCCACACAGGTGGAAGTGGGGGTTGGGTGTAGGGGTCATGCCCCCCCGGGCCCCACCGTGGGGATGGGCCTGGGCCTAGGGACTATTTCAGGGGCTAGAGCTGAAGCCTCCCTTGCAAGCTCAGGCAGGATGGCCTCTGGGACTGCTAGATGCCCTTCTTGGTTCCTGGCCTTGGCTCCCTTGAAGGCTCCATGTCTGTGTCAGGAAGGAGATAGTAAGCCATTCTGAGACTCCTTTGGGTAGAGAAAGGTGAAGTATAAAACCAAGTCCTCCTCCTCACCCCCCCCCCCTTCTCCTTCTTCCTTAGTCCTTGGTCTTGTCCTGAGCCAGTGGCACCCCAAGCTTAGCCACCAGGCTCTGAAAGGAATCTACGTGGGAAGTGCCAAGGAGCTAGCAAAGATGTTGTCATCAAGATAGTGTGTGACATAAGAGGACTGAGGGCCATCCTTGATTGTGCACTGAAATGTGCACAGGTTCCTGAAGGCCACACAAGCCACAGAGCTGCCCATGGGCATGGCCTTGTCCACAAAATACTGGCCACTTAACTTAAAGTCCAGTAGGAAGAAGTCCCCAGGGTGGAGAGGTGGCAGCCAGAAACCAGACTGCACATAGGGTTGCCAGGTCTGTGTTGGAAAATACTTGGAGACTTTGGGGGTGGATCTGGGAGAAGGCAGGGTTTGGGGAGGGGAGGGGCCTCAACAAGGTACAATGTCATAAAGCTCACACTTCAAAGCAGCCATTTTATCCAGGGGAGCTGATCTCTGCCAGTTGGAGATTAGGTGTAAAAGCAGGAGATCTCCAGGTCCCATTTGGAGGCTTGGCAACCAAAAGAGAGTAGCACAGTATGTGGAACTGAAGAGCAAGCATTGGCACTATGTATCGTAGACTCCTGTAGCAGAGTTAACCCTTCTAGAACACCAACTTAAAAAATATATGAAAAGATATTTCCAGAAGAATTTTTTTGATCATTTATTCCAGGTGACTCACGTTGACCAAAGGGTGTTTAAACTTTTCCTTAATATCCAAAATTTATATCAAAATATGAAGCTGACAGGCAAAACCAGTCTCTTTCCCTGTTTCGCTGCCAGCTTTATCTAAGCTATTGCTTATTCAATTTTTAATACATCTTCCACTTTCAAACAACATCTCCTTCTTACACTTCCAAGAACCAATTTCTCCAAGAACCAGCTAGGCTACTTTGTGTTGTCCATCATGGGGGAGATGACTCATCCCTCCCTCTTTCTGTGTCAAGTCTGCTATGGGTTACTCAATATCTGTATTAAGGTTGGTTCTGAAGTGAAGGAGTCTGGGTACTTTACAGTGTACACCAGGGGCTGCTAGCTCACTCTCCTGCCCCCTCTCTAGAAATGCCTTTGTTGTGTAACCTGCTTTGAAATGCTAACCTGTGAACAAGATAGTGGCGCCTTCCCAGCCTTGTTCTCTGTGGGGAGTATGGGGTGTCAAGACTTCGGTCTGGGAACGAAAGAAGTAGCATCCTAGTGTGAAGATGTGTTGCATAGATTGCCCCCCGTAGGAATCCTTTAGATTCATACTTTAAATACTGGATTAGTGCATATGTGTTTCAGTCCTTCAATCTCTGCCATGGTCCACAGTTCTGATTACAATAAACTTGCTACTTTATCAAGAGACTCGTTATTGAATTCAGCCGACTTGACATTTTGAAGGACTCCCTATCTTGGAGTTCAACCTTTCCGGCAACTGAAAAGGCGATGTCCGAACAGTCTCCGGAGAATGGAGGATTCCCAACCAGAGTGGAGGGGGCCGAGACACCCTGGCACATCCATACTGCCAGAAGGACCGCGGCCTCCCCTCCACAGTTTCAGCTGGTGGCGACCCCACGGCAATACCAGCCAAGAACCTCCACTACGCTGATGGATCAAGCCCCGGTCCGTCGGGAGGCGATCATGACCCGCCACACCAAGCGGGTCCAACTGGCCGAGGCCGCCGCCGTCCACCCGGGCGAGGCGAGCGAAGGCGCCAGCGCCGCGGGGGCGCAGGACCTCGAGAGTGGAAGCGAAGGGGCCGAGTGCGGAGCGGAGGATGGAGGGGCGAGCCCCAAGGACCAGACCGATGAGGAGTACGAGACGTTTCGCGCGATGGTCCGCAGGGAGATCGACGGGGCGGTGAGAGACCTAAAGGACCAGATGCAGACCCTGACCGCGCAGCTGGGCAGAGCGCTGGGGGTGACCGGGGCTCGCCAGCAACAGCCAGCCCCGGCGGGTCCGCGGGGACCCCCGGCTCGACAGGGCCCCGCCGCTCTTCCACCCGGAGCGGCCCCGCAAGCCCCAGCGGCGCCCCCCCCTGCCCCGGTCAGACAAAGAGACCTGGGGGGGGGCCGGGAGCTGGACGCCACGTTCGACGGGGACCCGGAGGAAGTGAACTACTTCGCGATCCAAGCAAACAGCTACATGCACTACTGGGGGGACTCATTCCCCGATGAGATGAGCCGCGTGGACTACCTCGGGTCGAAGCTACGGGGCGCAGCGAAGAAGTGGTATGTGAGCCTATGCGAAACCAACAGCCCGGTCCTCCATTTCGTAAACACTTTCGTGCAGGCCCTGCTGACCCAGTACGAGGACCCCCTGCAAGAAACCCGAGCGCTGGCGGCGCTGCGGAACATGAAGCAAGGGGCCTGATCCATCCGGGAGTACGCGGCCGACTTCCAGGCCAACGCCGCCCGGGCTCGGAACTGGAACGAGGTGATGAAGATCGAGCACTTCACCAATGGGCTGAACCCGAGCATCCTGGATAGAGCGCTCACGCAAGCCCGCCCCGATACCCTGGTGGGGTGGATTCAGCTGGCGGGGGAGGTGGAGACCAACCTGAAACGAGTGGCGATGCTGCGCCAAGCACTGGCCGCCGGCAGGGGAACGCCGAAAGCAAGCCCCGGGAAGGCTGAGCCACCTAAAGTCAAGAAGCAGGCGGTGGCTGCCCCGGGGGGGCCCCGACGTTGTTTTCGGTGTGGGGACCCCAACCATCTAGCCTCCGGCTGCCCCCAATCAGCCACCGGGGCCGCCCCACCGCAGGGAGCCACCCGCCCGGGCACCCCCGGCCCCAAGAAAACCACCGGCCGCCCTAAGGACGCGGCGAAGAGCAGCGCGCTCCTGGTGCAAGACGACCTACAAGAGGAGGAGGTGCGTCTGTCAGAGGAGCTGGCCGAGCTGGCGTGGGAAGAGGAGCCGGCGGGAAACGACGCCGACCTGCTTTGAACGGTGCCAACCAGCAGGTCGACCGAGAGGAGGCACCGCTCACGGTGAGACCCACGGGAAGGTTGTACTTTATAGTGGTCAAATTGTTGAACCCAAAGCTAAAAAGGTTCCTACAGATCCGGGCCCTCATAGACTCGGGCTGTAATAGAGAGCTGATTTCCCCCAAGGTGGTGGAGGCTCTGGGATTGAAACGCTTACAACTGCCCCACCCCATGCACTTTGAACAGATGGATGAGTCAGTAATGGGGGGGGAACCCTGCACGCAAGAGACTGAGCCGTGCCCCCTGGGGATTGAGGATCACTGGGACTCAGAGACGTTTGTGATCGCGCCCGCCTGCGGCTACCCCGTGGTCCTGGGAGTGGGGTGGTTGGAAAAGCACGAGCCCCTCATCCGCTGGAGAGCCCAGACCATCAGATTTCCCGACCCAAGTTGCAACCAGCACCTTTGGCAGGCAGCATGGGGGCCACGAGCGCCAGCCGCTCGGGAGAGGGCGTGCGTCCTGGTGGAAGAGGTGCACCATGTCCCGGACGCCTACCGCGACCTGATGGAGGTATTTAGTGAGCGGGAGGCCAACCAGCTACCCCCCCACAGGAGCACAGACTGTGCGATAGAACTAATCCCCGGGGAAAGCCTTCCCAGGGCCAAGCTCTACCAAATGGGGTGGGCTGAGAAGAAGGAGCTGCGAAAATTCCTAGACTTGAACTTGAAAAGGGGGTTCATCAGACCCGCGACGGCCCCCCACGCGGCCCCCGTGTTGTTTAGAAAGAAAAAGGACCACAGTCTTAGGCTTTGCACGGATTTTCGTGGGATTAACGCGATTTCCATGTCAAACGCCTACCCCATCCCCCTCATCAAAGATTTGCTAAGCACGGTGGCGGGGGGGAAGATTTTCACAAAGCTTGACCTGCGGGACGCGTACTTCCGAGTGCGCATCAAGGAGGGGGATGAGTGGAAAACGGCGTTCAACACCCCGATGGGGCAATTTGAATATTTAGTCATGCCGTTTGGATTGCAAGGGGCACCGGGGGTGTTCATGAATTTCATAAATGATGTATTGCGGGAATTTCTGTACAAGGGGGTGGTGGTGTACCTTGATGACATCATTATTTATTCGCAAGACGAACAATCCCATGTGAAACTAGTGAGGGAAGTGCTGGCCACCCTGCTGAAGCACCAGCTCTACGCCAAGCTGTCTAAATGCGAGTTCCACCGCACGGAACTAGACTATTTGGGCTTCCGGGTGTCTGGGGACGGGCTGGCCATGGATCCAGCCAAAGTTCAGGCAGTTCTAGAGTGGGCCCCCCCGAGGACACGTAGACAGCTCCAAAGTTTCCTCGGATTCTCCAATTTCTATAGGACATTCATTGAGGGGTTCGCCCAGATCGCTCTGCCCCTAACAGACCTCCTGAAGACGAAGGGGAAGGGGGAGGAGGCAAAGCGACCAGGGGCCAGGCTGAATTGGACACCGACTTGTCAGGCGGCTTTCGACCGGCTTAAACAACTGTTCACAAGCGAGCCGGTCTTAAGCCACCCAGATGAGCGGAAGGGGTTTGTGGTCCAATGCGACGCCTCCGACGTCGCCGTAGGAGCCATTCTCATGCAGAGGGATGAGGAGGGGAAGCTGAGACCCTGCGCTTACATTTCGCGAAAGTTCTCGCAGGAGCAGAGGAACTGGTCAGTGTGGGACAAAGAGGCTTTCGCTGTCATGTTTGCACTGAAAACTTGGAGGTCCTGGTTGGAGGGAGCCAGGGTGCCCTTTGAGATATGGACGGACCACAAAAATCTAGAGGCACTAACAGGGAAAAGAAAATTGAGTGAAAAGCAAATCAGGTGGGCGGGCTTCTTCTCCAGATTCGACTTCACCCTGAAACACATCCCGGGGACCCGCAATTTCCTAGCAGACGCCCTGTCCAGGCTCCCACAGCATGAGAGCCAGAGAGAGGAAGTGGTAGATTCCCTGATCCCCCCCACACAAGTGGCGGCTATGGTCACTACCCGCTCGCAGAGGAAAAAGGAATTGAGCGGGCTAAGCAAAGAACGAATCACCCTAGAGGCCGAACGGGAGGGAGGTGGGCGGCCGGAGGGGTTGCAGAAAAGAAAAGACGCTCTTTGGTACAAGGGGGAGAAACTGTACATCCCGGAAATATTAAGGAAAGAAATTCTCCAACTATGTCACTGCTCCAAATTAGCTGGGCACTTCGGCTATGTAAAAACCTTGCACTTGGTGCACCGGCAGTTCTGGTGGCCGTCCCTAAAGAAGGATGTGTCGGACTTTGTAGCTGGTTGCCCGGTGTGTGTGATGGCAAAAAGGAGGGGGGGGAAACCCCCGGGACTCCTACAGCCTCTGGAAACAGCAAAACGGCCATGGGCCATGGTGTCCATGGACTTCATAGTCGAGCTACCCCCCTCCCGGGGGAAAACAGTCATACTGGTGGTGGTGGACACGTTTTCAAAACAAGCCCACTTCATCCCCTGCAGCCAATTACCCACGGCCAAGAAACTAGCGACTTTATTTTTCGACCACGTGGCCAAACATCACTCCATCCCTGACAAGGTCATAAGTGACAGGGGGCCTCAGTTCGTTGCCACCTTCTGGCGGGAGTTTTGTAAGTTACTAGGGATGGAACAGGGGCTAAGTTCTGCCTATCACCCCCAGACGGACGGACAGACTGAGAGAGTGAACGGGGTGCTAGAGCAGTACCTACGGTGCTTTGTGAGCCTACGCCAGTCGGACTGGGTGGACCTCCTCCCCTTCGCTGAATACGCTTACAACAACAGCGCTCACAGTTCCACAAAAGCATCTCCCTTTGCAACAGTGTTCGGGTATGAGGGAAAGCCGATTCCCATGCTGCCAGGGGGGGAGGGATTGACGGGCTCAAGTTTCGAGCAATGGTGGCAAGGTCCCAGCCAATGTTGGCCAGCCATTCAAGAAAACCTGAAGCTGGCCAAGGAGGCGTATAAGAAACAGTACGATAAAAGCCATGTGCCAGTCTGGGACTTGAAGGTGGGGGACTCCATGTACCTGTCAACAAAAAACCTGCCTCTGGCACAACCGTCTAGGAAATTGGCTTTTAAGTTCTTAGGGCCATTCAAAATCAAGCGGGTAATCAACCCGGTGACAGTAGAGTTAGACCTCCCCCCTGCTCTTGGTAAAGTCCACCCTGTTTTTCATTGCAGCCTACTGCGCAGATCTCCGGGGCCGTCCAAATGGCATTCACAAGATTCACCAACCCTCCCCTCGAAGGGGGAGTGCCGGACCCTCTCGGGGCCCGAGTTCCGGAGCCATAAATGTGACTCGCCCTCCTTGCAAGGCCGCCCGGCAGGAGGGGGATCCTAGGGGGGGCAGTATGTCAAGTCTGCTATGGGTTACTCAATATCTGTATTAAGGTTGGTTCTGAAGTGAAGGAGTCTGGGTACTTTACAGTGTACACCAGGGGCTGCTAGCTCACTCTCCTGCCCCCTCTCTAGAAATGCCTTTGTTGTGTAACCTGCTTTGAAATGCTAACCTGTGAACAAGATAGTGGCGCCTTCCCAGCCTTGTTCTCTGTGGGGAGTATGGGGTGTCAAGACTTCGGTCTGGGAACGAAAGAAGTAGCATCCTAGTGTGAAGATGTGTTGCATAGATTGCCCCCCGTAGGAATCCTTTAGATTCATACTTTAAATACTGGATTAGTGCATATGTGTTTCAGTCCTTCAATCTCTGCCATGGTCCACAGTTCTGATTACAATAAACTTGCTACTTTATCAAGAGACTCGTTATTGAATTCAGCCGACTTGACATTCTGGTTGAAGACTATAGAGGAGGGTTGGCTGCTGCAAAAGGGCTGGAGGTTGCTGTGGACAAAGCTGCAGCAAAGGGAGAGCATTTGCCAGCATCATTCAGAAGACCTCAGCATCTGGCTTGAGAGGAGGTTCTGGACAGGCTGCTCCCAAGCTACACACTTAAGTGGTATAGAGAGCATTAGAATTGCCGTCAATCGGGAATGGCTTTCTCATAATAAAAATTGTTGAGTGCATTTAGCCAGCAAAAGAGGTTCCTGTCTGGCTTGCTCCTAAATTGATACATGAATTGAGAGTATTTTGCCATCAAAAGGAACGGCTTATTCCTATTATAAATATACTTAAGTGGTACTGGAAAAGCTTGAAGAAAATCAAGAGATTGCAGAGAGCATTTACATTGCATTGTAATAAGAGGATGATAACCCTGAAGGAAATAGAAATACTCTTGAGAAAGTTTTCTGGACTAAATGAGCCTATATCCAGGTACTCATTGTCAAGCATCATGTTTCTTTTATGGTGTGCCTGCATTGATAGCTGTTTCCCAATGTATTGCATTGGGAGGCCCGAACCTCCCCCCCCCCCCCCGAACAAGAAACTATGCCTCACCATAGAGGAAGTGAGATCAAGCCCGAAGGAGTATCAAGACTTAAAACAAGTGTTTAGTGAAGAAGAAGCTAATGAGCTTCCTCCCCACACACACCGGACACTGACTGTGCTATAGAATTAATACCGGGGCAGAGCCTCCCCAGAGCAAAAATATACTCCATGGGGTGGGCCGAAAAGGCAGAGCTCCACAAGTTCTTAGATAAGAACCTAAACGTGGTTTCATCTGGCCAGCCACCTCCCCCCACGCCGCCCCAGTGTTCTTCAGGAAGAAAAAGGATGGGCAGCTGAGGCTATGCATGGATTTCAGGGGGATTAACACAATTTTGGTGTCCAATGCATACCCCATACCCCTCATAAAAGACCTATTGAGCATTGTGTCAGAGGGAAATATTTTTACCAAGCTGGATCTGTGGAATGCCTACTTCCAGGTGTGCATAAAAGAGGACGAGTAGAAAATGACGTTTAACACGCTGATGGGGCAGTTTGAATACTTAGTCATGCAATTCAGCTTACAGGGGGGCCCTGGGGTCTTCATGAACTTCATAAACGAAGTGCTGCGGAAGTATTTGTACCGCGGGGTAGTGGTGTACCTGGATGATATAATTATTTATTCAAAAGACCTCCCCTCGCATGTGAGATTAGTGAAGGAGGTGTTGGTAATCCTCTATGAGAACCAACTCTATGCAAAACTATCCAAGTGTGAGTTTCATAAGACGGAACTGGATTACCTGGGCTACAGAGTGTCAGGGAAGGAAATGGCAATGGACCCAGCTAAAATACAAACTGTGCTGGAGTGGGAACACCTGAGGACAAGTAGACAGCTCCAATCCTTCATCGGATTTGCAAATTTTTACCGTAATTTTATACAGGGATTTGCCCACACAATGCTTCCCCTGACAGACCTCCTTAAAACAAAAGGGAAATGTCCTGAGGCCAAACGGCCAGGATCCAAACTGAAATGGACAGAAAGTTGCCAAGAGGCGTTCATTAAATTAAAGAGACTGTTTGCCAGTGAACGCATCCTGATCCACCCCAATGAATTAAAACCCTTTGTGGTTCAATGCGACGCCAGCAATGTCGCTGTGAGGGCAATTCTAATGCAACTAGATGAGGGGGGGGGGTCCCTAAAGCCCTGCGCTTACATCTCCAAAAAATTTTCCCAAGACCAAAGGAACTGGTCAGTGTGGGACAAAGAGACATTCGCTGCAACGTTCGCATTAAAGACATGGATATCCTGGCTCAAAGGAGCGAGGGTCGCATTTGAGATATGGACAGACCATAAAAATTTGGAGGCCCTAACAGAGCGCTGAAAACTAACTGAAAAGCAAATCTGGTGGGCGGGGTTCTTCGCCAAATTCGATTTCAAGCTAAAACACATCCCGGGGTCTAAGAACTTTTTAGTGGACACTTTATCATGCCTTCCCCAGCACAACAGCCAGAGAGGAGGTGATCTCCCCCAGCCACTTGGGGGGAGCTGTGACTACCCGCTCACAGTCAAAGCACGAAAAGGTTGAAGAGCAATGGTGGGGAGAAGCTGAGTAAAGAAGTAGACAAGGAAGGAGATGCAAAACCGGAGGTGGGTGAAAAGAGGGGAGGGAGGCTTTTGGTACAAGGACAATAAACTTTACATGCTAGAGAGCCTCAGAAAAGAAGTACTGCAATCCTGCCATGACAACAAGATAGCCAGGCATTTTGGGCATGTCAAAACCCTGCACCTAGTGAATAGACAATTTTGGTGGCCTTTTATGAAAAGGGATATATCTGAGTATGTGGCCTCCTGCTCAATTTGTCTAATGGCTAAATGGTGAGGGGGGAAACCGCTGAAATTATTACAACAACTAGAGACAGCAGCCCAACCCTGGTCGGTGGTGTCACTGGACTTTATCGTGGAATTCCCTCCCTCCCAGGAAAAAACCATAATTCTTGTAGTAGTGGACACATTTTCGAAATAAGCGCACTTTATCCCATGCTCCCAAATATCGACGGCTAACAAACTAGCCCAATTACTCTTTCAACACGTGGTGAAATTACATTCCTTCCCAGGTAAATTGATTAGTGACAGAGGAGTACAATTTGTTGCCAACTTCTGGTGGGAGTTCTGCAAATTAACTGGTATTGAGCAGGAACTGAGCTTTGGTCTGAGTATCACCCTCAGACCAAATCTTCCCCCTTCCTGGTGGTAAATGGCTATGAAGGGAAGCCCTTTCCCTAATTGCTGGGAAGACTAACAGCAGAAATCTGAGCAATGGTGGGGGAAATTGGGGAAAGCTTGGAGCAACATCCAGGAAAATTTGGAACTGGCTAAAGAGACATACAAAAAACATTACGATAAGCATCACTCATATGCTTGGGATTTTAAAGTGGGAGATACAGTGTTTCTATCCACCAAGAATTTGCCATTTCCACAAACGTCTAAAAAACTGGCCTACAAGTTTTTGGGATCGTTTCGTATAAAACGTGTAATCAATAAAGTGACTGTAGAACTAGAATTGCCAAAATTGTTTAGTAGGATACACCCAATCTTTCATTGCAGCTTACTTCAAAAAGACCCTGGAGCGATGCCCTGGCACCCTAGACCAAAAGCTCCAGATCCTAATCTGGTGGGAGATCAGAATTGTGTATGGTGATAAAAACCATTGCATGTCAAATACCAAAGAAAGAAAAAATGTTAAACACAATTGAATGTCAACCATCAAATACTATTAATGTGTATCTTATTCAATATTGTCAAATAGCAATGATTCCTTTGCCCAGGCCCCTTTTGTCAAATGGGGCACACGGCAGCCAATGGGAAGGAGCAGCAGGGTAGTCATTTACACTGGCTGCTCCCCTCCCAAGTAGATCTTTGACTACCACTCAGCTGATGTGGGATATCGCAGGAGGATTAGCCAGTGACTTGTGAGGGCTAAGAAGGATTCTTCTGCTATTTCCAGGACTGGCTGGTGGGAGAATTTAGTTTAACTTGCTTCACAATGTCACTCAAAGGTGTTAAAGTTAATTAGACCTGTCTTTGACTGATTAACTCATAACTAGTTGGCAGAAAACTCAGAAAACAAGAGAAGGAAAACTCTAACATCAAAACCGGGCAGATAGAGCTCGTTAATGTAACACCTACCACCTGGAGGACTCGCTGCCGGCGTCCCAGCTTACTGGGCCATGGCAGATGACCCCAAGGTGAAAGGGTGGAGCCAGTACTGCGCACACTGTGCCTCACCTAAAAATTCTTCTGCGCAGGCCTGAAGGGCATATCCACATCCACAACCCACAACACACCAAGTCCTGCAGCGACGAGCAAGGGGCGAAACGGCAGGTGGAAGATGCCACTGGAAGCCGCAGTCCCGATCCTGCATGTAGGCGGTTCAGGGTATTGGTCACCTGATGCTGACCCGGAGACGAAAGCATCTTTCGGCAGCACCCTGAATGACCAAGCAGCCTTATCTAGGGACAGCACTGCTTGCTCCACATGGAGAGGGGCCTAGAAAAGGTGGCCTAAACAAAGCTCGTCTCCCCCACCCCAGTTGGCTAGCCGCGGTCAACGGGCATCCTTACTTGCGGTCAAAAAATAACAACAAAGAAAAGGCATGCACCTGCCTCACAAAGTGTGCAAAGACTTAAGCTTGCGTGTTGGAACATCAGAACCATGCTTGACGCAGTAGACAGTGGTCGCCCTGAATGACGCTCTGCTCTAGTTGCCCACGAACTTCTCAGGTTGAATATTGACATAGCAGCTCTCAGTGAGGTCCGTTTCCCTGAGGAAGGTAGTCTTCAAGAACATGGTGCTGGCTATACCCTCTACTGGTCGGGTAAGTCAAAGGCTGAGAGCCGCCTTTCTGGCGTTGGTTTCATGGTCAGGAACTCCATTGCCTCCAAACTCAAAAACCTGCCAACAGGTCACTCAGATCGCATCATGTCCATGCGCCTCCCACTTCAAAACAAGCAGCATGCAACACTCTTCAGTGTGTATGCCCCAACTCTTCAAGCAGATCCTGCAGAAAAGAACAAGTTCTATGCTGATCTACGCAACCTCGTACGGAAGACCCCTACAGAGGACAAGGTGATCATCCTTGGCGACTTCAATGCCAGAGTAGGTAAAGACTCGGAAGCCTGGAAAGGAGTACTTGGCAAACACGGCATTGGCAACTGCAATGATAACGGGCGCCTCCTGCTAGAATTCTGCACGGAGCACCAGCTCACCATCACCAACACTATCTCTCAGCAGAAGAACAGCCTGAAGACAACCTGGATGCACCCACGGTCCAAGCACTGGCACCTTATCGACTACATTCTGGTGCGCCAGAGAGACCTTCGAGATGTCTTACACACCCGAGTAATGCCCAGTGCGGAATGTCATACGGATCATCGTCTTGTACGCTGCAATCTCTGTCTTCACTTTAAACCCACACCCAGGAGAGGAAGTATCCCTCGAAGGAAGCTTCAGGTTGGCAGCCTTCAGTCAGCTGAAGTTAAAGCTGCCTTCCAGGCAAAACTCCAGTCAAGAATTGAGGACCCCAGTTGCCCCACAGACCCTTCTCCAGAAGCTCTCTGGGAACACCTAAAAACTACCATCCTGTTGACCTCTGAAGAAGTCCTCGGGTTCTCCACAAGGAAAAACAAGGACTGGTTTGACGAGAACAATCAAGAGATCCAAGAATTACTAGCGAAAAAGAGATCTGCCTACCAAGCACATCTTGCTCAGCCCTCCTGTCCCGGGAAAAAAGCAATCTTTCGTGCTGCATGTAGCAACCTCCAGCGCAAGCTTCAAGACATTCAGAACGAGTGGTGGACCAAGCTTGCAGAGAGAACCCAGCTGTGTGCAGACACTGGTGATTTAAGAGGGTTCTACGAAGCTCTGAAGGCAGTATATGGTCCATCATATCAGGCTCAGAGTCCCTTGCGTAGTTCAGACGGCCAAGTGCTCCTCACAGACAAGGCATCCATACTGAACCGGTGGTCGGAGTATTTTCAGGCTCTCTTCAGTGCCAACCGATTTCACAGTGTTCAAGATTTCACTTCAACCAGTGAAAACAGAGTTGGATGAGATCCCCACCCTAGAAGAGACTGTTAAAGCCATCAAGCAACTGAAAAGTGGCAAGGCAGCGGGAGTTGATGGAATCCCACCAGAGATCTGGAAGCATGGGGGCACAGTACTACATAGCACACTTCACAAAGTACTTGTCACCTGCTGGGAACAAGGCAAACTACCACAGGACTTTCGCGATGCAATCATCATCACTCTATACAAGAACAAAGGAGAAAAGTCAGATTGCTCCAACTACTGGGGGATAACTCTGCTCTCCATCGCAGGCAAAATCCTTGCCAGAATACTCCTGAACAGACTGGTGCCCACCATTGCAGAAAAACTCCTCCCAGAGAGTCAGTGCGGCTTCAGAGCTAACAGGAGCACCACCGACATGTTATTTGTTCTCAGGCAGCTCCAAGAGAAATGCAGGGAACAGAACAAGGGTCTATATGTGACTTTTGTCGACCTTACCAAAGCTTTTGATACCATTAGCAGGAAAGGCCTGTGGCAAATCTTGGAACGTTTAGGATGTCCCCCGAGGTTCCTCAGCATGATCATCCAGCTACATGAAGACCAGCGAGGCCAAGTCAGACACTGCAACGACCTCTCGGAGCCCTTCCCAATAGGCACAGGTGTAAAGCAAGGCTGCGTTCTCGCGCCAACTCTCTTTACGATCTTCTTTAGCATGATGCTTCAAAGAGCCGCAGTAGATCTAGATGATGACGATGGTGTCTACATCCGCTATCGCACCGATGACAGCCTGTTCAACCTGAGGCGACTAAAGGCTCACTCCAAGACAATGGAAAAACTCATCCGAGAGCTACTGTTTGCTGATGATGCTGCACTCGTCTCCCACTCGGTATCAGCTCTGCAGCATATGACGTCCTGCTTTGCAGAGGCTGCTAAGCTATTCGGCCTAGAAGTTAGTCTGAAGAAGACAGAAATTCTCCACCAGCCTGCACCCCAGGAAGATTATCACCCTCCCTGCATCACTGTGGGTGAATCAGTACTGAAGACAGTCCAGCAGTTCAGCTACCTGGGGTGCATCATCTCCTCAGATGCCAAGATTGACAAGGAGATCGACAACAGGCTGGCAAAGGCAAACCGTGCATTTGGCCGACTGCACAAAAGAGTGTGGAGCAACAAGCACCTGAAAAAAGGCACAAAGATCAATGTTTACGAAGCGGTTGTGATGACAACCCTCATCTACGGCTCCGAATCGTGGGTTTTATACCATCATCACCTGCGACTCCTTGAGCGCTTTCATCAGCGCTGCCTTCGCACCATCCTCAACATCCACTGGAGTGACTTTGTGACCAACACTGAAGTCCTCAAGAGGGCGGAGGTTACAAGCATCGAAGCACTGCTGTTGAAGACGCAGCTGCGCTGGGCAGGGCATATTTCTAGGATGGAAAACCACCGCCTTCCCAAGATTGCTCTGTATGGCGAACTTTCCACCGGCCATCGAAATAGAGGGGCACCAAAGAAGAGGTACAAGGACTCTGACCAGTGGTCTGACCTAGCCTCAGATCGCAAAGCATGGAGGCACACCATCCACCAGGCTGTCTCTTCCTTTGAGAACGCATGCATAGCTGGTCTTGAGGACAAAAGGAGATTGAGGAAGAATCGCACTGCTACAGCACCAACCCCAAATCAGACTTTTCCCTGCAGCCACTGTGGCCGGATCTGCCTGTCCCGCATTGGTGTTGTCAGCCACCAGCGAGCCTGCAGCAGACGTGGACTACTGCACCCTTCTTAAATCTTCATTCATGAAGTCAAGCCGAGAGAGAGAGAGTTGGCAGAAATAGGCTTGCCATAGGTAGATAATTGGCAAGAACCTGGAGACGTTGAATGTGATAAAGAGTAATGTCCTGAGAGTATGGCTGGTGAGTTAGGATGGAGTACCCTTGATGCTATGCATCATTACAAACCTAGTGGTGTTTTATTTTATAGGATTGCCAACCTCCAGATGAAACCTGGAGGCTCCCAGAATTACAACTGATCTCCAGACTACAGAGATTAGTTTCTCTGAAGACAATGGTAGATATCAGCAGGTTCCGATGTAAGTGAATAATCAAAGCCACAAATCATTGGAATAGCAATAACACTTTACACAATGAATGTATATGCAACCTACATTTATCAAAATACATGTGTAGCAATAATCATCATTAGTAACTTGTTAACCACTCATAGTACTTAGTTCAAACAAATGCTCATAATACATGACTAAACCAATGCAGCTGGAAAAAAAGTCCCATTCACTACCCCACATTGCCTGCTGTAATAATAATAATAATAATAATAATAATAATAATAATAATAATAATAATAATAATAATAATAATAATAATAATAATAATAATAATCTTTTATTTGTATCCCGCCCTCCCCGCCGAAGCAGGCTCAGGGCGGCTAACAAGACATGGTATCCCATGATTTACATAAAACAATTTTAAAATACAGTTGATACATACATTTAAAAACGGTTACATAAAAGTTAAAACTACAATAAATTATGTAAAAAGATAAGAACATAGGAGAAGCCATGTTGGATCAGGCCAATGGCCCATCCAGTCCAACACTCTGTGTCACACAGTGGCCAATATATATATACACACACACTGTGGCCAATAGCCACTGATGGACCTCTGCTCCATATTTTTATCCAATCCCCTCTTAAAGCTGGCTATGCTTGTAGCCACCACCACCTCCTGTGGCAGTGAATTCCACATGTTAATCACCCTTTGGATGAAGAAGTATTTCCTTTTATCCCTTTTAACCTGACTGCTCAGCAACTTCATTGAATGCCCATGAGTTCTTGTATTGTGAGAAAGAGAGAAAAGTACTTCTTTCTCTACTTTCTCCATCCCATGCATAACCTTGTAAACCTCTATCATGTCACCCCACAGTCGACGTTTCTCCAAGCTAAAGAGCCCCAAGCGTTTTAACCTTTCTTCATAGGGAAAAAAGATAAAAAGATAAGATAAAAAATACAGTTCCTGTAGTGTCGTGTGCTTAAACAAAGCACCACGCAGCCCCGCAGTAAAGGGCGACCAGGGGAAGTCCCTTGGTCACCCAGCGCAGCGCGGGAAAGACTCCGCCTATCAAGATCAGTGGCAGGAACTTTGACTGGTCAGGATTGGGCTGGCCAGCTGGGGGGCTGTTCCGGGATAAATGTATATAAAGTGGGTCCCGGCCCGCGTGTTCCAGTTCCGTAATGTACCATCTAATAAAGCATGTTGCCTTCGACACATCTCGTCTCTGAGAACATTACAGTTCCTTAGAGGCAAATGCCTTTCTGCTGTTCCAACTTGTGTTCAAGCTTGTATTCAGCAACTTGGGTGGAGTTCAAATTTCCAGCTTGTCTCCAAGAGAGTAAGGGACCACCAGCCCAGGGTTCCTCACAGCTTCTGTCCTTCGTCAGCCCTTGACTCTCAATATTTTATCCTGGAGCTATTTGTTACATAAAGAAATGATATCAGATTGATGTACACATTTTGTGTGGCAATGCACACTCACCCTCAGTACCACATTTAACAGTTTGGCATTATATCCTGCTGAGGTCCCTCCCCTTTTCAAACTCCATTCTCTCCAGGCTCCACCCCCAAAGTCTCCAGAAGTTGCCTAGCTCAGAATTGGTATACTCTATGTACATTGCATCCGGGAAGGGGAATAAGGCTTGGCACCTTTTGACACACTGCATGTGCAGGCAGGATAAACACCATTGGTGGAAGCACTGGCCAGGCTTAGAGCCAGGGTGGAACAGCCTAACAAAGACAGCCATTGACAAGCTGCTTAGCACAGCCCACTATTAAAATAGTCTTACAATACATTACAATACACTATGATGCATCTTGCAATACATTAAAATGTAGATTGGCCATTTAGATAAAATACTTAAATTTTTGTCTCTTGTCCATAATTGGAAGTTGTCTGGGCAAATGCATATTGCCATGTGTCAAGATCATACAGATATTCACAGAATGTTTGGCAAATTCCCAAGCATCCAGAGAAAAATCAGGTAGCACTTATTACACTAGATTTTCAAGTCACTTGTGGAGCAGATCTTTCCTTCTGCCCCTTCGCTTATGTGGCACCTTTCACCTCCCCTAACATCACTCCTGAGGGCTGGGGAGCCACTATGGGACATTACACAGGAAGCTGCTTTGTGAGGGGCAATAAGTGACAATAACAGACATTTTGGAGACCAACATTATTTCAGCTCAAATGTATATCCTCCAACATGCTGAGATCATCAACAGAGACTTTGGTCTAGCCCTTGGAAATGGGGCACGGGGTAGTAGATACTTTTAGGGGAGGCTTCCAATCTATGGAATTTGCTACCCAGGAAGGCCAACATAGCCTACTTGCATGAGAAAAATGGCCAGAGCATTTTTCTTTGCTTAAGAGCAGCCTTCTGATTTGCCAGTTTTTCTTTGTACTTGATTTTGTTGTTATTTATACTGGAATTTTAATGCTTGAATATTTCTCACCCTGTATTTACTTCACTTGATTTCCTGTTATTCCACTCTTTATAATTGGTAGATGAACATACAAGCTGTATGGTGCTACAAACAACACGATGCTTACGGCAACGACTTCTTATCTTTGCTTGTGCAATACAGGCAGGCTCTCAATTTGTGCTGCATTCATTCCATAGACTGCATTAAATTGAAGCAACCCTTAAGCAGCATTGAGCACAGATGTTTCATCATTTTATTCTAACCCCACAGGAAAGCCATTGATACCTCAGACTGGTGCACATATTTGTTTTGGTCTTGAATCTTACAAACATGTCATGGAGAAAAATAAAATAAAATGGCAAAGTACAGCTCTTTATTCATTACATCTCAGTCATTTATGAAAGAACCAAGCATGTAATCCTATGTGCTTAGATCCCATTAACTCCAATTTAGCAATCTGGAGCACATGTTTATTCAGTCCTATTCAGTTTTGTCCATCTAGTACATTTTTGAAAGCCGGTGTAGTGGTTCGATAGCTGGGATCTGATCTAGACAATTTGAGCTCAGATTCCCACATTAACATGCAGCTCATTAGGTGACTTTGGTCCCGTAACACATTCAGCTTAATCCACTTCACAGGGAAGCTAGGGGGATAAAAAATACAGAAGAGGAGAATGACATGCTTTGGAGAGAAAGGCCGAGTATAAAACAATTTGAGCCCACTCTTTTAATAAGACACTCAGGATAGCATGCAAGATTCTCTGCTATTTTATTCTCACAACAACCCTGTGAGGTATGTTAGGCTGTGAGAAGGTAACTGGACTAAGACCCTTAAATGATCTTCGTGGAGGATTGGGCAATTGAGCTCAAGTCTCCTAGAGCTGATCCCAACAATCTAACCACTACACCACCCTGCTTCTCCTTTTGATTTGCTGAGCCTAAGGCTTCAAAGCTACTCCTCTGCAGCTGGATGTTTGTCTGAGTTGTATCACTGGGACTTCCTGATCCAGCTGAGTTGTAAAGCAGCTCACATAGTAAGGAATGTCCACTTCTGTTGGAGTCAATGAAATTTACTTACAAGCTGCAGTTCAGTGTGTGTGTGTGCCTATATAGCACTGAATTCTCTGCATGCAGGAATTTGTGTTTGCAGAGAAAGTGTCACAAATTCAGAGACTTTCTGAGGAATTCCTCGTTGTCATGGTTTTGAAAGGGATACCTAATATAACCCACTTGAAACCAGCAGCTGTCCTCTGAGCCAAAGCAACATTTCCAAAGGAGAAGTAGTACATGTGTAAAAAATTGCTTGTGTTAGGAGGAAAGTTGTTACTGGCCTGACTAGATTAACCATGGTAATTGACACTGCTGTTTTTTTAAAGGCACTGTATGCCATGCTTTGCAGGCGGCAGTAATAAATAATGTGCACTTAGCTGCACCGTTGGTCATTCACAGCAACCTCCCCCTATTCAGGGAAGATAAATGTGATTTAAATTAATAGCTAGTCCTAAATAACTCCTCAGCTGGTAAACGATCCATTTATCTGGCCCAGACAGGCGGTGTCCTTTGATTCATGGCTCCCCCCTTTCCCTGTGAAGGGTGCCTACAAAAATTGTTATTACTTTTTAATAAAGTGTAGCCGTCAGTCTTCCATCATTTATCAGGAACGAAGGCTTTCTGACAAACGGAAATATCTTACCGGTGGGATGAATGAGTGGGACCGGTGGGAAGCATTTCTCAAAAAAAATAATCACTGGCTCAACAATATCATAGAAGTCAGCTTCTTAAGTGCCCTCAAATAAATATATGCAACTGAAAGACAGTGGCCTTGATGCATCTATTGAACTTTTTGAAAAGAAAGGAAGAAAAAGAAACATGAGTAACTGTTCTGATATTCACTCTCAGGGCAAAGGAAATGGTTCTTATTTGCATTCTCTTCCTTTATAACAGGGTTAAAAACTGACTGAGGAACCGGTAAGTGGCCCATACTTGATAAAGAGCTTGTAACAAAGACCCAAGTTTGTTTGTATATTGAATTTATCAACAGCCCTCTCCAGTGGAACTGGGCTCAGGGCAGTGTACAAGATGATCCTACAAAACATAAAAAAAAAAACTGATTAAAACCGGTAAAACAATAAAAAACACAATGGTGTAACTAAAGACCATGCTAAACCCCCCCAAGCATCACTGTCTCAGAGGTCAAAGGGCAGGGAGGCGGGAATGCCAGGACAGGACTATTGCTGTCCTCAACCAAATGCCTGGTGGAACATCTCTGCCTTGCCCACCCCGTGGAACTGCAGCAATCCTGCAGGGCACAGATGTTGCTCAGCAGAGAGTTCCACCAGGGTGGAGCCAAGTCAGAGAATGCCCTGGCTTTGGTCAAGGACAGCTGAATCTCTCTTGTGCCAGTAAGTTCTGATCTGTTGAGTATAATGCTCTTCTGGGGATAGACTCATAGAGTGGGAAGGGACCTCCAGGGTCATCTAGTCCACCCCCTGCACAATGCAGGAAACTCACTTCCCCTTAAATTCACAGGATCTTCATTGCTGTCAGATGGCCATCTCGCCTCTGTTTAAAAACCTCCAAGGAAGGAGATATATCAGGAGAGGCGATCCTAAGAACATAAGAACATAAGAGAAGCCATGTTGGACATGTTAATCACCCTTTGGGTGAAGAAGTACTTCCTTTTATCCGTTTTAACCTGTCTGCTTAGCAATTTCATCGAATGCCCATGAGTTCTTGTATTGTGAGAAAGGGAGAAAAGTACCTCTTTCTCTGCTTTCTCCATCCCATACATTATCTTGTAAACTTCTATCATGTCACCCCTCAGTCGACGTTTCTCCAAGCTAAAGAGTCCCAAGCATTTCAACCTTTCTTCATAGGGAAAGTGCTCCAGCCCTTTAATCATTCTAGTTGCCCTTCTCTGGACTTTCTCCAATGCTATAATATCCTTTTTGAGGTTTGGCGACCAGAACTGCACACAGTACTCCAAATGAGACCGCACCATCGATTTATACAGGGGCATTATGATACTGGCTGATTTGTTTTCAATTCCCTTCCTAATAATTCCCAGCATGGCGTTGTCCTTTTTTATTGCAAACGCACACTGTGTTGACATTTTCATTGAGTTATATACCACGACCCCAAGATCTTTCTCTTGGTCAGTCTCTGCCAGTTCACACCGCATCAACTTTTATTTGTAGCTGGGATTCTTGGCCCCAATGTGCATTGCTTTTCACTTGGCCACATTGAACTGCATCTGCCACGTTGACACCCACTCACCCAGCCTCAACAGGTCCCTTTGGAGTTCCTCACAATCCTCTCTGGTTCTCACTACCCTGAACAATTTAGTGTCATCCGCAAACTTGGCCACTTCACTGCTCACTCCCAACTCTAAATCATTTATGAACAAGTTAAAGAGCATGGGACACAGTACCAAGCCCTGTGGCATCCCACTGCTTACCGTCCTCCATTGCAAAGACTGCCCATTTATACTCACTCTTTGCTTCCTATTACTCAGCCAGTTTTTGATCCACAAGAGGACCTGTCCTTTTACTCCATGACTCTCAAGCTTTCTAAGGAACCTTTGATGAACTTTATCAAAAGCTTTCTGGAAGTCAAGGTAAACAACATCTATCGGGTCTCCTTTGTCCACATGTTTGTTCACCCCCTCAAAGAAATGTAACAGGTTAGTGAGGCAAGATCTTCCCTTACAGAACCCATGCTGAGTCTTCCTCAATAACCCGTGTTCATCAATGTGCCTACTCATTCTGTCCTTGATAATGGTTTCTACCAACTTTCCTGGTATTGAAGTCAGACTGACTGGCCTGTAATTTCCCGAATCTCCTCTGAAACCCTTTTTAAAGATGGGGGTGACATTTGCTACCTTCCAGTCCGCAGGAACGGAGGCAGATTTCAATGAAAGATTACAGGTGAATATCTCTTGTGCCAGTAAGTTCTGATCTGTTGAGTATAATGCTCTTCTGGGGATAGAATCATAGATCCTGAAAGATCCGGAAAGTAGATCCTGATAGATCCTGAAAGTACATAGGTTCCTAATCATTAAGGGTCATCAAGATCAATATCCAGACCCTGAACCTGATCTGGTACTCCACCGGAAGCCAATGCAACTCACACAGCACAGGGTGGATATGTGCTGTGTGTGGCATCCCAGTAAGGACCTGTGTCACTGCATTCTGTACCAGTTGAAGTTTCCGGGTCAGCCTCAAGGGTAGGCTCACATAGAGTGAGTTACAGTAATCCAGTCTGGAGGTGACCATTGCATGGATTACTGTGGCTAGATAAGAGCAACACAGGTAGGGGGCCAGTTGCCTGACCTGGCACTGTTAAAAAAAATGCCAGTCTGGCAACATTTGTGACTAGGGCCTCCATTGTCAAGGAGGCATACAGGATCACACCTTGACTCCTGACGGTGGGTGCTGATTTCAAAAACCAGGATTTGGCACCCCAACCTGGAGTCTCCCCAGCCCAACCAGAGGACCTCTGTCAGAAGAATTCAGTTAATTCACAAGTAGAAGACAGGCCTCTCCAGGGGTCATTTTGTAGGGAAAAAAAGGTGTTGGAGCTCATCCAGGGATTGTTATGCAGTTGTACCAACTATTCAATGGACAAGGTGGGAAGGAGGAGGTGGAACTGTCAGAAAGAAGGCAGGCAACAGGGAATAAGAGAATTAAATTAATCTGTTTGTAAACATTTTTAATATTAATAAAGATCAATATTTTTTGTGGCATGCCATTATTAATAACTGCTGTTGGGAGAGCTCTTTTGCCTGTTTCCATCCCCACTCTGTTTCAGATAGACCACGTATGACTATTCCCCAGAACCTCCTGTCTCTTTGGTTTCAAACACTGGCTCAATCATGTAGATTCAGTCTGCCAGCAGAAGAACTTGTATCCAGTGGACAGAGACTTGATTCAAGAAACTCAGAAGAGCACTTCTTCTAGCATAATGGACCTCTGGGATCCAACCCACTGAGCTGGAGAATGAATGGAACTCTGATCCTTCCTGGTTTTAAGCACGGATGCAGAGAACTTCAGTGCAAACACCAGGCAAACTTACCTTAACCAACTCTTCATTCACTCCTGGAGTAATCACTAAGGAAAAATGGATGGTAGGATTAAAAAAAAAAAAAAGCCACGGACTTGCCAGCAGTTGAAGATAGGGTTGTACATTAGATCTGCCAAACTCCACATGGGACCTCCATATGGGACCTGGAGAGATCCCAGATTTACTACAGAGATCAGTTCCCCTGGAGAAAATGGCTGCTTCGGAGGGTAGACTCTATGGCATTATGCTCCACTGAGGTTCCTCCTTTGCCTAAATCCCTCCTTCCCCAGGCTACACCCCAAAGTCTTCAATAATTTCCCAACCAGGAGTTGATAACTCTCTTGTGCATCCAGATGTACCCCAGCTGTAAATATATATCAGAAATTAGCCATTTGGGTAGCCTTGCAAAAGCAACATAAATGGCCTCTGGAACTTGCCGTGATCTGGCTGGCTCCAGTAAGGAGTCTGAACACTGGCCCAGAAGCCTGGAAGTTCCATTTGCCTGTCCCAGAAGCCTGGGGCCATTCTCTGGCCAGGCTGTGCCTCCCACAGAAGGAAGGGCCATTGTTCCCAGTGCAGGCCCAGAAAGCCAGTAGGTCATGCTTTCCTTACCTTTTCACTTTTAAAAACTTTAAAAGGCCATGGAAGTTCACTTTTTAAACTTCAGATTATGTTTTTTTCTACAGGATATGCTTTTCAGGTGCTGAAGTCCCTGAATTCAAAAACTCAGTTCCTGAACATGAAGGAAATTTATCAGGACCCCATGGATGAGAGGACTCGAGCTTCTGCTCCCCAAAATAAGAGAAGGTATGGGCTAATAACTGGGGATTCTCTATTCAGAGGGGTAGAGCCAGAAGTGTGCCAACTGGACTTGTTGTCTTGAGAGCTGACTACCTGGTGTGTGCATTCAGAACATGAAGACTCATCAAGCCCATGGTTTATTATCTTTTCTTGCTTATCTTTGTGGGAACAAATGATACTGCCCAGCACAGCCCAAACATATTAAAAGAGACTATGTGGCTCTAGGTAAAAAGGCAAAGAGCCTGGGAGTGCAGGTTGTGTTTTCTTCAGTTCTTCTTGTTGAAGGCTGTGACTTAGGAAGGGAATGAAGAATATTGCAAATAAATGACTGGCTATGTAGATGGTGTCATCTGGAAAGGTTTGGATTTTTGGATCGTGGATTACACATTTAAGATGAACCTCTTCTATCAGGAGATGGTTTGCACCTCACGTGGGTAGGAAAAACGTGTTTGGTGAAAGTCTTGCAAACCTAACAAAAAGGGTTTAAAACTAAATCATATAGGGGAGTGAGACAAAACTTTTAAGCCTAATATTATGCCAAAAACTGAAGATAAGAACATTAAACTTTTTCAAGGAGTGGCAGATAGGATACATAACACTAACTTGCAGGTAAGTACAGAAATGAATACCACAGGAAGTATAAACTATACATTCTGATGTCTCTACACTAATGCACAGAATTGGAAAAACAAGCAGGAGGAACTGGAAGTCCTAATACAGGAAAGGGACTATGACCTAATAGGCTGTACTGAAACCTGATGGGATGACACTCATAATTGAAATATCAGGACTGAGGGATACAACTTATTTAAAAAGGACATATAAGGAAGGATGGAGGAGTTGTATTATATGTAAAGGAAGTACATACTTGCGAGGAATATGTGAATCTGAGCATGGAAGTTCAGTTGAGAGTATCTGTATGAAAATAAAAGGAGTAAGAAACAATAGTGATGTTATAGTGGGGGTCTACTATAGACCACCAGGCCTAGCAGACAACTTGGATGAGACACTCCTAAAACAGATCACAAAGTTCTCAAAGAACTATGGTGCTCATAGGAGATTTCAGTTACCAGGATATCTGATTGAAGCTGGGTTGCCAGGTCTGTGTGGGAAAATAGCTGAAGACTTTGGGTGTGGATCCAGGAGACAGCAGGGTTTGGGGAAGGGAGGGTGCCTCAGCATGATACAGTGCCATAGAGTCCACCTTCAAACCAGTCATTTTCTCCAGGGAAGCTGATCTCTGCCAGCTCAAGATTAAAAGCAGGAGATCTTCAGGTTCCACCTGGAGTCTGGGAATCCTAGTAGGAAGTCCAACTCTGTGAAAAACAAAAGGTCAGACAAATTCCTGACTTGTCTTGTTGACAACTTTGTTTTCCAGAAAGTGGAGAGAGACCCAAGGGGATCTGTTATCTTAGACTTGATTCTTACCAGCAGGGATGAGCTGGTCGATGAAATGAAAGTAATGGGCACCCTGGGTAGTAGTGACCATGTCATTTACAGGGCTTTTTTTGTAGCAAGAACTCCTTTGCATATTAGGCCACATGCACCTGATGTAGCCAATCCTCCTGGAGCTTACAGTAGGCCCTGTACTAATAGTCCTTTAAGCTCTTAGAGAATTGGCTACATCAGGGGTGTGTGGCCTAATATGCAAAGGAGTTCCTGCTACAAAACAAGCCCTGGACAGAAGTATAGTGTCCAGATCAAATGAAGTGATGGTATCACTTTTCTCTGCTCTGATTAGATCTCCCCTAAAATATTGTATTCAGTTTGGATGCCACAATTTAAGAAGGATATAGATGAGCTGCAACATTTCCAAAAGAGGACAACAAAGATGGTGAGGGGTCTGAAGACTAAGTCCTACGAGGAAAGGCTGAAGGAGCTGGGTATGTTTAGCCTGGAGAGGAGATGACTAAGAGGTGGTATGATCACCAACTCCAACTACTTGAAGGGCTGTCATATAGAGGATGGTGAGGAGTTGTTTTCTGTTGCCCTAGAAGTTTGGACCAGAACCAATGGGTTGAAATTAAATCAAAAGAGTTTTTGACTAAACATTAGGAAGAACTTCCTGACGGTTAAGAGTGGTTCCTCAGTGGAACAGGCTTCCTTGGGAGGTGTTGGGCTCTCATTCCGTGGAGGTTTTAAAACAGACGTTAGATGGCCATCTGACAGCAATGCCAATTCTGTGAACTTAGACAGATAATGATATGGAGAGGAAGAAGGGTTTAATCAGTGCTTAGTTCTCATGGCCCTTTCTTACATGTTCATGGAAATGCTTTTTTGCCACTTTCGGGCCAAGGAGCAATTTTTCTCCTGGCAAGTTTGGCCAGGGATCCTGGAGAGTTTTTTTTCTTTTTGCCATCTTCTGGAGCAGGGGTCACTGGGTGTGCATGTAGATGGGAGGTATTTGTGAATTCCCTGCATTGTGCAGGGAGTTAGACTAGATGACCCTGGAGGTCCCTTCCAACTCTATGATTCTAACTCCAAAATAGTGCATCATCATCATCATAAGCTATTGGATTTATCCCCACTGTTCATTTGGAGTCTCAGAGTGGCTTACAGTCTCCTTTCCCTACCCTTCCCCACTCCACAACACCCACCCCTGGGAGGTAGGTGGGTCTGAGAGAGTTCTCAGATAACTGCTCTTAAGACAACAGCTCTACTGAGAACTTGTGGCTGACCCAAGGTCACATCAGCAGGTGCATGTGGAGGAGTGGGGAATCAAACCCAGTTCTCCAAGATTAGATTCTGTGCACTTAACCACTATAGCAGTACAGCAAATTAACACACACACACAAATTCCAGCATAACCAAAAGCATGCCCTGAAAAAAAACCTCAGTCTTGAAATTAAAAGGGACATTTTTGCAGTTCATACTCCTTTTTTGATGATTGATTCAACCTGTTTGATGACTGTGTGTCTGAGGAAGTGTGCATGTCTACGAAAGCTCACACCTTGAATAATTTTTTTTTGCTCTTAAAGGTGCCACTGGACTCAAAATTTGTTATATTGCTTCAGACCAATATGGCTGCCCACTTGGCTCTATGATTAGTGTTTTGTCTGCTTAGCAAAGAAGCATACAGCACTGATTAAGGGGAGGGAAGAGACCTTCTTTGGGTTGTGTGATGATGCACATGCATGAAAGCTGACTGGGGTGTCTCACACTCTGTTGGAAAGAATGCAACAACCCTTTGATCTGCTGTGAACCAGTAGCCAGCCACCAAACAGAGAACTGAAAAATCAGTTGTGGCCAATGTTCCAGACACTGTCTGAAATATCCAGTACTTGAGCAGTTAGAACTCCAGGCCCACCTTAGAGTTGGTGATCTGAGCGGGTGATAAGAATCTCCTGCCCTTCCCCACCTGAACTGGGTGTCTGTGGATTTGGCAACTGAATTCCACAAACATGGGTGGGAATAAGGGATATCCAAACACACAATTTACACGTCCCTAATTCTTGCACACACCAAGAGTAAACCGTTTACTGGACAAAGTGAGCTTGCTCTGCATTTAATTCAGGAAAAGGGGTCTTTGTCTATTTTAGAAAAAAAACCCACCATATAGAAAACATAAGGTATTGAAAAACAATGTGCTTTGATTGGACCAACTAGCCCACAGCCTAGACCAGAAATCCTTAAGATTTAGATTATTCTTGCCTGGAGGCTCTGCTCCAACAGTCTATCTGTTGTGGAACTGAGAATATCTCATTGATTTTATATAAAAATCACCTCCGTAACACACACTGTTATACCAGAATAAATTAGCTCTTTAATTTAGTTTTCTTGAAAAGAATACAACACCAAAGCAATCCCCTTGTGTATCAGCCCACATTAAGTTTCATACCCAGGTAACAGTCAATCCATTAACCTTTGATTCCCACATAACCTGTGAGCCACCCACATCACTGTCGCATCTCTCCCCCCCCCTCCACTTTAATAGTTGCGCAATGAAAAGGGCACAGCAGCTTCTCACAACACTGGCTGCACAGCTACCCATAATAAGCTCCCTTTCTCTCCCCCCCCCTCCCTTCTTAACTCCTGCCTCACTCTAGGTGTCAGCAGCCATTTTGGGAAGGTAATCTAAAAAGAGCTGTAGAGGCAGAGGTCATGTTAAACTGTAACACAAATGTTATTCCTCGATTATCTGGCAGGGGGAAAGGTCAACTGCTTCAGGCTAAAACGACTGAAAAAGCCAAATGCGTGAATCTAACAGAGAGGGGAGGGGGCTGGCAGAGAAGAGGTTTTAAGCTTCAGGGCTAAGAAAGGAACACCAAACTCTTGTCGTTTTTTGTGGGGTTTTTCCCTCTTTGTTTAAAATCCTTCTTCTTCTCCCAGGCTTTTATGCCACATACCAGCTGGAGCCTGACAATGTGGCAGTTGACCAGACGTGTGCATTCTTTGTTGTGGCCCCTCCCTTTGAGGATGGCTTGCCTGGCCACAATCCTACTGCATTGTTGTCGGATGTCTCAGGCTATTTGACTGCATGCTTTTACACAGAATAATCTGCCTTTAGTTTCCACAAGAAAAAAAGGCTATAAATTAAGTAAATAAATGTAATAAATCAATACATAAGAGCTGAGCACTTATCTGTTTCATTCATTACCTTAAATGAATATTTTTATGGCTTTCTGTATTTTGAAAGACAAAGGCTAGAGCGATAAAAAGGAGGCTTCAAAGTACAACTCTAAGCAGTTTAACATTCTCTTTCCTTCTGAATCATTAAGCATCCTGCCCTGTACTGTGAATCTCAGAGCAGTCACAATCTCCATTACCTCCCCACCCCACAACAGACACCCTGTGAGGTAGGTGGGGCTGAGAGGGCTCACAGAAGCTGCCCTTTCAAGGACAACTCCTACAAGAGCTCTGGCTGACCCATGGCCAGTCCAGCAGATGCAAGCGGAGGAGGGGGGAATCAAACCCGGTTCTCCCAGATAAGAATCCACACACTTAACCACTACACCAAACTGGCTCTTGGAGCTTGGAGAGGAAGCTTGGATAGGATAATGCTGTACAGTCCATGCTCCAAAACACCTCTTTTCTCTAGTGGATCTGATCTTCACAATCTAGAGATCAGTTGTAAACCCAGGAGATCTCCAGGCCCTTGGGGGAGGGGCCTCCATAGCAGCAGCAAGGGGAGAAGCCATTTCCTCTCCTGCCGTCTTGTAACTTTCAAAGCAGTCTGCACAACTGGTGAATGTTTAAGCCAAATGCAGCAACCAAAAGCTGTTCCTCAAGTAACTTCAAATTGAACCTTGAATTGTCAAGGAGAAGAATGTTTGGAACAGAGTCTCAGTGTATGTAAAAAAGCCTACCAAATGGAACACCAAGGGGTTTTTTTTACTTGGTATTTGTACGACAGCAGACTTGGCTTCAGAACACAAAGGAAATATTACTGTATCTTAGCAACTGCAGACGTCTCCTCAGGTGATCTGAATTGTTAAGAAATTGGCTGGTCAAGTCATGCATCAAAGCTTAGAAGATATGACCTTCCTTTAGGGTCAGCAATCTCCAGGTGGGTTCCTGGAGATCTCCCAGATATACAATAGATCTCCAGACTACAGAGAGAGGGTGGACTGTATGGCATTATACCCTTCCGAGGTCCCTTCCCTCCCCAAACCCTGTCCTCCCCACTCTCCACTTCAAAATCTTAAGAAATTTCCCAACATGAAGTTGACAACCCTGTTGCCCTCTCAGATGGCCAGATGTGTGTCTGGGTGAAAAGGAAGCATAGGTGATGGAAGAGAGTGGGAAGAGCAGATGGACTCTGATTTGTGTGAGCTTAAGATACCTGGCAGTGTGGAATCTCTCCCCCTCTCACTCTCTCTCAAGTGGTTCCTCAAACTGAGAGAAGGCTGCATGGGATAGCCCAACCTGGTCATATCTCAAAAGCTCAGCAGGATCACTACTGGGATGGGAGACCAGTGAGGAAGACTGTAGATGAAGGCCATGGAAACCAGCTCTGCTTCTCACTTGCCCTTGAAAGCCCTTGAAGGAAGTCACCATAAAGTCCACTAGAACTTGACAGCACATATGTACATAGAAGGGCCTCCCTCCACCTGTCCACTACCCCTATGTTTATAAATAAAGCAAATTCTACAAAAATGCCCCAAAGTAATTTATTTTAAGGAAAACATTGCTTGGAGAGGAGTAATGATCTGATGCCAAGAACTGCAGGGGGAGGGACAAATTAACCCTTTCCCCTCTCTTGACAACCCCTTGACACTTCTCTGCTCCAAGTTGCCCCCTCCTGAAGGTGTTTTTCCTTTGAAAATAAGAGTGCTTTTGGGATTCTGGGATTGAATAAAACATAGCAATGGATTCACAGATTCACTTCTAAATGGACTAATTGCCTTGCCTCAGGACTTCATGAGCTTTAAAATGTTATCATTAATACTGTGGTCTTCCAACAAGGCAGCCTTGAAATATTTATGAAAGTCACAGGTACCCGTTGTCTCTTTTTATCTATCTTTTTACCCAAGCCCAGTGCAGCCTAATTGAAATACAATAATTAAAAATGGGCTTAATTTCTCTGTTTAATTTCCTTGCCAGTAGTTTAATTTATTTATTTATTTGCTTAGGCTTTGTTAACATGTTTTAATTAAAAGAATTAACAAGGCTAAGAACAGAGACTTATTCTTTACTTGGCACCAGTGTTACTTCAGGAACATTTGTAAAATAAACAACGTTTTCTTAGTATACACTGTTAACTACACTTGTCATTAAATTTTTAGCTAATGTGAAATTCAAAATAAATCTGGTGAAAAGGGGATTCCTTCAGCAAAATATTCAAAGAATGTTGAGGGAAGTCAAAAGGATTTCAAAAATGGTAACACTGACTCAGGGATGTTCTCTGTGCTCACCAGTTGGGTCGCTGGGTTTTGTCTAAAGTGGAATTTGAAATGAACTGGGAAAACTCCAGATATATGACACATTTTGAGAAGAGAAAAAAAGGTTTTTAACTCAGAACAAAGAGAACGTGAACATGCATGAAGCTTCCTTATACTAAATCAGACCATCCGTCCATTGACTCAGACCCATAGCCACAGGGAGAGGTTGTGGGGACACTGCCCCCTGAGCTCCAGGAGGGAGCCCCCAACTTCCAGGGACCCCTCTGGGGGTGCAGCTGGGTTTTTTTCCATGACTGAGCTGACAAAGAGTCATCAGTGGCAGCTGGAGCTGAGAGAGTTGATCAGGGCACAACACACTGCAGCAGCAAAAGCAGCCAGTGGAGAGAAGGGAGGCAAAGGAGTGGGAGGCAAAAGAAGCCACATGGAACGGGACGGGAAGGGGGAGATGGAGCTGCTGGCTGCAAAGTGCCAGGGTGGAGGAGAAGGAGGAGGAAGGAAACCCTCCTGTTTGCACACAAGGTGCAATCCTTTCTTGACTCTAAAATTTTAGGGCTGGCTGCTTCGGCTTGGCAACTTTCAGAGCCTCCAGCTTTTGCCTCTACCCCAGGAAGCTTCTGAGAAGTGGCAAGCCCTGCAGTGGATGGAGAAAGGGGGTCCTGATGTTTTTTTTAACCACTTTTAAAATCCTGGCTATGCCGCTGCATTGGCTTTGCAGTATTGCCTTCTCAGACTGGCAGCTGCTCTCCAGGGTCTCAGGCTGAGAGGTCTTTCCCATCACCTCCTGTCTGGTCCTTTTAACTGGAGATGTTGGTGTTTGAACCTGGGACCTTCTGCATGCAAAGCAGAAACGCTTCCACTCATCCACAACCCCTCCTGTTGTAAGATTGGGGGGGATTCTCAGGAGAGTACTGGGACTGGCATACCAGGGAGATTAATTACAATCCTAAACAGTTACATCCTTCAAAATCTATTGGTCTTAGATTCCTATTAATCCTATACATAAATTGGCATAGGATTATAAAGGCAGCTGTCTTCCTGCACATATTTACTAAAAAAGAAATATAATTTCTAGGTAGTCCTTGTTGCACTATTCATTGCATATATTATAATGCTTTATTGCATTGTTCTCCACTTTATCATCTTACTTAATGTATTATATAGTTTTATAGTTTATAGTATATTATCTAATTTTGCAATCTAGTTTTGTATTGCGTCATTTGTTGAATGGATTATACTGTTTCGATTGCAGCATTTCAAATTGTTTTAATTGTGCCTTGAGAATTGGCAAGCAATGCAGACCATAAATGGAGTAAGTAAACAAGTAAATAAATAAATGGATTGGCTTTTAATTAGCATATGATGGGGCTGCAGATATACTAATTGAGTGCACATATACAGAGAGAGACTTATAAGAAATATAAAAGTCTCAATGATGGGCTTGTTAACATAGCCTTCCTTAGTGTTCAAGGATACAAGTGCAGCTCACTTTTCATTAACAGTGGCAAAATGCCCTTTGATCCCCATGGATGCCATTCGTTTTCCAGAACAGAAGTGTAATTTCTTCCCAGCTGACAAATAGGAAACCTTTTTTAAAAAAAAGGCAAAGTCACATTGAAAAGTGTTGTCACGGATGAAATAATGCAAAAAGGGCTGAAACCCTCTGCAAGCAACTTGACCCCACCAGCATTTGTCTTGAGGGTGTCTATCGCTCCCACCCCAAAGTGTGCTAAGAAGGAAGCCAGACAGCAGCAGGCTCCACATAGATGGATGGATGACTGACCCTCTCTGCTGGGGATAACAAATGCATGGCTTAGTTCGGCATCTGGGGCTTGCAGCTGCCAAACTCATCTCCTGCCTTCATTTTTCTGAGAGACAGTAGTGAAGATGGCAGTCTAATGAAAACGATTCACGGACTTGCAGCTTAGTCCTGTTTGTATCTACTCAGAAGTAAGACCCACTGAGTTCAATGCTGTTTTCTCCCAAGAAAATACACCTAGGATGGCAGCTTTAATGTGATAAATATTTCCTTAGCTATGCCTTTTGGCCTATTGACTTCAAAGGATGTGACTGTGGTTTGGACTGCACTGCAAGAAACAGAAGCAAGGACAAACTGTAAAGACAAGAGAAGTTCAGCTCAGGGGAATATGAATGAACTTTTATCCTCCAAGAAGCTCATATTAGCATTCATGCATCTCCATCTTTATCCTCACAATAATCCTGTGCTGTAATGAAGAAGAGTAACTAGACACGGCTTCACAGCACTGGTTCATGTTCAGCACTATTAGTACATTGCACTGGTTCTGCTGGGCTTGCAACTCCTCACACTTTGAGTGTGATTCTGTGCTTCATATCAGTCCTGTTGCCACAGCAGCACTGAGTTCTGCTGGGGGGGGGGGATATACTAAAAGGGATGGCAGGATTGCCCATTGGAAACAATGAGAGAGTCTTGAAGGCCTATTGAAGATAATGGGAACCAGAAATGCCAAGTGACTTGCATGGGCTCCATTGAAACCCATTATAGCACAAAATAGTTGCAATGAAAATTTGTAGTGTATTTTCAATTAAACTCTCTGGGCCCAGATAAACCACTCTGGGACTGAAATAACAGGTCTCAAAGTTGAAAGACCCACCATCGCAATAGAACTAGTGGTCTGGGAGTGGAATGACAGCCTCCCCCAAGGAGAATGATGGCCCCTGGGAGTAGCAGAGAAGAAGAAGAAGAAGAAGAAGAAGAAGAAGAAGAAGAAGAAGAAGAAGAAGAAGAAGAAGAAGAAGAAGATATTGGATTTATATCCCGCCCTCCACTCCGAAGAGTCTCAGAGCGGCTCACAATCTCCTTTACCTTCCTCTCCCACAACAGACACCCTGTGAGGTGGGTGGGGCTGGAGAGGGCTCTCACAGCAGCTGCCCTTTCAAGGACAACCTCTGCCAGAGCTATGGCGGACCCAAGGCCATACTAGCAGGTGCAAGTGGAGGAGTGGGGAATCAAACTGTTCTCCCAGATAAGAGTCCGCACACTTAACCACTACACCAAACTGGCTCCCCAGAGGTATTCTGGGGCTGGAATGACAGCCTTCAGAATGGAATGACAATCCCTGGGAAGAGCAGAAATGTCTTGGGACTGGAATGACAGTCCCCAGAGCAGAATGATAGCCCTTAAGAGTAGCAGAAATGTTATGTAACAGGAATGACAACCCTCAGATTGGAATGATGGCCTCTGGGAGCAGTAGTTTACAAGTTCTTACCAGGAATTATACCATCAGCTTCTTTCCACAGCAATGGAAGTACACATGCAGGTACAACCTTTGCTGTTGTAACTTTTGTCATTATCTACTAAAGATACCATTAGATGGTCAGCCTGCCCAGGAGAGTCCTGCCAGGGCAGCTTCACACCAGAAGACTGCATGGTGTTCTGTTGCAGCTGCAGATGATGGTATCATGCAGCTTGCCTACCAGCCACCATCAGTCTGCCAACAGATTTCATATGCAAACAGTGTGCACACTCGAGATAATAATATGTAAGTTTTTTTCAGCAGTTATGAGTACATTTTCATTCATGAATCCTTGTTGCAGTTGCCATAGTGAACAGTGGGTAGGAGTGTGTCTCAAGAGGGGTCAATGGGAAGGCAGGTGGCAGCAAATTGTTCACCTGTGGCTGAGATACTAGTGAGCCAGAAGCAGTCAGAGCATTTGTCAAGACAGGAAAATAGCTTGATGGGCTTGGAGGGCAGGTAGAGGAGAGTCAGCAGGAGGTCCCCTGTGAGTTTGGTGTCTCTAGCATGCTGGGGGGCTGTTCTACCAGGTCATAAACTATACAAAGAGAACTGCATTTTCCCAGTTTGTACCCCTCCCTAGTGAGGATCTCTCCAGGCTCCTTCCAAGAGGAGTGGGATAAATCCCTGACTGAATAAAGTTAATAAGAGCAGCCAGAATAAAAACAGGAATTTCATCTGTGGAACAAAAACTTAACCCTTCTGGAGGTGTTAATGTCTCAGGAATATGAACTGAGTTCGCTTTGAGTTCATGATACTGATAACCTGGTGGAAAAGAAGGAGGCAGCCTGGATTGCATGTTTTAAATATTTATTTACCTAATTATAAGGCAAGGTATGACATGTATAATCATGGCTGTAGATCTGAGGGAACAAAAGATTGACTTGAGAGGTCGCACTTAAAACGAAAGCTGTTGTAATTGTGGGATTGGCTCAGGGCCAGATCTCAGAGGGGGCAGAGGCGGGCTTGCCCTACGCACCGCCAGAGGGGGAGCACCAAATTGGGCATAAAGTCCATTCTATTCCCATAAGATAGAATTGGCCCATAAGGGGGCATCATTTTTTAATTTTGCCCCCCCTCAAAAAACATATAGATCTGGTCCTGGTCTGGCTAAGGGAGCCAGTCTAAGAGCTTCCAAAATGGCGACTGAGTGTGGGAATGGAGATGCAGCTTGATGCACTGATTCCATTTAAAAACAGGAAGCATCACGTCTTCTATTATTGGTGTCATGAACTGCAGGCACCTTACCAGAACTGATGTGCACATTCAGTGAATCCCAGGTTGAGGACAGGTAACGGTTGTTAGTCACAAACAACAGACCGACTTAGAAGATGAAGGCATTTCGTAGCACATCCACCTTTGCTCTGTAACACTCACCAGCTTTTCAATGAATATTATTACATGAATATTGCTGTTTTATTTGGAACAATGGTGGAGAGTGCTTTCTCCCTGTAAATTCTGGAAATAACAAAATGAGACCCCGCTGGTCAATTTCCACTTTGCAGAATGGTAGGTAAAACAAAAGATGTTAAGGCCCAGAACCAAACTAGAAAAATATGAGGGAAAATTTTCCCAAGAACTTTTTAAAAATGGGAAAACTCAAAATTTTGGGAAGCACTGAGAAAAACCTCCAGTGAAATGCATACATGTGTGTTAGCTGGACCAAGTGGAATGCTTTTATAAAACATGAGTTTAATCACTCAATATATATGGAATATGTTTTTTCTAATTAAACATGAGATAATCTACAACATTTGGTTTGTAATCCCAATGATGCTTTTGGAGTAAGACTCAGTGAATAACATGGGACTTCCTTCTGAGTAAAACCGCTTAGGCTTGGTCCCTAGATCATGGAAATCCCTGTTTATACTGCAAACATGTGCAACATGTTTTGAAACATATGTTCCTTGTGTAGACATGACTAATTTTGTCTGCAGTTAATTGGCCATAATGTACACGATGATAACGTGATTGAAAGTTTAATGTTTCAGTGCAGTGCAGGGAAGGGAGGGCTGGAAATTGAATGAAACAAATAATAAAGAAATAAAGAAATAAAATTTAACTCTCTAGTTTAAAGTGCCAGTGGTGTGTAGAATGGTATCCTACCCCAATCTTATCAAAACTTAGAAGCTAAACAAGGCCTGTACTTGGCTGGGAGATTACCAAAGAAGAATTTGCAGAGGAAGGCAATGCACCTCTGCTGAATCACTTGCCTCAAGTCAGCTGCAAGTTGAAGGCACTTTGTACACATGCACCTTAACATGCTACTAGTCTACTGTGAGGCTGTTCCTTGCATGCATGTTCTTTCTTTACTACAATTTATTATTCAGTTCATTTGTACCCCGCCTTTTTCCCTCAGTGAAGGCCCAAAGTAGCTTACAGCATTCTGCTCTCCTCAGGGGTGATTTTGTAGAAAAAGAGATGCTGGGGCTCATTAGCATAACTCATTAGTATATGCTACACACCCTAACATCATTGGAAGCTGATTGCTATCAAGGCCAAGGACAGAACTTAAGTTTTTGCTATCAAATTCTGGAACTTTAAAGCTATATTCATTTGCCTTCAGTATGCTATTGACTTCTGGCTTCCAGAGTTGGAAAGATGGGGAACTGACACTTCTCCCTTTCATGGAGTGGACCAACACCTTTGTTCTGGACATAAAAGGCGTTTTTATCTCCTGCTGTCTACCCTCCCAGTTATGGGAAGAGTCCAAGACATGCTTGCAAGATTTTGAGGAGTTTAACTTTGGCTGGCGAGGAGTCCCGCTGAGGCTTCTTTTCAGCTTTGAAGAATCTCCCATGAAAAATTGCATAACAACATCTACAAAGGCTTTTTGGAGTCATTAAGTTGACATAAATTCACCCAACCCCAACTTTCTATGGACTATAGACTACTGAAGATTGGAACGATCGGTGTAAGGAAGTTTTGGATACTTGATAAGGTACAATTCTTATCTTTCATTTTGGGATTGAAAGAACATTTTTAAACTAAAGAAACAAAGATTTGGAACTCTTTGCAAAGAAGTAACGCTGTGTTACAGAGGCTGAGGGTGAAATCGTGGCTTTGGGACTTTAATAGGCACTGTAAAATTTTTAAAAAACCCCACAAGTTTTGTTTACCTTTGTGGCTTCTGCAAAAACATCCCCCGTCATAACAAAGTCTCAGCTTGCAACTGGGAAACAGGAAGTGATGTACTATCGTGAGACTAGAAACCATTGAGAACAGGACTTCATTTCCAGAGAGGCAGGAAACAGCGCTGGGAGAAGAGGGACACATCCTAGACCTCCAGGCCTACTCTAGCCCAAAAAATCATAGAGTTGGGACCTGAAAAATTTGCTGCCGCCATTTTGAATGTTTACAAGACTTTGAATATTAATATCTTGGCCCAGGAAGCTCTGAGGACGGCAATTTTGGGCTTGCTGAAGAGGGCAGGCTCTAATCTATTGAACTCTGTTATCGGTTTGTAGTTTGGTGCGGTCAACTTGGGGTCTATTATATGCTATGGGAAGACTGATGTCTGATCCAAAATACAAACTAAGAACGCATGGAAGAGCTAGCTCAGTAGAGGGCAAAATGTCTAAGATTGCCCAAGAACAGCTGGATGCTATGGAGGCCAGATTAACAAAGGCAATGAAAGATTTGATAACTACAAGTGAGAAAAAGTTGAGTAAAGAGACTAAAGAAATAACAAAAGAGATAACTAAGGAACTAGCAAAAGAAATAAATTCCAGTGCTGAAGCTGTAAAGAAAGAGATCAAGAAAGAAATTGAAGATCTGAGGAAGGAGTCACAAGCAACAACACAGAAGATGCAAGAGGTGGAAAACAGAGTTACAAATCAAGATGTTGCAATAAAGAAGATTCAAGAAAAAGTTCTACTACAAGACTGTAAGCTGATGGAGAACTTTGTACATCTGAGGGGGGTGCCAGAAAACAATCAAGAGGACTTAAAGAAATATATCATGACTATTATTGCTGAATATTTGGGTGAAGATCCAGAGAAGACTGAAGATCAATGTGATTACATGTACAGAGTTTGCCAGAAGGCATAAATTGCCAAGAGACACAGTAATTAAATTTACCACTAGAGATATAATGGGAAGGATCTAGAGCCAACAATTTGCAAAAGAATTGGTGGTGGAGGAGAGCAGAGTCAGAATAATGAAGGAACTACCAAGGAAGGTCATCAGTGACAGAAGACAATTTAAACCTTTGACGGATAAATTAAGGGCAAAAGGTACAAGATATAGATGGATTTTACCAGTCGGACTTACTTTTGAGTATAAAGGGCTGAAGTATTCCATAATAGACATTCAAGGCATGGAAAGGTTTTTGGCGGACAATAAGGATTTTGGGGACACAGCTTAATTGAAGAATCATTATGGATTATGCTTTTCAATATAGTCCTGGAATTTCTTCCATTCATCTTTAAATTTTTCTGCATCACTGTCTTTCAAGATTCTAGTAAGTCTATCCATTTCACTCCAATGTAAAGTTTTTAAAATCCAGTCCCATTTATTTGGTATTTCAGCTTGCTTCCACCTTTGTGCAAACAATGTTCTTGCAGCTGACAACATATACCACATCAAAGTCCTGTCTTGCTTCGGAAAACTTTCCATTTGTAATCCTACCAGAAAGGTATCTGGTGCCCTTTTAACTGCATATCCCAAAATCTTTGACATTCTTGATGAATCATTTGCCAAAATTGTCTTGCTTTTTCACATGTCCACCACATATGGTACAAAGAGCCTTCATGCTTTTTACATTTCCAACACCGATCAGATGCCTGCTTGTTCATTTTTGCTAACTTCTTAGGTGTCATATACCACCTGTATTGCATTTTCAAACAGTTTTCTTTTATATTATTACATGTCGATATTTTCATAGAGTTCTTCCATAGGTGTTCCCATGTCTCCATTGACATTTCTTTATTCATATTTATTGCCCATTTAATCATTTGAGATTTTACTACTTCATCTTCTTTAGACCATTTCAATAACAATTCATACATCTTTGCAATTAACTTTTCATCTTCCCCTAATAGCACTTTTTCCATTTCAGTCTGATCTTGCCTTATACCTGTAATCCTGATATCTTTATCCACTAAACTTTTAATTTGTAGCATCTGGAACCAATTAAATTTGTCTTGCAGTTCTTCCTCCGCTTTTAATTCTACTTTGCCACCTTTAATTTTTAGCAATTGTTTGTATGTAACCGATTTGTCTTCCTGTGAGTCAGAAATCCATTTTATAACTTCCATTGGTACAATCCACAGCGGCTTCCTCTCATCACCATATTTAAAATATTTTTTCCAAGTATTCAACAAACTAAAATTTTTTGAAAGTATAACCTGAAATTGGGGGAAATGGGGGAGACAGGTGATTAGAAAGAATTTTTTGAATCAATATACGATAGCTCCTTTTATTAGCAGTTAGAAAATATAGCTCGGCTGTTTCCAGGATTTTTCCCACTAAATCCATTCTCGTGGGAATTTCCTGAGATTTCCAATTCTGCGCCAAGAGAATCCTGACTGCTGCATTGAAATGTGCCAACAAATGTCTCATTTCTTTGGAATAGTCCTCAGGAAATATATTCAATAAAAACAATTCTGGTCTGAATTGAATCTGTATCTTCATAATTTTCTGTAATAGTTCATGAACCATTATCCAGTAGTTCTTCACCATCTCACATGTCCACCACATATGATAAAAGGAACCAACTTGTTTAGTATGTTTCCAACATTTGTTAGACATATTAGTATAGATCTTACACAATTTCTGTGGAGTCAAGTACCATCTATAAAACATCTTATACAAGTTTTCTTTAAAAGTTACTGACCTAGTTAATTTAACATTGAACTTCCACAATCTCTCCCATTCTTCAAATGTAATGTTGTGACCAAAGTTTTCACCCATTGAACCATATAATCTTTTACAACTTTGTCTTGCATCTTCATCTGCAGCAGTTATGCATATAATTTAGAAATTAGCTTTTCTTGAGGGCCTAGAAGTATTTTATCAAATGGATATTGTTCTTTGTTAAAACCTGTCATCTTATCTTTGGCATACCTAGATTCAACTTGCATTCTCAACCATCAGTTCATTTTAATGTCCATATTTTCCAACTCTTCTCTAGTTTTCAGCTGATTGTCTTTTCCCAACAAGTCATCATATCTATAGTTCTGATTTGGTTTTAGAAGATTTGGATGAGTAAATGCTTCCACTGGGGAGACCCATCTTGGAATTTTTTGATAAATTCTTATTTTTAACCATGACCACGTATGATACAAAGATTTCCGAAACCAATGGTTCTTAAAATAGGAATGTCCTTCAAGTCTTTGATACCATAGGTATGTCTGCCACCCCATAGTAAGGTCATGTTCCTCTATCAACCGTTTTCTCTTGTCTTTCAGTATTATCCAGTTTTTTACCCACAAAAGCACAGAAGCTTTATAATACAATTGCCAGTCTGGAAGGCCCTTACTTGCTCTTAATTTAAGGTCTTGCAGTGTCTTTAGTTTGATTCTAGTTTTTTTGCCTTACCAAACATATTTGGAGACCATCTTATTCAATTCTTGAAAAAACCCACTATTTAGAAATACTGGAATTGTTTGGTGCAAAAATAATAACCTTGGAAGGATATTCATCTTTATTAAGCTATTCTTCCCATTAAATATAAGTTCAAGTCATGCCATTTTTCCAACTATTTTTTTAATTTCTTTTAGTTTATCATAATTGTCTGTTTTTAGATTGCTACACTTATTTGAGATAAGTACACCTTGATATCTGATTCTTTTCTCATACAAAAACCCTGATTTTTGCTGAAGAGATTGAATTTGTTCCATCGTCATATTCTTTGTCAAAAAAATTGTTTTGTGGTAATTGATCTTTAGTCCTGCCCAGTGACCAAATTACATAATCTTGTTTATAAGACAGTCTATTGACTCTATTGGTTGCTCTAATATAAAAACTAAATCGTCTTCAAAAGCTCTCAATTTGTATTGTTCACTCTTTATCACTGCTCCCTTGATACTTGTATCTTCTCTTATCTGATTGTTCAGTATCTCTAGAGATAAAATAAAAAGTAGTGGTGACAGTAGACAGCCTTGTCTTGCACCTTCTTGAATATTAATTGCATCTGTTAGTTCACTGTTCACTATCACTCTTGCTCTTTGAAAAGAGTATATTGCTTCTACTGCTCTCAAGAAATTTTCACCACATTCCATACCTTTCAGTTGCTGTAACATAAATTGACAACAAACATTATCGAAAGCCTTTTCAGCATCCAAACAGATTAGAGCCAGTTGTTTCTCTGGATGAGTTTCATAGTATTACAAAATATTACAAACCGTTCTAACACTGTCTTTCAAGTATCTTCTGGGAAGGAACCCTGCCTGATCTCAATGTATTGTAGACTGTAGAACTTTCTTCAGATGTTCTAATATTGCAGCAAAAAATTTATAGTCCACATTTAAAAGAGAAATTGGACGATAATTTTTAATATCTTTCAAATCTGCATCTTCTTTCGGAATTAAGGATATTGTAGCTTCTTGCCATGAGGCTGGTATTTGGCCTTCATCTTGGATCTTTTCAATGAGATGCTTAAATGGTAACAATAAAGACTCCTCATAATTCTTTATAGAATTCAGCAGGCAGTCCATCTGGGCCTGGGGCTTTGCCATTCTTTTGAGATGCCATTACGTCTCCAAGTTCTCTTATTGTTATTGGTTCATTTAAAATTTTTTGCTGTTCCTCTGTAAATTTATTAAGATTATTTTGGTTAATGTAATCTTCTAGATCTGTTTTGAGGACTTGCTTATCTTCATATAATTTTTTATAGAACTGTTCCACGATTTGACATCTCTTGTTTTTAAGCTTTCTCTTTATTATTCTCATCTTTCAGGACCAAAATTATTCTTTTGGCCTTTTCTTTTCTCATCCTATAGGCCAACCACCTTGCAGGCTTGTTGGCATGCTCAAAAATTTTTTTGTCTAGCATACCTCAGTTTTATCTCCATCTCCTCCTTAAGTAACAAGTTCAATTGGTGTTGTATTTTTTTACCTTATTTTGGAACTCCAGTCTTATTGGTTGTTTTTTTAGATTCTTTTCAGCTTCTCCAGCTTGTGACATTAATTTTTGAAAATTTTCAGTTCTTTCTTTCTTTTTCTTAATACCATATCTAATTGCAAGGCCCCTAAAATAAGCTTTAGCAGTATCCCAAACTATTTGTATCTTTACATCTTGTGTTTGAAAAAGGATTCAATTTCAACCTTAGATTCTTTAAGAAAGTCTTTACCTTTCAGAATTGAGGTATTTAACCTCCATAATCTTTTCTTTGGTGTACCTTTAAACTTTAGCATTACAGGACTATGGTCTGAGATAACTCTTATTTGAATTTCTGTCTCAACTACGGTAGATCTTTGACCAAATTTGTGGAAAGCCAGCACATATCAATTCTTGACCACGTTTGGTGGCTAGGGGAATAGTAGGTGAAATCTTTGGAATTTGGGTATCTTGTTCTCCATACATCAACCAAATCCAATTTTTCTGCTAGTTTCCAAAAACTTATTGGCAATTGAGGACTTTTGCTTTTAGTCTGTTTATGCAGTTTTTTGTCCCTTTGTCTATCAGCAACTGCATTAAAATCTCCTATTAAACATATTCTACATATTCCAAATTTGATAGTTTAAGGCATAAGTTTTAAAAGAATTTCTCTTGTTAATCATTTGGGGCATAAATGTTTGCCAGTAGAATTTTTTTTTGTCTACTGTAATCTCCACTAATAGAATTCTTCCATCTTCAGAGGCATACTGCAATTGTGGGTTGAATTTATCCTTAATATATATTGCCACTCCCCTTTTCATTTTATTCATATCTGTTGCTGTAAATAAGCTACCAAGTTTTTTATTTTTCAGAAGATGTTGGTCTTTAGTTAGAATATGGGTATCTTGCAAACAAATTATGTCCATTTCCATTTTTGTCAAATATCTGAAAGTCTTCCTCCTTTTAGCAGGAGTTGAGTCCATTCACATTAATAGAAAACATTGAAGCCATTATGGATTTTGCTTATCACTATCCTTTTTATCTTTTTTGGTCTGCTGTCTTGTCGGATATCTCTGTCTTGTCGGATTTGGATTCTCTTCACCCGAGCTTTCTTCCTCCTTTCCCTCCTTCTTTTCCTTGCCTTCTTTTCCCTTCGCTCTATCCAGAAAATTCTGAGCTTTGAAAATGGAGTTTATCTTGTATCTATTCTCCTGATAATTAAAAAGAAGGCCTTCCAGCATTAACCATGTATAGGGTATTTCTCTTTCTCTCAGAAAATCTGTTAACACTTGGTATTCTCTCCTCTTTTGTCTCACTGGCCAAGGTACCTCTCTTAAAATTTTCAACAAATTTCCAGCTATCATCATAGGTTTGTCTCTTGCTTGCTTCAAAATATCATCTCTGGTCCTCTTTCTTGTAAGTTTCAAATGGGCTTCGCTGGGTAATTTTTTTCATCTTGTATAACTTGATGGCACTCATCTAACTAGATCAAACTCTTCTTCCATCTTTTGAGGAGTCACCTGTAAGATTTTGGCCAAGGCTTCACTTAATATTTTCTGCAAGTCTTCAGTTTTCTCTTCTGGTATGTTTTGAAACCTCAACATATAGGCAGCTCTGTCTACTTCCAACTGCAAGAGTCTAGTTTCATGCATGTTCTGCTCTTTTCCCATTTGTTCCACCTTTTGTGTATTATCTATCACCTGAGCATCTAATACTTTTAGGGCTTTATTGGTCTCTGCTGTCTGTTTGCTGTTCTTCAAAATATCTTGTTTAATCTCTGCCATCTGTTCACCAATGTTATCTACTTTACTAGTCAACTGTTCTATGGCAGTCAATACGGTATTTTGCATCTCTTTCATATCACCCTGCATGGTTGTAAATTTCCCTAGCCCAGAGGAGCACTGGGTGAAGGTATAGGTGGTTTTCCTTCTCGATTTTCTATTTTTAACTGTTTTTTTAAACCAATTGCAGCTTTATTTTCTATTCTTATTAGAATAAGCACACTCACAGCCACCAAGTCAATATGATGCCTCTTCAGAGTTTGTTTTGTAACTCTGTGTTCCCGTTTATAAGCTAATCTCCATCAGGCAATGCCCTTGTTATGAAGTAGTTCTAAAAGGAAAACAACCTTCTAGCTTCTATCAACAATTTGTCATACCCAAAACAATAGTAGGAGTAATAATAAAGACTTTTTAGCAAAACACGCTTAATAGTACGTAGGCAAAACAATTCAGTTTACAACAACAAAAACAATTCACTATAACAAGTCCTCTGGCGATGATGGTTCAATTAAAATCCAAGCCACTATGGGATCTTTCAACTATTTCAAGGTATAAATTTATAATCCAGGGCTGAATGCCCTATTTATAATCCAAGAGTGAGATTAAAAATTAAACAAGTAATCCAAGAGAAAAATAAAACGAGGCACTCCCAAATAGAAAAGCAAAAAATAATAACAAATAAGGAAAAAACTCCAAATCTGGTAAATTCATTCAGAGCACTTCAGTTTAAGCTTCAAATTGGTTTTAAGCCAGCTGTCCTTCACATCTATATATGCTTACAAACAACTTTCCCAAAGTCAAAACTTTTTCCCCTGAGGGGAGTTTAAAACAAATCTATTAAATTCAGCCATCAAGTCTCTTCTACAACTAAAGATTGGTGTGGTTCTCCTCATGCAGGTATTATAGATGTCACCAAGATAGACAGGAACTTTTAGAAGCCTTGAAGGAGGAGGAGAGAGAGAGTTCCCCCACCCGCCTTCTCAGTCTTTTGCTTCCACTTAAATTCAACTTCAGCCCTGGTTCTCCATTTCCCTGCTTGTCAAGAATAATTTAATTCAGTGAGTCTGATGGTTAACAATAAGTAGAAAGAACACTTACAATGATAATAGTAAAGATGCTGCTTGTCTTGATGTTGCAGAGTCATTTAGATCAGGGGGGGGAAAGGAAAAACCAGCAGTCGACCCTCATGCCATTTGAAAATGGTGATCGGAACGGCGAGGCTAGAAACGTGTGGGATCGGGGGGTAGCCACCTCCACTGACACCCCCATTCTACTGCTCGAGCTCCCTGTTTTCTGGGACCCTTCCTGGATCCCAGAGTCGAGTCACCCTTCATGGGAGACCCCTCGATTGGTCCGATTTAGAAGAGGCTCTGGACGTGCTGGTCCAAGCCGCTCCTAATAGTGCGTCACCAAAACCGGAAGTCCCTGCTATTGACTTCTGGGGGAGTGAAGTAAAATCTCTGTTGTGCAAAGACTCAGACCGATTTCCCACTCACCTACACCACTCTGATGTTCCTTTTTTCAGAGCAGAGTCCTTCCGATTTCCCACTATCTGCCCCAGGGCTTCAGCCTGCATCGCCGTTTTTGTGCAGCAAAGAGAAACTGGTTTGGCAAGGCAGGCTGAAGCCACAGGGCAGATTTTCAGAAATTGGAAGGATGCTGCGCTGAAAAGAGGAACGTCAGTGGCACAGGGTGAGTGTGAAATCTGTCATAGTTTCTGGCATGAATAAATTGAGTGAAGTTCTCTTTTGGCCTACAAAGAGTTGCAAGCTTCTTCTGTGGGGCATATCTTAAATGACTCTGCATTAAATGAGGTGGCAAGCAGCACAGATGGTGGTGGTAACAATAACATGCAGTATTGTATATCCTGCCAATCTCTGAATTAATGGGAGCAATAGCTGAGCTGGTGCCAGCATGGCATCAGAAAACAAAGGCATCTGGGGGGTTCTGACTGGAATCACTTCTTCGTTTTAGGGGGCAGGTTCCCACTCGGACTACAGGCAATGGGAGCACTGCAAAGTGAATTTTACTCCCTCAGCAGCTGAAGCGGCTGCTGCAGAAGTCGGAGCTAGCAGCAGCATCATATCCTTCCCCACTCATTCCAACCCTCCCCACAGCTCACAGTGTGTTCTCATGCTTGCACACCAACTCGGTCTCTCACATCTGCCACAGCCCCTGAACATACACACACTGCCTACCTCCTGACAGCACTGCCCCAGCAAAGAGCACTGGACCATGCTGCCAACAGGGAGACAGATCTTGCATGCACACACACACACACACACCTGCCTCCCCCCCCAGGCAGCTTTGGCCTGGCGAAGAGTGTCAGACTGTGCTGCTGATGGGGAGATGGCTCTTGCATGCACACACACACACAAAAACACCATCTTCCCCCCAACAGCACTGGCACAGAGAAGAGCAGCAGAATAGTTGCCAACGGGGAGACAGCTCTCGCATACATGCACACACACGCACACTGCCTCCCCCAATAGCACTGGCCTGGCAAAGAGTGCCAGGCCATGCTGCCAATGGGAAGATGGCTCATACACATGTATGCATGCACACACTGCCTCCCCAATGCCCGCTGGGTTTCTGGAGCTTTCAGAGCTTCTGGAGCTGTGCTCTGGGCGGCTCCACCCCAAAATGAGGCCTGATTGTCCTCCATTTTATCCTCACAACAAACATTAGTGGTTTTGCTGAGAGAGTGTGACTGGCCCAAGGCAACCCAGCCAGCTTCCATGGCATGAGTAGAGATTTGAACCTGGGTCTCCCATCTAATAATCCAACACTCCTAACCAGTACATGACACACTGAGCCTGTCATATTTTATTATTATTTATTTTATCAAATTTATATCCTGCCCACCCCTAATGGGCTCAGGGTGGTTCACAACAGTTAGTAAGTTAAAAACAAACATAAAATTTTAAAACAAGATATACAGTAAAACCATTTCCATACATTTTACAATCATTATGTCCAAGATAAACACTGATATTCTAATTATTCCAATGTTTCTGGTTTCAGTTCTGTCAATTCAGTGAGTCTGATGGTGCTGTGTTGCGAAGTTGTTGCGCTCCAGGTACAGGACCAACTGCCTTATCCACCTGAGATGGTAAAATGTGGATTTGGCAGTGGCTGCTACCTTGGCCTCTATTGTCAGCAAAGGTTCCAGGAGCACCCCTAAGCTCTTTACCTTTGAAGCTGATGCTAATGGTGTTTCATCAAAGGCCGGCAGAGGGATCTCCCTACCCAGACCTCTGCGGCTTAGACATGGGACCTCTGTCTTCACTGGATTCAATTTCAGTTGATTCTGCCTGAGCCATTTCATTATGGCTTGCAATGCCAGGTCCAGATCTTCCAGGGTGCAGCTGGATTGGCCTTCCAATAATAGATAGAGCTGGATGTCATCCGCATAGTGGTGACAACCCAGCCCATATCTCCGGACAATCTGGCCAGGGGGGCACATATAGATGTTAAACAACATTGGGGAAAGAACCACCCCCTAAGGCATGCCACATATAAGTGGGTGCCTCTGGGACGATTGCTCTATGGCCACCCTTTGTCCCCAGCCTTGGAGAAAAGAGGTAAGCCATTGAAGGGCAGACCCCTGAATCCCCATGTCAGCGAGATGGTGGGACAGTAACTGGTGGTCAACCGTATAGAATGCAGCTGAGAGATCTAACAACAACAGCACTGCTTAGCCACCCCGATCCAAATGTCTCAAGAGATCATTCATGAGGGCAACCAGTACCGTCTCTGTCCCATTGCCCAACCGGAAGCCAAACTGAAATGGGTCTAAGATGGAATCCAAAAATCCCTGAAACTGTACTGCCACTGCCCTCTCAATGACTTTACCCCAAAAGGGCAAGCTTGACTCAAGCCGGTAGTTGCCAATATGGCCAGGTCCAAGGATGGTTTTTTGAGGAGAGGGCATACCACTGCCTCCTTAAGGGGTGTGGGAAAGGTTCCTTCAATCTGTTGATAATCTCCTGCAACGGAGCTCACAATTCTGTCCGGCTAGCACATATCAACCAGGATGGACATGAGTCCAAATCACAGGTAGTGGGACATACAGTGCAGAGAACCTTGCTGATTTCCCTCAAGTTGAATGGAGTGAAGTGATCCAGGATCAATCCAGGGCCTCAAGTTCACTTAATGTATCAAAATTGGTGGGGAGGTCGCGGCAAAGTAACGGGACCTTATCTGGAAAAAACATTGCAAAGGCCTCACAGCCAATTTCCAATTCGTTATCACCATGGCGCAGAGTGGTGAAGTTGCAGTACTGCAGTCGGAGCCCTCTGCTCATGACTTGAGTTCGATCCCAGCAGAAGCTGGTTCAAGTAGCTGGCTCCAGGTTGACTCAGCCTTCCATCCTTCCAAGGTTGGTAAAATGAGTCCCCAGCTTGCTGGGGGGAAAGTGTAGATGACTGGGGAAGGCAATGGCAAACCACCCCGTAAAAAGTCTGCCATGAAAACATTGTGAAAGCAACGTCACCCCAGAGTCAGAAACAACTGGGGCTTGCACAAGGGACTACCCTTACCTTTTTATCATTTGGCAATCTGTGGCAAGTTTGTAAGTGTCTGAATTGTGTTAAATAATTGGGCCAGGCAAGAATTCACAGAAGTAATCTAGGCTGCAAAGTAAGCCTTTTTTGCAGCCTTGACTGCCATCTCATAGGACTTCATAAACAGCCTAAAAGGAGTTTTTGCTGCTTCATCATGGGGCATGCCACCATTGCCTCTCTAGCCATCTAAGTTGCCATTTCATCAGCTGCAACTCTGGGGTGTACCACGGTGCAAGCCATGAGCGGCAGTGTGCCAGGGAGTGTCTTGTTGATGATTGCAGAGAGTTGTTGAAGCCACATCTCTGCTAGTTCATCTAATGAGTTGCCAGGGGGCCAAGGATCCCACAGAGCCATTTGAAGTCACATAGGGTCCATCTGGCTTTGCAGGCGAGCCAAAATGTGCTCACCACCTAAACAGGTTTGTGGCGGCACAACCATACAGGCCTTCAGGGCACAGTGGTCTGACCATGGCACTGCCATGGCAGTGATCTGGTCCACCATAACTCCCATCACAAAGTTCAGATCCAGCATGTGCCCAGCCTGATGGGTGGTAGTTACATACTTGTGAGACTACATATTTGTGAAGCTGTTCCTGTTATATATTTTCTTTTATTTTCTACCAAATGAGTTTTTTCTATTTTTGTCTTTTATTTTTTTCCTCTTTCATAGATGACAAAAGTCAAGATATATGTGCTAAGGCAACACAGGAACTGATTCCTCACTGGCAGTTGCTCCACCCCTGAGTTTCTGCTTAAGCCAGCTCAAGCAGTCAATTCCCAACCCGTTGCTTCATGGGCATCTTTTGATCCACAGCTACCTCCCCATTCCCCTTGTGGTGACCAGATGGAAAAAAAATGGGGGTGGGGGGAGAGGGGAATGACCGTGAAATAGGCAGGTTTGCAAGCTCTTCTCTTCCACAAGAGGTTGCCTGGAGACTTGGAGCAGGGAAAGAGAGTTCAGGAGCTGAGGGAGTCACTGGAAGGAGGGATGGAATTAAGGAGGGTGCTGCAGGGTTCCCCCTTAGTTTCATAGCTCTTGTAGAAGTTGTATTTAACTCCCCTTAGTGTCAAGTCAAAGAAAGATGCATTATGATGCAAACAGTGGTATGGTACATGTGCATTTCCTTCTCCCATTGGTGCCAAAAAATAATTCCCTAAACTTTCCCTATGCTGGTTTTATGGGAACTGTTATTCCCAGTTTTTTTTAAAAGGCTCCTTCTTGCATGGTCCTGTTGTGAAGTGCATACACATGTATTTTATCTTTTTGAGCAAAGAACGTATTAAAGAGTTTTAATAAAGACATGTGTGTGATATTTTTTCATGTGTTCAGCTCTCAAACATCTGACATTTATTCTATGGGCCTCTTACATTAAGCAAGTTTTGGCCACCCCTGAAATATTGTATATTTATTGTATTGTATTCTATAAATATTGTATATTTACGGTATATTGTGGACCCTTATTGGGTGTAAAGGCAACATAACAATGCTTCAAACAAACAAATTAATAAATAAATATTCCAATCCCCCCCCCCTTTTTTCTCATAGTTTCAGATGTCTAAAAATGTTCTAGTGAGTTCCCCCCAACTTATTCTACAAAGAGAAGAGACAACCCGGATTTTTTTTTAAAAGAACTCTGAGTCTTCTTCATTAAAGGAGACAGTGTATTATATGCTGATCTCAGAAGACAATTCTGGCACTGCCTCCAGGGAAACTAAGTGAAAGAAAGACAGACAGACAGTCAAGTCAACTCCGGCGATCAATGAGATGAGAGATGTTGCAGCCAGATCGCCCTCACATCCGACAGACAGTCAGACGGCTGGATCTAAGTAATCTGCTATCCCTTAAATGTTGCAGGAAGGTGGACTGGAGACCCCCCAGCATAACCACTCTGTCAGACTTCCTGAACACTCATAGGAAACTGAGGCAAGAGTAGCTGTTCAGGTGAGTGACATTCTCTGCTAGGTAATCCCAAGGGATGGGTTATTCATTATGTATTTAGATAGTTGTATCTCACTTTCCTCTTCAATGGCCATCCAAAGCAGCCTACATCATTATCCCTTTTTATCCTTATGACAACAACTGTGTGAAGCTGAGAGAGAGTGACTGCCCCAAGACCACACAAGCTTCCATTGCGGAATGGGGACTCAAGAAGAAGAAGAATGGATTTATACCATGCCCTTCACTCGGAGTCTCAGAACAGCTTACAATCTCTTTTCCCTTTCTCTCCCCACAACAGACACTCTGTGAGGAAGGTGGGGCTGAGAGAGCTCTTTTGAAAACTGCTCTTGAGACAACAGATCTTTCAAGGACTGTGAGTGACCCAAGGTCACACAGCAGGTGCACGTGGAGGAGTGGGGAATCAAACCCAGTTCTCCCAGATTAGAGTTGGTGCACTTAACCACTATACCAAACTGCTGGGGGGAATGTTGCTGCAGGAAAGGAAAGCCCGATGGGGCTGGCTTCTGTATCTATTTCAGTGTTTATCTGTCAGCACTTAGGGGCATGAAATACTGAAGTGTACATTTATCCTGTTCTCTACTGACAAGAGCCCCTCATGTTTTGCTGTCATTCATCATCCTTCCTTGGAAGGAGTGGGGCGTATTTAATGAAAAGGACTGACCTGAGTGACAGCAGAACGGCACAATAGAAAGGGCAGCCCTGCCTGGCTCATGACTGAAAGTAGCTGCTGCTGTGATTTAGGGAGATTTTTTCCCTTTCTGTCAGGAAGTGGATATTGTAACTCACAAAAGGTAATATATAGCAACAAGTTGAGCTGAATGGAGCTTAAACTCATTCATGTTTTATTGAGTGGCCCTCTTGTCAGCGATAGCCAACAGTTAAGTTGAAGTGATCGCTCCAATAATCACTCACAATGATGTACTACCAGCTCGCTCGCTCACGGGAATCTTGTCAGTGAATAGCTTCCCTGCCGTAAAAGAAGATTCACAAAATGACCATTGTGAGAAAGGTGAGCCACACCAAGGCAAGAAGAAAATTGCTTCACTTTCTTAGCAGGGCATCCATGAAATCTGAATTAAATATGAACACAGCATTTTTACCCAAAGGGGGGTAGATGTTCCAGAGATGGTCTGTTTGCAGGGTCTGGCTCTTTGCAATGAGACATTTCTGGAGATGCTAAGTCTTTGTAATATCTGTACTTCAAAAACGACAAGCAAAGATATGGGAGTCAAGTATAATCCTAGGGCAGGTCACACAACTGCAAATCCTGCATCAGATGTCCATAGAGCAACAGTTGCCGCACACCCCTCTTCTCTAGCTTCAGCTAAACTTATCTCTGTCTTCCGATCCCTTGTACCAAACTGCTTCAGGCTGTCTTTCTGTTGCTTCCCAAAACTATCCCTCCAAGGGAAATTGGGGTACTAAATATTTACCATATATCTAATTTTGAATGTGGCCCCTGCATGGATCAAAAATCCCATAGACTGGGGCCAAGTAAAGAGCCATTTTGGTGTGGTGATTAAGTGCACAGGCTCTTATCTGGGAGAGCCGGGTTTGATTCCCTACTCCTACACTTGCACCTGCTAGAATGGCCTTGGGTCAGCCATAGCTCTGGCAGAGGTTGTCCTTGAAAGGGCAGCTGCTGTGAGAGCCCTCTCAGCCCCACCTACCTCACAGGGTGTCTGTTGTGGGGGGAGAAGATATAGCCGCTCTGAGTCTCTGATTCAGAGAGAAGGGTGGGGTATAAAACTGCAATTATTCTTCTTCTACAGATAAGGGGTATTTCTATTCAGAGCTGGAGGACTCACCAGGTTTGCAGAAAAGTCCCTAATTTTTTTTAAATGTTTTTTTAGGGAAAGACTGCACTCATGATACTACATAGTGTGATCTTCACTGCCCTTCTGAGAAAAGAAGGAGCAGCTGCCTGCCACCCCCCCCCCCTTGTGGGGTCAGGGATCCCTTGCTGCCAGGCGCTACCCCCCCCCCGCCTCCAATCAGCTGGCTGCCTGGAGGGACTCGGCAGGAGAAAGCAGAGGGACTACGCCTCATGGTCAACATTGCACAGGAAGTGATGTCATCATGACAATGATATCTGAGTGATATGCTGGTATTTGGGCAAAAACCTTATGGTAGAAACCAGTTTTACCATAGAGTCATTGCCCAAATACCAGATGTTGGCTGGTGTGATGACATCACTTCTTGTGTGACACCAATAATGTAATGTATGGCGCTCGCAACCATTTCGTTATATCGCACCATCGAAAGAGCGTTAGTCCGCGAAAGCCGCGGAGGCAACTGTGACAGCCAGGTGCCTCCGCGAGGGCACGGAACATCAGCCAATCACAGCGAGTGGCGGGAAATATGGCTGGCCAGCATTGGACTGGCCAGCAGGAAGAATAGTTCCGGAGTTGTATATATGCGGGACCCGGCCTGCGTGTTCTCTCTCTTACCTCGTGTTTTGTACCATGCAATAAACTATGTTGCCCTACTCGCGTCTCTCAGACTGGTACATTACAGTGGCGACGAGGATGGGATCTTAGCCCTTCGGACAAGCGGGCTACGAAGGAGACTCACGGGCAACTCGTCGTCCCATCGCTTCATCGCTGAATCGCTACTTCGCAACGACCGCCGCCATGGCCAGCCCCAGCGGGAACACCGGTCACATTGAAGCTTTCGACCACTCGAATCCCGAGGGATGGGAATCCTATTCGGAAAGAGTCGATTGCTACCTGAGGGCGAATCGAGTAACCGAGGACGGCATGAAGCGGGACGTTCTCCTGAGCGTCTGCGGGGCCGCCACCTTCGAGATCGCAAAGGGTCTCTCGGCACCCGCTCGCCTCACGGAGAAAATGTACACGGAGGTCGTCCGCCTCCTCACGGGCCACTTCCTGCCGCAGCCGTCGCGGGTGGCCCGCCGGTTCCTCTTCCACAAGAGGGACCAGGCCCAGGGAGAATCAGCCGTGGACTACCTGGCCGCCCTGCGCCAGATCGCCGGAAGCTGCAACTTCCCGAATTTGGAAGAGACCCTGGCCGATCGGTTCGCCTGGGGCCTCCGCGACGAGAGGCTCCAGCAAAAGCTCTTCGCAAAGGAAGAGCTCACCCTTCAGGGCGCCTTCAGCGAGGCCGTGGCCTTCAAGCGCGCCACCCGGACGTTCCCCAGGGCCAAGTCGGAAGCCGTCCACCACGAGGAGCTGGACCCCCACCACCAGGACGAGGGAGAAGCACTCCAGCTGCACCGCTCTTCAAGACCAGCCTCCCGAGCCCCACAGCGGCCCCGAACGAACAAAAGATCGAACCAACGCAACAACGAAAGAGCGAAATGCGCCAGTTGCGGCGACCCCCACGACCGTCGGGACTGCCATTACAGGACCTGGGACTGCAGGAGCTGCGGGAAGACCGGTCACATAGCGCGGGCTTGTCGAGCCAAGCCCCACCGCCCGCGGCCAACCACGCACCACGAGGCTGCCGAGTCCCACTCCACGGCCTCCACCACGCTACAGGTACTGAACCTGCCCCTAGCCACCCCCAAAGAGATTAAGGTGCCGGTCCGCATAGAGGGGGCCCCCTGCCTCATGGAGGTGGACTCGGGCTCCTCCATCTCCATAATTGCGGAGGAGACCCTGAGGAAGCTACACCCTGGCTACAGAGGACAGCTGCGGCCGGCCGATTTTGTACTGCGGGACTTTCAGAAAAACCCGGTTCAAATCGCGGGGTGGGCAAGGGTACACGTGGAGCGAGGGTCCTTCAAGGGCCTGCTAGATATTCTGGTAGTCAAGCGACCGCTGGCCACCCTGTTGGGCCTCACATGGTTCGATCCCTTGGGAATCAGAGTAGAGGTTTCACAAACGGCCACAGTCGGTGGGTTCGGGGAGGTGTGCAGGGAGTTCCCCGAGGTTTTTGACGGGTCGCTGGGTAGCTACAAGGGCCCGGCCATCTCCCTACCGCTGGACCCAACGGTCAGACCGATCCGGCTGAAGGCGAGGAGGGTCCCCTTCGCCCTAAAACCCAAAATCGAGGCTGAGTTGGACCGCCTGGTTGCCCAAGGGGTCCTAGAGCCGGTCGATTACGCCATGTGGGAAACCCCCATAGTGACTCCGGTCAAACCGAATGGGGACGTGTGGATATGGGCCGACTATAAGTGCACAATCAACAAGGCGCTCCAGGATAACCCCTACCCAGTGCCGGTAGTCAGCCATGTCCTGGCCGCTCTCGCGGGGTCCAAGATTTTTGGGAAGCTGGACTTGGCACAAGCCTACCAGCAGCTTCCAGTGGACACCAAAACAGCTGAGGCACAGACGATTGTGACCCATAGGGGGGCATTTAGGGTGAACAGGCTACAGTTTGGGGTCAGCGTGGCACCTGGGATCTTCCAGAGTATAATGGACACTCTCCTCAAAGGGATCCCAGGAGTCCAGCCATTTTTCGACGACGTTTTAATCGCCGCCCCTGACCCTGAGGAGTTCAGCAACCGTCTCAGGGAGGTGCTCCGTCGTTTTCAAACCGCTGGACTAAAGGTGAAGAGGGAGAAGTGTTTGCTGGGGGTGCCCCGGGTGGAGTTCCTAGGATTCGCCGTGGACGCAGAGGGAATCCACCCGACCGAGGAGAAAACCAGGGCCATCGTCCAAGCCCCGGCCCCCACGTGTAAAGCGGAGCTACAGAGCTTCTTGGGGGTGCTCAACTTTTACCACACTTTCATACCCCACAAAGCGGCCATTGCGGAACCCCTACACCGGTTACTGGACAAAAAAGCTCCTTGGGTGTGGGGGAAGAAGCAGGCCGCCGCGTTCCAGGCGGTGAAGGACGTCCTGGTCTCCAACGCGGTGCTCCACCACTTCGACGAGCGCCTTTCGGTGATCCTGGCATGCGATGCATCGCCGTACGGGGTGGGAGCTGTCCTGGGGCACCAACTATCGGACGGCCGGGAGGTACCGGTCGCTTACTATTCCCGCACCCTAACGTCGGCGGAGCGTAATTACGCTCAAATTGACAAGGAAGCCCTGGCGATTGTAGCGGGAGTTCACAAATTTAACGATTATTTGTACGGGCGCAAGTTCACTATAGCGACCGACCACAAGCCGCTGTTGGGTCTGCTGGCCCCAGACCGCCAAACCCCCCAAATCTTGTCCCAAAGGGTGCTGAGATGGAACCAATTCCTAAATTCATACACCTACACATTGGTACACAGGGCGGGCAAGGCGATGGGCCACGCTGATGCACTCAGCCGCTTACCGCTCCAAGACACGGGACCCGACCCGGCCCCCGCACACCAGGTGATGTCAGTAGAGTCACTCCCGGACCAGCCCATCCACGCTGCCGAAGTGGCAAAGGCCACAGGGAAAGACAAAACCCTAGCAAGGGTGCTCGACTGGGTGGTGAGGGGGTGGCCAGAAAGGGACATGGGGGGAGAGTTCAAGCTGTACAAAATGAGGCGGGAGGAACTTGCGGCCCACAAGGGGTGCCTGCTATGGGGGAGCCGGGTGGTGGTCCCCCCCCCTTCAGAAAAGGGTCCTGGAATCGCTACATGAAACACACCCGGGCATAGTGAGGATGAAGGCCCAAGCCAGGAGCTATGTGTGGTGGCCGGGAATGGACGGGGAAATAGAGGACTGGGTCCGGAGGTGCAGTGCGTGCCAGGAATCACGGCCGGACCCACCCAGCGCCCCGGCCACACGGTGGGAAACCACAAGGAAACCATGGTCCAGGCTCCACATAGACTTCGCGGGGCCGTTCCAGGGGCAGATATTCCTAATAATCGTGGACGCCTACACAAAATGGCTAGAGGTCCTCCCTGTGGCGTCCACCTTCTCAGCAGCCGCCATCCGAGCCCTGCGCCGGGTCCTGTGCACCCACGGCATCCTGGACACCCTGGTCTCTGACAACGGGGCCGCCTTCACCTCAGGAGAGTTCCAGGCTTTTCTCCAGAGGTACCTCATAAGGCACATCAGGTCGGCCCCCTTTCACCCAGCCACCAACGGCCAGGCGGAGCGGATGGTCCGCACCACCAAAGAGGCCCTGGGCAGGATCGTGCAGGGCGATTGGGACCATAGGCTAGCCGCCTTCCTCTTTGACAACAGGATCATCCCAAACCCTGTCACGGGGGTCAGTCCAGCAGAACTCCTCATGGGGCGCAAGCTCACCACAAGGCTGGACAGGCTACACCCCGACCGAGCCTCTGACATAAGAGGGTCCCCAGAGGTCTGCGAGGCAGCTAGGGGGTTCTTTGCCGGGGACCCAGTGTTCGCCCGCAACTACGCGTCGGGACCCGAGTGGTTGGCAGGGCGGGTACTACGGGTCGTGGGTTCCCGCCACTACGAAGTATCCACGGAGGGTGGCCAGATCCTACGCCGGCACATTGACCAGATGCGCCGCCGGACCCTACCCGAGGAACCCACGGAAGCAAGGGAAGCGGCCAGACCCGAGGAGCCACCTACAACCCTGCCGACAGCCACAACTCTGCCTCCCCCAGCAGAGGCAACCCAAAACCCCAAACTCGGCCCGCAGCCCCCGGAGGTTCCGGCTCCCGAGGAGACTCCGGGGGCCGAGGCTACCAGGACTCCGCAAGCCACCCCACGGCGGTCAACGCGAGAGCGCCGGCCTCCCGCCTACCTCCAGGATTATGTTACTAACTAAAGGGGGAGGGGTGTAATGTATGGCGCTCGCAACCATTTCGTTATATCGCACCATCGAAAGAGCGTTAGTCCGCGAAAGCCGCGGAGGCAACTGTGACAGCCAGGTGCCTCCGCGAGGGCACGGAACATCAGCCAATCACAGCGAGTGGCGGGAAATATGGCTGGCCAGCATTGGACTGGCCAGCAGGAAGAATAGTTCCGGAGTTGTATATATGCGGGACCCGGCCCGCGTGTTCTCTCTCTTACCTCGTGTTTTGTACCATGCAATAAACTATGTTGCCCTACTCGCGTCTCTCAGACTGGTACATTACAAATAATGAGGCCTAGGCCTTTCTCTTTCTCCTCATACCTGGCAACTCTACCGGGTACCTGGGGGATCAGGGAGCAAGGAGTAGGAGCTGCCGCTCCCACCAGCAATTCAGGCAGGCAGGCGGGTAAGAGCAGAAGCCCCCACTGCTTCCTCCTACATCACTGGCCCTGCAAAGAAGAGGAGGAGGAGGCACCAGTGCCACCATGCCACATCACCACTTGAGCCAGGCAGACAGAGGTGGCAACCCTGCAAGTGAACTGCTGAGGGATCAGGAGCTGCCACCACTTACTGCCCCCTGAGCAGCACCTACATCTGCCTCCAGCTCATGAGACTCACAGGGGGGGGGAATCCCATCTTTCTACCACTTGCTCGTCAGCCCAGTGTGGCCCCCAGGCTCCCCTGCAGCTGCCAGGCCCACCACTTTCCCTAGGGTTGCCAAGTCCAATTCAAGAAATATCTGGGGACTTTGGGGGTGGAGTCAGGAGACATTAGGGGTGGAGCCAAGATCAAGGCTGTGACAAGCATAATTGAACTCCAAAGGGAATTCTGGCCATCACATTTAAAGGGACAGCACACCTTTTCAATGCCTTCCTTCCATAGGAAATCATGAAGGATAGGGGCACCCTCTTTTGGGGCTCATAGAATTGGACCCCCTGGTCCAATCTTTTTGAAACTTGGGGGGTATTTTGGGGAGAGGCACTAGATGCTATAATGAAAATTTGGTGCCTTTACCCCCAAAAACAGGACCCCCAGAGCCCCAGATAACTGCGGATCAATTCTCCATGATTTTCTATGGGAATAAATCTCCATAGGGAATAATAGAGTTCCCTGCAGACATTTCCCTCCCCTCCCCCCGCTTTCTGATGCCCTGAAGCGGGGGGGGGGGCCCTCCAAACCGGGGGATCCCCTGTCCCCACCTGGGGATTGGCAACCCTAACTTTCCCCCACTGCTCTCCGTGGTTTCCCCGAAGCTGCTCCAGGAGGGCCCGCCTAGGCTCCTCCCCTCCCCAGTCTTGGTGCCTTGCTCTGAGTGGACCCGCCCAGGCTCCCCCCCCCCACACTCTTGGTCTGCTTTGGGTGGGCCTGCTAAGGCTTCCTTATTCTCCAAGCAGGCTCCCTAAGGCTTCTCCCCCCTCTGCTCTCAATAGCTCACTCTAGGGTTGCCAAGTCCCCCACGGCCTCCGGAAGTGACGTCATTGCGCTGGCACACACCAGCAGCTCTAGGCATTTCCAGGAAAACTCTATGTTTTTCCCAGATGCTCTAGCAATTTGGGAGGGAAAAACTCTATGGTACCTATTGTACCATGGAGTTTTCCCTCCCAAATTGCTAGAGTATCCGGAAAAACTATAGAGTTTTCCCAGAAACGCCTAAAGCAGTCAGCACGCGGTATTGCTGGCACAATGATGTCACTTCCGGGTGATGTCATTGTGCCTGCGATGTCAGGAAAGGTTCCCTTGCCGGCTCAATGAGGGCCAGTGGGTTGGGAACCTCCAGCGCGGGAGAACCCCCCCCCCTGGCCTGGGGGCTTACTCACTCAGAGCTGCTCCAGGAGGGCTCACTGAGGCTTCCTTCTCTGTCACTTTTGGCTGCTCACCTAAAGTTCCTCTGAGAGGGCTTGCGGAAGCTCCACCACCCCTTGCTAGCAGATCCAACACTATCACCACAGCAACCACCAGGGCCCTTTCCAGCTGCACTACAGTATGTTGCCTGAACATGCACAAGTGTTTCTTATTGGGGGGGGGGGGATTTAACTCCCCAATGTTTTTGAATTTTTCTGAAAACCTAGAGAGCACCCAAGTTTTCAGAAAAAATGTTCGGATGAGTGTGGCCCATCTGCAGATTTAGATATTCACACATAGGAGGCTTGTTGGTGGGGGGGGGGGGGCAGGGTAGAAATGCTATGGGCTTAAGGAGAGCCAGCTGAGGCTAGGACCTTTTCCCATGCTCCCTCTTACCACTGCCTCTGCCTACCCACTAGCAGCCTACTATACTCACCCTTCCATTCACCACCCTTTTATTATCCATCCAAGTGCCCAGGAGCAAAAGCCGCTGATGGTTTTTTCCCCCTTCTCATTCTTCAGGTATCTTTCAAGAAAGAGAAGCAAGATGCTTAATAGGCTTCCCAAAATGCTGTGAAACAGAAAAATTCAGGAAGCTCTACTGGGTATGTGAGACTTCCTGCTCTGTACAACATTGATCTACCATACTTAAGATTACAGATAGAGAGAATCAGAAAGATACTGGAGAAAAATAATTGAATGCTGGTGTTATTGATGAGCATTTCTAGTGCTCTATAGTAATGAAAATCTATAGGAACGACCAGAACTTGCCTATTGATCTAGCAATGTGCAACATAATTAGTGGTTGCTCTTTTGTATCAGATATTTTGAGTGTCAGACTCCAGTTCATTTAGTGTGAACACATGTATTTTTGAATAGAACTATGCCCTGAATTGATGGTGTAATGAATCTTGTAATTTTGCTCCATTTCACTATCTGATCAGATACGTTAGATGTCAGCAGTAACTTGAACACAAGTTTTTTCCCCTTGTAGATTTTGACGGAGTGCTGTTATTTCCTGTACAATAACAGTTTCAATTTCCTGTTCACCTTCTTAGGGTATTTTTTTAACCCAAATCACAAAATAAAATCTTCATGGAAGACCAACTATAGTTAGAGCTACGAAGATGGTTGATTAAGAAAGTGTTACCACTATTATGGGGATACAAAATACAAATCAAGTGCCAGAAGTCATACCATAGTGAGCAACAAGCCAAAGGCCAGAGCCAGGAAGGTGCCTTCTCCACTGCTAAGTGACCTTGCCTCAACATCCTGGTGCTCATCTCAGCACGTGAGCAAAGAGAGGCAGGAGATGTATGCCCACCAGCAGCAGATTCTTCTAAAAATCAGCAAAAATTGAGTCTCCAGCAGACAGGGGTCACCAAACTTTTGGGGGAACCTTTGTAATACTGACATTGCCACCAAAACAATCTTATTTTTATTTGCATAGACAGTCAGATCTCCACTGGCCCCATCCACTGTCTATAGACCCATGGGGCTGCCCTCAAAGCCTCTCTGGAACCTACAGTTGGTACAGAATGCTGTGGCCAGAGTGCTGATTGGAGTGGATGATAGAGACCAGTTCAGTCCAGTCTTGCTCCACCTACAGGGGCTTCCTCTTGACTCTTGAGCTCCATTCAAGGTTCTGATACGGACCTTTGAAGTCTTGTATGGCATGGGACCAATGAAGCTTAAGGATCACCTTCTCCCATATGAACCTATCCACTCACTGCTCTCATTCTTTGAGGTCCTGCTTTGGTTTTCCCCACTATCTGAGGCTAGGTGAGGGGCAACCTGGGAAAGGGCCTTCTCCTTTAGGGCATCAAAACTTTGGAATGCCCTCCTCTGGGAGATTTGTGTCTTGGTATCTTCCAGCAGGTGGCAAGAATACATAGAAGAACTATACAAGAAGGATCTCAATGTCCTGGACAACCATGACAGTGAAATCGCTGACCTTGAGCCAGACATTCTGGAGTGTGAAGTCAAATGGGCCTTAGAAAGCATTACTAACAACAAAGCGAGTGGAGATGACGGTATCCCAGTTGAGCTATTCAAAGTCCTAAAAGATGATGCTGTTAAAGTGACGCACACATTATGTCAACAAATCTGGAAAACGCAACAGTGGTCACGGAATTGGAAAAGGTCAGTTTATATCCCAATCCCAAAGAAGGGTAATGCCAAGGAATGTTCAAACTATTGCACCATTACACTCTTTTCAAATGCCAGCATGGTCATGTTAAAGATCCTACAAGCCAGGCTTCAGCAGTATGTAGATTGGGAACTACCAGAAGTTCAAGCTGGATTTCGGAGAGGTAGAGGAACTAGAGATCAAATTGTCAACATTCGCTGGATTATGGAGAAAGCATGAGAGTATCAGAAAAACGTCTATTTCTGTTTCATTGACTATGCTAAAGCCTTTGATTGTGTGGATCACAACAAACTGTGGCAAGTCTTTAAAGAGATGGGAGTACCAGACCACCTCACATGTCTCCTGAGAAACCTGTATGAGGGTCAAGAAGCAACAGTCAGAACAAGATATGGAACAACTGATCAGTTTAGAATAGGAAAAGGAGTTCAACAAGGATGTATATTGTCGGCCAGCTTATTTAATTTATATGCAGAGTACATCATGCGGAATGCTGGCCTGGATGAAGCAGAAGCTGGAATTAAGATTGCCGGGGAAAACATCAACAACCTCAGATATGCAGATGATACCACTCTAATGGCAGAAAGTGAGGAGGACCTGAAGAACCTCTTGTTGAGGGTGAAAGAGGAGAGCACAAAAGTAGGCTTGAAACTCAACATCAAAAAAATGAAGATTATGGCATCCGGCCCCATCACAGTATGGCAAATAGAAGGGGAAGACATGGAAGTAGTGGCAGACTTCACATTTCTGGGATCCAAGATCACTGCAGATGGTGACTGTAGCCATGAAATTAAAAGACGTTTGCTCCTTGGGAGGACAGCTATGGTGAACCTGGGCAGTATAATAAAAAGTAGAGACATCATCCTGCCAACAAAAATCCATATAGTCAAAGTGATGGTATTCCCAGTAGTAATGTATGGCTGTGAGAGCTGGACCATAAGGAAGGCCAAGCGCAGAAGAATAGATGCTTTTGAGCTGTGGTGTTGGAGAAGAATCTTGAGAGTCCCTTGGACTGCAAGAAGATCCAATCAGTCAGTCCTAAGGTGAAATCAACCCAGACTGTTCCCTGGAAGGTCAGATGCTGAAGCTGAAGCTCAAATACTTTGGCCACCCAATGAGAAGGGAGCACTCACTGGAGAAGATCCTGATGCTGGGGAAGACAGAAGGCAAAAGAAGAAGGGGACGGCAAAAGATGAGATGGCTGGACAGCGTTACTGATGTAACTAACACGAATTTGAGCAGACTTCGGAGGATGGTGGAAGACAGGAAAGCCTGGTGTGACTTTGTCCATGGGGTCACAAAGAGTTGGACTTGACTGTGCGACTGAACAACAACATCTTCCAGCAGCAGGTTAAAACTTTTTTGTTTCATTTGACATACTTTCAGCAATTACGATTGGCCCTCCTTCCTGGTTCTGGTATTGTTGATTTGTGTTCTGATTGAGTCATTTTATGATTTTAAATATTGTTTTTATTGTTCAATTTTTTTAATGTTTTCATGTGAGCTACCTTGGGAACCCTAATTGGGTGGAAATGTGTCATTCAAATGTTTAAAATAAATAAAATAAATAAACAACCTGCAAGACCGGCCCTGGGCCAGTGAGGCCGAGGGAAAAGGTTTGTGGCAGTGGTATGGGAGTCTCAAAGGACTCCCTTATGAATGTCCACCCCGTTTTGCAGAGTCCTGGTGTATACTGGGTTTGGCCTACCCCAAGGATACCTTTATTAAGCAGGCCTGAGGAGGAGGAAGATCAAGGAGGAGCCATTATTAAGGAATAATGCTGTTTTTAGTATCTTCTCCACTTCTTGTTGGTTTTATTATTTATTAAATTTATGAATCGCCCAGTCCCCGCCACAGCAGGGCTCTGGTGATGTACAATATTATTAAAATAATTACATATAAATATTATTAAAATACGTTTGGGAACATATTAAACAGAGAGCCAGTTTGGTGATTGGTTAAGTGTGCAGACTCTGATCTGGGAGAACCAGGTTTGATTCTCCACTCCTCCACTTGCAGCTGCTAGAACGGCCTTGGGTTAGCCATAGCTCTCATAGGAGTTGTCCTTGAAAGGGCAGCTTCCATTAGAGCTTTCTCAGCCCCATCCACCTCACAGGGTGTCTGTTGTGGAGGAAGGAGATAAAGGAGATTGTAAGTCGATCTGAGACTGATTCAGAGAGAAGGGCAGGGTATAAATCTGCAATTTTCTTCTCCTCCTCCTCCTTCTTCTTCTAAGAACAGGTGGCAAGTGATATTTCTGCTGCAGAAACTTTTATGGACTTGTTTTTATCTTTTTAATGGTTTTATTATGTTGTATATTGCCCAGAGCCCTGCAATAGCAGGGACTGGGTGATTCATACATTTAATATAATAAATAATCATATGGCAACCCTATTTTGATATCTTCTAATAATGTATAATATAGGGAGCCCCGTGATGCAGAGTGGTAAGCTGCACTACTGCAGTCCAAGCTCTGCTCACAACCCGAGTTCAATCCTGGCAGAAACTGGGTTCAGGTAGCCGGCTCAAGGTTGACTCATCCTTCCATCCTTCCGAGGTCAGTATAATGATGTTTTCAAGGCAGACTTTTCGTGGGGTGCTTTGTCATTGCCTTCCCCAGTCATCTACACTTTACAATACAAGAACAAGGGGCTGAGAGAGCTTGCTGGGGGTACATAAGAACATAAGAGAAGCCATGTTGGATCAGGCCAATGGCCCAACCAGTCCAACACTCTGTGTCACACAGTGGTCAAAAAAATTATATATATATACACACACACACATATATATACACACTGTGGCTAATATATTTTTATCTAACCCCTTCTTGAAACTGTCTATGCTTGTAGCCGCCGCCACCTCCTGTGGCAGTGAATTCCACATGTTGATCACCCTTTGGGTGAAGAAGTACTTCCTTTTATCTGTTTTAACCTGACTGCTCAGCAATTTCATCAAATGCCCATGAGTTCTTGTATTGTAAAGTGTAGATGACTGGGGAAGGCAATGACAAAGCACCCCACAAAAAGTCTGCTTTGAAAACATCATGATGCGACGTTACCCCAGAGTCGGATACGACTGGTGCTAGCACAGGGAACTACCCTTACCTTTAATAAAATATATGCCACCTGCTGGTCTTTTGCCATTTCAGTTGGTTAAAATGCATTAGGTCTTTGGGGTCAGCTTGTTGCCCATTTATGCCATGCAGATGAAGCTACTTCCTTGTATTGAGTCAGACCAATGGTCTTTCGAGATCTGTGTTGTTTACTCTGATGGGCAAAAGCTCTCTAAGGTTCCAAAATGGAGGCCTTTCCCATCACCTGTCACTTGGTCCTTTTTACTGGAGAGCCCAGGGATTGGAACCGGAATCTTCTGCATGCAAAGCAGATGTTCTGCCACTGAGCCACAACCCCTCCCTTTGCCTTAAACAATCACGACTAAGGCATGTACTTGGAATGGGGTAGTTTTAGAAGGCTGTTCTGCTGTTCTGCAGAAGAATAGCTAGCTTCAAGATTGTTGTTGTTGAGCCTGCCTCGGCGGGGAAGGTGGGATATAAATCAAATAAATAAATAAATAAATAAGCATATTATTATGAGTCCATGACAGAAGTGATGGCTAGATTCAGAAATCACCATTTTTTAAGGAGATATCATGTTAAGTGTTTTCATGTTTAATGATCCTTATAAACATGTGCGGCTTTTTTCTTTCCTTAATATTTTTGGCACCCAGCTCTTGTGTAGGTGCTCTGCTAGAGGTTAGCTTGCTGTTGTTATTACCTCCAAAGAGATGCAAGATGACAATGTCCTTTGCTGAGGGCTGTGTGATTACCAGATAAGCTGCTGTCCCTCTGAAAGTGAACATTGGTGCTGAGAAGGCGGCTACGGAAGCATTCAGGTGACTAAGGAGGCTCTTTCTCACCCCTGCCTCTGCAGCCACTGGCTCACCTGTGCTCCTGTTTAAACTTTCCTGCTAGTCTCTAACTGCGGAGACTGCAAGGGTTGTCACTGGGGGTATGGGAGTGGTGATCTCTTCTTCCGCTCTCCTGACTCTGCCATTGCTTCTTCCTGCAGTCTGCGAGGAGAAGCATCACTGGAGCTGTGGGGCTGGAGGAGGATTCTTCTCACTGCTGTTCCCCATCTTCTTTCTCTTCCCCACTGCAGAAGTGATGCACCTTGCAGGTTTTACCCCACTTTTCCTGTTGTTCAGTCACACAGTCAAGTCCGACACTTTGTGACCCCCTGGACCAAGTCACGCCAGGCCCTCCTGTCTTCCACCATCCTCCGAAGTCTGATCAAATTTGTGTTAGTTACATCAGTAACACTGTCCACATATACACCCTCTTATTTACTATTCATGATATCCCTTTCATGGTATTACCATGTTTTTACCATGCAGTTATACATGGTAATAACTGCAGGGTCTGTTTGCATTTGGATAGGTGATTATAGTGGTGGGAAGTCACAGTCAATTTGCTTTCAAGAGGTGGTTTGCCATTCCCTGCCTCTGTGAAGTGACTCCAGTATTCCTTGGTGGTTTCCCATTCAAATATCAACCAGAGCCAACCCTGTTCAGCTTCCAAAATCAGATTAGCCTGAGCCATCTAAGTCAGGGTTCCTCACCATCCTGCTCAGCGCAATTGGCTTTTTGCACACATGAGTTCTTCCACAGTCTGCCGCTGGACACTTTTGAGCACTGGAAGTTCAGCTGACAAACATGTTTGTGGAGATATTCACAGGATCCTAACTAAGGATGACACTTTAAATGTAAAATGGGCAATGATTGCACTCTTAAGCATACTTACATCACAAACATGCAAACTGTGGATATCATATGAGTTTTCCCTTCCTATGATATGAGTTTCCCCGTGGCGCAGAGTGGTAAAGCTGCAGTACTGCAGTCGGAGCCCTCTGCTCACGATCTGAGTTTGATCACAGCAGAAGCTGGTTCAGGTAGCTGGTTCCAGGTTCATTCAGCCTTCCATCCTTCCGAGGTCAGTAAAATGAGTACCCAGCTTGCTGGGGGGAAAGTGTAGATGACTGGGGAAGGCACTGGCAAACCACCCCGTAAAAAGTCTGCCATGAAAACTTTGTGAAAGCAACATCACCCCTGAGTCGAAAACGACAGGTGCTTGCACAGGGGACTACTGTTATCTTTTTTTAACAGTATAAAATATGCTGTATTTTTATCCTGACGCATATCCAAATGAGCTGAGCCTCCCCAACTGTCCATTCATAATTATTTTCACTCATAAATATCTCAAAATCTGGGTTCTTTGGAAATGAACTCTCTGTTCTCAATATGACACTGTGCAAGGTTTCTGACTAGTCTTTGAAGCCCACAGTGTCTTTGTCTAGGAATTAATCCAACAAGAGATGAAGGTACTTGTATGGAGATACTCTCATCTGCACCCTCCAGTCTTTTATGGGAACAAGGTGTGTAGATTCAAAGTTCAGAGGTAGTCTTTTTGAGGAACACAAGAGCTATTCTTGGTTGTGGACAAGTCTCAGGCAAAACCAACCTGAACCTTTGCATACACTGGAAAATGTGTTAATTCATCAATTTTAGGGGGGGATAGTATTTCTGCATATGTTCCTGGTATCGTTTTGATGCTGGGTCCATTTCCGTTCTTCTTGCCAGCACAAGAAATGCTTCCCTCAGTGACCACTGACACTCCTTCTGACACCCACTCCATGTTTTTTGAAAGTGGGCAGGACAGGTGGGGCTTTTGCCTAGCAAACATTTTCATAGGCTTGAGGGATTTAATTGGCTGTGCAGATTTTTTTTTTTTAAATGCTGCTTTGGCAGCAGCTGCCACAACAGCTCAAGGATCTTGGCTGTGTGATTGAAAGTAAGTTGCAGCAGCCATTTTGTGGCTGAACCCACCACACTGTGTCAGAATTCCAAAAGTGCCCATAGGCTCAGAAAGGTCGAGGACCTCTGTATGTTTGTTATTTTGCTTTCTTCTTGCTGACAAAAAAATATTGCTCGTAGGGGCCATAATGAAAAGCAGGGCTTGCAAGGCTGTTAAAGTGTGTAGTTGGTGTCTATGGTCTGTTTTTATGTGCTATTACACTTTTGCATTCCATTGGCTGGTTTTGTTATAATGATTTTATGTTTGATGATTTTCAGTACAATCCTAAGAACACTTTCCTAGGAATAAGCCCTGTTGAGTAGACCTGAGTTGCATTTGGAATAAACCTGCTTAGAATCTTCTATGTTGTGAACCACCTTGGGCAGGTCTCTGGACAAGGAATATAGATATGAGCTAAGTTAGTAAATATTATAAAGACTATTAACATTCTATGTGGATATCTTTGCAGACAGACAGGTTCACACACACAAACAGAGAGAATGGGTCAGAAGGCAGCATAGTACAGCCTGATCTCCTCAGATCTCAGAAACTAAGCAGGGTGGGTATTTGGAAGGGAGACCACCAAGGAAGACTTTGCCGAGGCAGGCAATGGCACACCATCTCGGCTTCTCACTTGCTTTAAAAGTCCCCTGCTGGAGTTGCTGTAAATCCCAAGACTTTACACATACACACATATATAACAGTTTCAAGCTTGGGTCCATCTAACCAGTAGGTAAATCAATAGAGGCTTCGATCTAGTTCCACATGTGTGTGTCATATTGCAGCCACCCACTCCCCCACAATCTCAGAGGAAAACTTTTTTGAAATTGTGAAGAAACACATTTCTTACTTTGGAGGTTTAAAATGAGAAAACCTTTGCCTTGAGTTTTAAAAGTGTCCCCTCCACCCCTGGCAGAAAACAAGCAGGAAGGCGGGGAAGTCCGACCAATTGCTTTCCAGACGAACCTCAGCCCACCTTCATAGAAATGCTAATAGATCTAACTGGAAAGATAATGGGTGGGTCATGCTGCCTCCCTTCTCCAAGCAGGGAATAGTGGTTTGGAGGACTTTAGACTAGAAGGGATCCAGGAATACTCTCCAGGAAGGAAATTGCTGGAGATAGCAGGAAAGTTCATCAGGATTGTCAGTATTTCCTAAGAGACATGTATTGTAATGTTAATATATTTCAGTATGATCCAGAAGGGCAGCTGTGTTGGTCTGAAGAAGTGAAATAGATTTTGAGTCCTGTGGCACCATATAAATATTCTATATTTCAGTAATACACACACACATTTGTGTGTATGTGTGTGTGTCTGTCTATGGTGTGTGTATACATGTGCGTATATATACATGTAAGAGGCCTGTGGTGCAGCGTGGTAAGCTGCAGTACTGGAGTCCAGGTTTTGTTCATGACCTGGTTTTGATCCCAGTGGAAGCTGAGTTCATGTAGCTGGCTCAAGGCTGACTCAGCTTTCTATCCTTCCAAGGTCAGTAAAATGAGTACTCAGCTTGCTGGGGGTAAACTGTAGATGACTGGAAAAGGCAATGGCAAACCAACCCATTAACAAAAAGTCTGCCAAGAAAAATGTAATGATGTGACATCACCCCATGGGTCGGTAACAACTTGGTGCTTGCACAGTGGACTACCTTTTATATGTGTGTGTACGCTTAGAACCACAGCATTCTTTTATTAACTATTAAACCAAGATTCTCATAACTTCTCAAAGTATATCTGCTATTCTGTTCTTCACTACAGTCTCTATAAAAATAAAATTATCTTCCAGTCCAGATTGATTGTAGTGGAATGGCCATACTCCAGCTTTCTTATTCCAACCACCTTGCATGATAAATGTTAATACCTTTCTCTTGCAATGCACCATGTATAAATCTTAGTATTGTTGATTGGAGAAATAAAAGTTTTATTTGCTAATGAAATATGGTGTAGCCTTTGCCATGCTTTGCTTAAACGCTACCAAGGAATAGATCATAGGTTTGGGTTTGGGTTTTTTTGCAGAAGTCAGCAGTAGCCCCAGGCTCTCTATAATTCTAATTGATGTAAATGAAGAAAATAATGAAAGCTTGTGTGTGCTGACCCTCTTACACAGAGCGCTTCACCTCAATTAATCAAAGGACCTTCAGAGATGCTGGAAGTTTCAAAGGCTGAGAGTTCATCTCTTATGAATGCTCAGCTGCAGTGGTGGGCGAGGATACACGGTGGCTGTGTTTCTAGGAATTGCCCTTGTCCTTGTTGCTGCTTCAGCTGTTCCATACTACTGCCACCACCACCACCACCACCACCACCACAGCAGCCACGACTACAAGAACAACAACAATAATTAATGGTGGTAACTGCAATGATGATTTACTTAGTGTGGTTGTTTTCAAAATAACACAAGGCAAGACCACTCATTTAAACAGTGGGATCTTTATTTCAGCAGCAAGGGAGATCACAGCAGCAGCAGATGGGAGTGATGCAGGGGGAAGAAATACAGTGACTTGGACAGCAACCCTAAGAATGCTTTCCTGTGTGCAAGCCCTTTGACTTCCAGAAAGAATCATAGAATTGGAAGGGTCCATAGAGGCCATCTAGTCCAACCCCCTACTCAGTGCAGGATCAGCTTAGAGTATCCCTGACAAGTGTTCATCCAGTCGCTGCTTAAAGATTGCCTGTGAGGGGGAGCTCACTACCTACCTTGGTAGCTGATTCCACTGTCAAACAACTCTTACTGTAAAAAGGGTTTTCCTAATATCCAGTCAATACCTTCCCACCTTAATTTAAACCTATTATCAGGGACTTTTTTTTGTAGCAGGAGCTCCTTTGCATATTGGGCCACACACCCTGATGTAGCCAATCCTGCAAGAGCTTACAGTAGGCCCTGTACAAAGAGCCCTGTAAGCCCTTGGAGGATTGGCTACATCAGGAGTGTGTGGCCCAATATGCAAAGGAGCTCCTGCTACAAAGAAAGCCCTGGCCATTATTACGAGTCCTCTCCTCTGCTGCCAACAGGAACAGCTCCCTGCCCTCTTCTAAGTGACAGCCCTCAAATACTTATAGAGAGCAGTCATGTCCTCTCTCGTCCTCCTCTTTTCCAGACTGAACATTCCAGGTCCCTCAGCCTCTCCTCAGAGGGTTTGGTCTCCAGGCCCCTGATCTTCCTCATTGCTTTGCTCTTAAAATATGATGGAAAAACTGAAAATAAATGAAAATAGATAAAATGAGTTGGTCTCTAGGCTTCTATGAATATGATGAGTTTATTTTCACAAATTTCCACTTCTATTTCATTTTTGAAAAATTTCAATACACAGGATATATCAGGTTCTCTCAATTCCCAGCTTTTATTTTACAAAGAAAGTCTGTAGACCTTTTAATTTCAGAGATATGCTTTCCCCTAATATCTCTTGCAGAGGTATGCTTTTCCCCTTCTATACCTTTGGCATTAATAATCCTTTTCTTATCATTATATTCCTAAACTTAGCACCTGCAAGAGTTTAGACAACAAGTCTGTTGACTGACAGTTAGCTTATGACTTGAAATGTGGATCCTCTGGTGGCATGTTACCTTGGCCACATTCGATACGTGTGTTTTCCATAAAATGACCTTCATGCCACACAACATACAATGCTCTCAAGTACTCTTGAAATCAAATAAAGGTTTGTAATAACACACAAGAAGGTTATGTATACCGATTACCAGTGTGTTTCTTTTCCTTTTCACAGCAATATTGCTTTGCTCTAAACATGCAGCATTCATACATTTTAAACGGACTTAAAATTGTTTTACAAATGTAGTCATTAAATTTTTCACCAAGGTCACTGTGTGGTCAGTGTCACTGTGGTAATTCTAACTACGGACTTCCTGCAGATTGGATATACAATTTAAAACAAAAAACCGTGTGGAAAAGTTACACCCATATGCTGCTCATACAAATTTAAAACTGTTCTCGCTCTTTGCATAGTAAATACTGTCTGATGTAACTACTGTGGGTAATCTTTCTGAAAGGAGCTTGGCCCCCAGGGGCTGGCAGTGCAACACCAAGGAAACATTTGATGAAGATTAGAAACAAATGATAATAGTGGAAAATATCACCTTCCACTTTCACAGCAAATATCCAGTCTTTCTCCAGTCTATGAGAGAACCAAGACAGTTTTCTAGTTCCTATCCCTGATCAATCACTTTCACCATTAAGTCCTGACAACAGGAAAAATGCTGGGAATACTTTAAAAAAAAATGGTACAAGTACATTTTGTTGATTCATATCTGATAGTGTATTCCAGAGCGCCCTAGCTTCTTTCTCTTTTCCACTAGCATTTGGTTGACTAAAACAGAGCTGACTGAATATTAAATCCATCAAAGATGGAGGTCCTGTGGCTGTTGTTAATTCTCTGTGTAAGTGATATTCGTGAAATTCATAATTCGTTTTATTTTAAAAGTATAGTAGCCCATATGTTTATATAAAATATGAGATCCCTTTCAACGATGACAAATGTAGGTCTTAAATGCAGTTGAACTGACATTTTACCATCTGCACCAGTTTAAATAGTTGGTTCCTTTGCTGTCTCTCTCTGACATAGCCACAGTGATCCACACAATGGTCACCTCCAGGTTAGACTACTGTTAACTAGCTCTACTCAGGGCTACTCTTGAGACTGCCCTGGAGCTACAACTGGTTCGGAAAGCAGCTGTGCGTGTTCTTACAGGAACTTCTTTTAGAGCCCATATTCAGCCAGTACTCCACAAGCGGCATTGGCTCCAGACTGAATACTGGATCAGGTTCAGGTTTCTGGTGTTAACCTTCAATGCCTTAATGGTCTGGGACCAGCAGACCTTCTGGACCACCTTTCCTGGTATGTCCCCCCAAAGAACATTACACTCATGATGATGATCCTTGGCCCAAAGAGTGTCCAGCTGTCCTCAACCAGATCCAGGGCCTTTTCAGCCCTGGCTCCAATCTGGTGGAACACTCTTCTGGGTGAGATCCAGGCCTTGTGGGACCTAATGCAGTTCTGCAGGGCCTGTGAAACAGAGTTTTTCTGCCAGACTTACAGTTGAGGATAGTGGCGGCTCCTGTATCACTGACTGGCCTTCCTCTCCACATCCCTCCTGCCTTTCTTCTATTTCAGACAGATTCAAGTTATTTACCTCCCCCCCCCCCAGATGTTACACTGTCTTTAGCTTTGTTTCTGGATTGCATTGAATTTAGGACTGTTCTATCTAGATTTTAGATTCTAAAATTGTATTTATTGTATTTAGGACTGTTGTTCTATCTAGAGTCTAGATTTTAGATTCTAAAAATTTTGACACTGGTGTAACCCACTCGGAGGCCTGTTTACAGGGGAGGGTGGGATATAAATCCAATGACCGAAATAAAAATAAAGTACAAACTATGTTTAAATAAGTAGCTGATACATTGTTATATTACCATTTTTCCCATTCAAGGGGTGGGGCAGGGAACTGGCCAACGACATTTGCAGGGGAAGCTGCTGTATGAATGCTCTGTTGCCATTGGGATGCTGCTGCACTGGAAGGGAAGGAACATGGGAATTGTCGCCACGTGGAAACGGCCTTGCATGGGACTGGGAGCAAGTCTCATGAAGCACACTGAGATGCACTTTAGGTAAACGTGTGGAGGATCGAGCTGTAAAACTGTATTGATAGAGAGCGGCAGTCAAGATCATCAGGACTAACAACAGAGGAGAAGGGGTGGGGGGAATATCATAATTACTTAGGAAGGATAGAAATTTCAGCTGGGATCCAAAATCACATCAAGCAAAAAAGAAATGCAAAGAGTTTCACCAGGGTGCCTTTGCTAATAATGACAAGAGTGTTTGCATTTCACATCTGCAACAAGGGAGGGGGGAAATGAGAAGAGAAGATGGAAGGGAAGTCCTGGGATGCACCAGCTGTTGCTATTGCTCCTCCCGCTGAGTCCAGAGCCTTCTGCCCCCACTGGAAGGCACAGCAATCTGTTGACTTCTTCAGCACTTTGCTACTTCAGGACACTTTGCTGAATCAAAGACAACCATCGTCTGGCTGAATGAATGAAAAATCAGTGCTGGTAGTGTGAAGAAGCGGGACAAACACACCAAGCAGATGGCTGGAGGCCTGTTCAATCCTGTTTTTGGAGCTGTTCACATTCTTAAGTGACTAATTTTGACATGTTCTACCACTAATGAAGGGGGGGGGGTGGTTTGTGTATGTGACCCAGGAAATGGTAGGCGATGCACACTGGGACTGCTCTCGTTTGGCTTTGGAGGCCCAGAGCTCTCTTGGCTGTACAAGTAGTCAATTAAAACTGCCTGAGCTTGACAGGGAGCCATGGAGGCTTTGTCTTGAAAAAGAATTCCCCCTTTCCTGTTGTTGAAAAACCATTAAGGGAAAAGAACACTCAAAAATTCAAATATGCTATCAAAACAATTGCAATGCTTTCCGTTACCTATTGCTGTTATGTTTTTGATTTTTTTTCCAGACAAACCTCAGAGATCTCTATTACAAATGGCTTCTTCTGACTGACAAATCCAGAGAAGGGGGCAGGGATAAGAATGAGGAGACCTTTTTTTACCCAGGCCCTGGATGAGTATAAAGACCTGGCCAGCCCCGGGGGAGCCAGAACTAACACGGATCCTTCTGCTGCTGTAACCTGTCTAGCCATAAAGTTAACCCTTTCTGAAACAGAGAGCTTTGCTTATGTTGAAGATAGTTCCAGAGCGGAGAGAAAGGTGCTGCTACTCATCTCAGCAGCCCGGGGCACAAAGACACGGTTTTAGGAAGAGTCGCTTAACCAGGTCCCTAAGCAGGAGTTTGGGGGGAGGGGGCAGCAGGGTGGCAGGGGACACTAATTAAAGTAAACTTAATTAAACTAAATTGGTGCTGTTGGAGCTCAGCAAGAAGCACTCCAACGCCAAGAAGTTGCTCCCCCAAAAGTCACACTTGGAGGGAAGCTGGGGGGGGGGCAGCAGCGGCAGAGCTCAGGGCTGCGGGGGGCAGCAGTGGCAGAGCTCAAAGCTGGGGGGGGGGGGCAGCAGCGGCAGAGCTCTCCAAGGCCCTGGGCAGTTACTGCTGCGCTTCTCCTTCTCCACAGCCCAAAGCAGAATGATGCTAGTGTAAGTCAAAGAGGCAGCCCTCCTAGCAGGTCATGGCACCAAGGACACGTTTTGAGGCCCGTCTCCCAGCTGGGAAGTGCCCATTTCTTCCACCCACTTGTTCACAAGGAGGACCCTTCTGGGGTAGACAGACTGAGCAGGGAGCTGGCCTGCTGCACCACAGTGGGGGAGGAGGGGGAGAAGGGGCCTGCAGCTGTGCCACACGGGGAAGGGGGGGGAGAAAAACCAGGAGGCCAGCAAGGTGGGGAGCCAGGCCACCTGCCCTGGGAGCTGCGCAATGACCTTTCTTTGCTCTCAGCACACATTTCTGAGCCCTGAGCTGGGTGGGGTGGAAAGGTCCCAGGAGTCTCGAATGACACCATAAGGGGAAGTAAAGAGGGGAGATATGGGTGTGAGGCAGCAAAATGATAGGGGCACCACAAAATGGATAGCGGTGCCACATGCTCTGCCCCCATGCTGGCTACGGGCCTGGTCTTAACTACTCAGCAGAACAGCACGGGAGGAGGCAGTCCCCTGAGGAGCCTAGCCCTGGCCATTTGTGCCTTTAAAGCTAAGATCTTTGAATGGTGCTCAGAAACGAACAGGAAGTCAGAGCAGACCTCTCAGCGCAGAGAACATCCAATCCCTTGTGTACAGCTGACCAGCTGAAGTTCCCAGGCAATTGTTCTATTCAGATGGGGCATGTTTTGGAAGCATCCTTCATTCTAATGAAGTATAATAGCCTCTTTTATCTTACTTTTTAAATTTTTAACTTCTACTGTACATAGATTTAGATTGCACTCAGGAAAGGAAATCCTATTCAGCTTCACATTGTATTTGTTGTTTTCTTTAGCAAAGGAAAGGGTCAGGCCACTTTGCTCAGGAGCTCCAAAGTTAATGTTGGGAATTCACAGTGTTTTCTTTCACAGAGCCTTGGCATCTAGCAAAGCTACAGCATGGGTATCACTGCCCTCTACTGTATGGAAACACAGTTGTGTTTTATTTATTTATTGCAATCTTGAACTTCTTTACAGTTCCAAGAAGACAGTCCCAGAACTTGAGCTGAGGCATGACACAGCATTTACTTTGCAGTTCAATTTCTTCATAGCTGACTTGTGAACTGAATGATTGCTGTCATTTCTCTATTGTATCACCTACATTTGAAATGTGGCACTTCTTGGAGGTATTATGACAACTCTCTGGCCCACAGCAGTCTATGACTCTCTCCTGAATATTGTACGGTGATCTGATTGGATCCTACAGATCTGTTCCACTAGCATCCTGCATCCAGGAATGTTTCTTTCACTAGAAGTAAAATGCCTCTACTAATGGGAAAGGCAGCCCACAGATTTAATGTACATATGTCAATGCTGTCAAGTCATAACTAATTTATGGTGACCCAGCAAGGGGCTTTCTAGGCAAGTGAAAGGCAGAGGTGGTTTCCTCTTTGGTGGTATCCCATCCAAGTACTGATCCTCTCAGCTTCCAAAATCTGATCAGATTCGGCTATGCCATGCCACCTGCCCTCCCCACAGCTTTTAACAAATGCACAAATAATGATAAAGGAGGAGCAAGATGGAGGGCCATGAATTATGTGTTCCAATCAGGTGGTACTGTGGCCATATTGTATCTCACCAACTTGACACAGAGAATGTTGGTGTAATGAATCTATCTGCACCCAGTCTGACAGCTATGTTCTGACAGCTGGTGATCTAGCAGGCATGCTAGGTCACAATGACCTTATCAGCAGGCCGGTTTGAGCCAGCAGAAGCCAAGAGAAGAAACCTGCTGAGTCAGCATGACAGTGCACAGCCAGGATTGGCTAGTAGAACTATAAGAAGACTGTGTGTGGACCACACAGGTCTCTCTCCGAGAGTTGGTGTGTAGGCGGAGCATTTTGTCTGTTGAAGTAAGATATTGGACTGCACTAGTGAGCACTTATTGTATATACCTGTAAATACACTATTTTGGCACTAGTTGCAGGTGTCTGGCTGATTTCTTTCCTGGAGCCCTGTGTTGGGCAGGTCACCAAGCTCACTCTGCTAACTCCCGCACCGACAGAGAAAGGCCTCCAAAGATTGTCTCAGTAACCAAGGATAATGAGCTAAAATTTCTAAGTGAACAGAATAAAATTTTCCAATAGTTCATATTTGTGTTTCAAGCACTAATGGAGGCTGAAGGAGATATTCTTTATAGGAGCAAATGGTAGTAGAGCATGTGAGCTCTGAGCAAAACCAAAATTCTCTTGATAGGTACTGCTTGGTAAAAAATTTGCAAACTGCTTTTGAGGAGAGGTATGTTATGATCAATAGCTTCGTCCAGATGACTAAAAGTGGCATTTGTTGTCACCTCCGCTGGCTGAGCTGCTGTGATGGCCCAGAGAGGAAAGAAGAGCTAAAATGGCTTGCCCCCCCCCCCCATTTAAATCTGACAGCAGGTGGGTAGACCTGCTGGGCTGTCAGATTTAAGTGGGGGCAAGTCAATTTAGCAATCCCTCATGGCCACACAGATCCCCAGACTGACTTCTTCTGTGAGGCAGTTTAAACCACCCTGCAGAAGAAGTCCTTCCAGCCAGGTCTGTGTGGTGGGGAGGGAGAGCTGGCTGGGGAAGTGAAAGGGGTGCATTCAAAGATACCTCCTCAATTTGTCTTTTCTTCCACAGCCTTGGCAGGCCAGATGGGGAAGTGAAGGGGAGGCATCTTTAAAAGCCTCCCCGATTTGATTGTCTTTGCTTCCCTCAGTGGGGCTGCCGCAGTGAGCTGGCTGGGGAAGCCAAGGGGAGGGAGAGCGGGTCAGTTTCACTCCCTTTCCCCCCTGCTTGGAAGAGGAGGGATGTGAAATTGACCCACTGTGACTCCCATTCCCTTCTCCAGTCTGCCTGCCATGGCAGGCCAGCTGTGGAAGGGAAGGCAGTAGCAGTTTGGCTGGGGGAGGAAGGGGCAGGCATTTCAATGCCACCCCCTCCTGGTCTCCATTGTACTCAGTCTCATGCAGCAGAATGTTCCACAAAAGCATGCTCCTAGACACCCAAAGTGGTGCAGTGGTTAATTTGCTGAACTATGGCTGGGAGAAGACCCAGGTTCAGATCCACAGCTGGCCATGAAGCAGACTGGGTAAAGCTGAGCCTGTCTCTCTCACTCCTACCACACACAATTCTTGTGAGAAGAAGAGGGGGAAGAAGAATTGTGAATGCTCCTTGAAGGAAGTGTGGGATGGAATCTTCAACTACCTCCAATGAATATACATAAAAATAAAGCAGCTCATTAGATATTTAAGCTTCTGTGCAGCCACTCCCTAGTTCATCAAGCTTGCCTACAGGTGTGACTTCCTCCTTGCCTATCTGTGAGGTTTCTCTTTGATGTTGACCATGGACTGTCATTGTTTACCTGCCAACATTGCCAGAGGATGATCAACAAACTCAGACTGCGTTGGACTGCAGTATTTTTAGCTACTTTGTCAGAACGAATGATGTTAACATGGGGGTGTGGCAATTATAAGTATTAACATGTTCTTCATTGTAACGAACCTGAGGGAGATGTCGAAATGTTTTAAACAGGTGGTGCTGCTGGAAAGAGGTGTGTGAGAAAAATCTGTGCATGTTGAAGTACCATCACCAAAATGGCGGATTGCCAGTTCTCAAAGTGAGGGGAAATAATCTCTTTGTGCAGGTGCAGCTTAAGATATTTTGGCAGTTGGTTTCCAAGGGGAAGGTATTTTTTTTATCCTGTTGAAGCATGCTTTTCTCTCCCCAACTTGTTAGAGCATTCTTACTTAAACTCAAAAGTTAGATTAATAGAGGAGACAAGGGATGATTAAGCAAAATGTAAGATAAATTCCAGAAAAAAGAATTCTCATTATTCAGGAACACAGAAACATAAGCAGACTGTGACAAGCTCCAGAAGGCTTTCTCGCAAGTAGGTAACTAGTGCAATCCTAAACAGAGTTACACTCTTTGAAGTTCATCAGAGGCAACTGGCTTTAAAGGATGTAGCTTTGTTTAGGATTGTGTTGTCTGCAATATAATTAGTGAATGAGAGATTCCATATAAAGGAGAAGGTGGCAATCTTTTTGGCCCAATTGCCCAAAGAAATACAACACCTCTGTATCTATTTGTGCAGATGTTGGTGGGAAGACAAGAGGGAGGCTGCCATACTCTCCTCCAGGCCAGGTGAACTGCAACAACAGGAAGTTTTTTTTTTCCTCTTCAACACACAAGCTAGCCTGTGTATTTGTAGCTACTCCTGACATCTTAGAAACATAATTATGCAAGAAACATTCTGCAATAAACTGTGACATTTGAGGTTTTATTATTATTTTTTAATAAAAAGGTTTGAATAGATGTGAAATCAACTGCTGTGGTTTCTACCCAACTGTCCACCTGACAGACTGATCCCAAGAGCTTCTAAACACAATTATTTCAGATGAGGCATGAGGTAAACAGGAAAACAACACAATAACTTTATTAACTTTCTTGAACAAAATAAGGGTGTTCTGTAAAGGGGTTTGAAAGTGTAACACAAAGTATTTGCTCACCTCAGCTGTACAATTTCAGTTGTCATTTCCTGAGCACAGAAAACAGTTATCACTCAAAGCTTTTATTCTTAGGAATATGTGTGAGTTTCCAATTCTTTAGCCAGCTTCCCCCTGCAGCTTGGCTGTAAGATAGCTACAGTTGCTTCCTAGAGCATTTTTGATGCTTGCCAGCTTTCTCCAAAAGCCAGGCTCTGAGACATATATCTTGGTATTTATTATTTCAATAAAGTTTGATTCATTTAAAAATGGTATAAGATTGCAACAACAAACAAGAAAGCCATGAATATAGATAACTAATAGATTCTAATAGTGTTTTTGAAATTCATATGCAATGGTATACAAATCAATTGCACAGGAGATATTAAATCAGTGAAAATACAAAACAATATTATATTGAGTCCTTACAAATATAAGAATTTCATACAGTTTCAGTTCACTTTGCAGTAAGTTCATTTAAACTCAAACCTCTCACACTGTCACGAGCTGGGGCCAGGCCAGGCGAAGTCCAGGGGCAGTCCAAGGTCTGTAACCGGTGAGCAAGAGTGTCCAAGGTGCCAAAGCCAAATCATCATCCAGGTATCATAGGTCAGAGGTTCAGGAGCCATAGTCAGGGGGTCCAGAAGTCAAGCCAAGGTCAGGAGGTCGAAAGTCAAAAGCCGAAGTGGATGCTAAGACGTCAGGTAGATAACTAGTTGCTTCCACAAAGCCTTCTCTCAAAGCCTACAGCTATATAGCCCTCTGCTGTCTGTTGCCCATTTGGGCTAATTGCTGACTCAGAGGGCAGCCAGGATCCTGCTGGGACTCAAGCACCCTCACTCCTAGAAGGGCCAGAATCCTTTCAAAACTCAGGGCTCAGGGAGCATCTTGCTTGTGAGCGTGCCACCCTCCTCCGATCCCTGAGGTCCTGACGGAGGCGGTCACGCACACGAGCCACCCGAGGGGGCGAGGCAGGGGGGCTTGGATCTTCTCCAGCAGGAGGCAGGGGCACTGGTGCAGGTGGCAGGGGCACAGTTTCTTCTGCAGGCTCGGCTTCTTCTGCAGGGCCCCCAGCACCCATGACACACACCTGAGTGGGTGTATGTACACATCCCCAAATATAACAGCAAAATCTGTTTCTCACACACAATATTTGAAAACAACTTTTCCCTTGTAAGTAAAGTTGTTGGATTACATTTTTACAGACATCATGAATAAAATTTCCTGAGGTGTCCTGTGGGTGCCGTGAAATGGCTTTGGGGGCTGCTTGGGGGCCCCTGGGACCCCCTCCTGGCTAGTCACAAGGTTCAGGGTCTGCACTGACTGATTCAGAGACAACCTGTTTAGCACTATATTCCTTTCTCTCCCCTCCCACTTGAAGGAATTCTTCAGGGGTTGTTTCTGAAAGCCTGCTTATTGTACAATCTCTAATCTGACTCTCCTTGTAACCTCCTCAATGTGTTGTAGCGTTTTGTGTATGTAATTATGTAGTTCAAAAGTAAGACAAGTTGAAATGCCTGTTATGGAAACATCAAGGTGTAAGTCTCTTAAACAATAAGCCATGTGTAGGAAGCTGTACACATTTAATATCCTGGAGGCTGGGTGCAGCTCCATGCTGCTTCCACATAGTCCCTGTTTGAAATCGTAGCACCAGTCGAAGCTAAAAATTGACTTTATTACAAATTGAAAAATTAAAAAAGCAGGGATCTGTTTCACATAGGCTTTTCTGAAGGTTACAAAGGCTTTCCTGAAGGTCCCAGTTACAGAGCGTAACATTGTATTGTAGAAGTCCAACCAGCTGTTATACAATCCTGTTGCATTTGAATGAAAATGAGATTCCCAAGCAAAGGAAGTTATCCCAGCACTCACTGCCTCAAGTTCAGAGAGAGAAGAGTGAGCCTTCCTCTTCTGCTTCAGTAACCATATAGTCACCCTTGATTAAGGGCTAAATGAGACACGGCCATGCTCTTGTGGCCACCACAAAGAAACTGCCACCATGTAAAAGTGGCTTTAAAAGGTCTTGGTTGGTGCCACAGCGTGGCACTCTTGTTGCCTCCCGTCACTTCATCAAGCGCCAAAACAGCTGCGGGGGCTGAAGACATTTTGGTGCTTGATAAGGTGCCCAAGGATGCCATCACAGCTAGTTTGGCTTCCAGAAAATGTTTGGTTTACCCCCTTATCTGTATATCTAATAGCCATGTGTGGCCCCCATTTGTGGATATCTAAATCCACAGATCAGGGCAACACAGAAAGAAAATAGATATGTAACGTACTCGAAGCGGAGACGAGAGTAGGGCAACATTGTTTATTAGGAGCACGTTGCAAGAGGGGGAACACGCGGGCCGGGTCCCACTTATATACAATCCCCGGTACAGCCTACAGGGTTGGTCAGGCCAATCCTGACCCGTTGAACTTCCCGCCACAGCTGTTGATGGGCGGGGAGATTCGCGCCCTGCGCTGGGGCTTCTGGGACGGCCCAGTTGCCCCTGCGCCCGGTCGCATATTATTTACTGATACACTACACCCCTCCCCCCCTGGTTAATGAACATAGTCTTGCAGATATGCGGGAGGTCGGCGCTCTCTGGTGGACCGTCTGGGGAGGTCCTGTGGGGGAGGCGCCGCCACCGCATCTGATGCTGCGGGGGACCCTGGTGCGGACGGTGGCGGCCGGACTGGTTCTTCGGCACCTTCAGGCTCTGGCGGTTCCGGTGCTACCTGGGCCGGCGTGAGGGGTGATGGGGTCGCGTCCTCCGGTCGGTCCCCGACGAGCTCCTCTCCGGCTCTTGCCTCTTCTGTGTCCGCCAGTTCCTCTGGTAGCGTGCGGCGCCTCAATTGGTCTATGTGCCGCCGTAGTACCTGGCCCCCCTCAGTTGATATGTCGTAGTGGCGGGACCCGGTGACTCGTAGCACTCGGCCCGCCACCCAATTGGGCCCTCTTGCGTAGTTCCGGGCGTAAACCGGGTCGCCCGCGAAGAAACCCCTGACTGCATCCCGGACCTCGGGGCTCTCGCGGGTGTCTGACGCCCGGTCAGGGTGTAGTCTGTCCAGCCGGGTTATGAGCTTTCGTCCCATGAGGAGCTCGGCCGGGCTAACCCCTGTGACCGGGTTGGGGGTGATCCTATTGTCGAATAGGAATGCCGCTAATCGGTGGTCCCAGTCTCCCTGTACAATACGGCCCAGGGCTTCCTTGGTGGTGCGGACCATCCGCTCTGCCTGACCGTTGGTGGCTGGGTGGAAGGGGGCCGACCTTATGTGCCTAATAAGGTATCGCTGGAGGAACGCCTGGAAGTCTGCGGACGTGAAAGCGGTCCCATTGTCCGAGACTATGGTGTCCGGGATACCGTGTGTGCTTAAGACCCTGCGTAATGCTCGGATTGCGGCTGCGGACGAGGTGGACCCTACGGGGATGACCTCGAGCCATTTGGTGTAGGCGTCCACAATTATCATGAAGATCTGCCCCTGGAATGGCCCCGCGAAGTCGAGGTGGAGTCTCGACCATGGTTTCCTGGTGGACTCCCACCTAGTGGCGGGGGCGCTGGGAGGCTCGGGCCATGACTCCTGGCACATCTGGCACCGGCGGACCCAACTCTCTATTTCCCCGTCCATTCCCGGCCACCAGACGTAGCTTCTGGCCAGGGCCTTCATACGAACTATGCCGGGGTGGGTCTCATGGAGGGATTCTAGAACACGCCTTTGCAGCGGGGGCGGAATCACCACCCTACTTCCCCATAGTAGGCACCCCTTGTGGGCCGCTAGTTCCTCCCTCCTGATCTTATAGGGTTTGAAATCCTCCCCCATGTTCCCCTCTGGCCACCCCCTCACCACCCAGTCGAGCACCCGTGCAAGTGTCTTATGTTTCTGGGTGGCCTTGGCGACCTCCGCTGCGTGAAGGGGCGGCTCTGGGAGGCTTTTCATCAGCATGACCTGGTGTGCGGGGGCGGGGTCTGGACCCACTTCTGGAAGCGGCAAGCGGCTGAGCGCGTCCGCGTGACCCATAGCCTTGCCGGCCCGGTGTACCAGTGTGTAAGTGTAGGAGTTGAGGAATTGATTCCACCTCAACACGCGCTGTGACAGGATTTGGGGGGTTTGTCGATCTGGGGCCAGCAGACCTAAGAGGGGCTTGTGGTCCGTGGCTATGGTGAACCTCCGCCCGTACAGATACTCATGGAACTTGCGGACCCCCGCCACGATCGCCAGAGCCTCTTTGTCAATCTGCGCGTAATTGCGCTCTGCCGGTGTCAGTGTGCGGGAGTAGTACGCTACCGGCACCTCCCTCCCGTCCGGGAGTTGGTGCCCCAGGACTGCACCCACCCCATACGGCGACGCATCGCAAGCCAAGATGACGGGGAGGCCCTCATCAAAATGGTGGAGCACCGCGTTGGACACCAGAACGTCCTTGACCGCCTGAAACGCGGCGGCTTGTCGTTTGCCCCAAACCCAAGGGGCTTTTTTATCCAGTAGGCGGTGAAGGGGCTCTGCTAGGGCTGCCTTGTGGGGGAGGAATGAGTGATAAAAGTTAAGGACCCCCAAGAAGCTTTGTAGCTCCGCTTTGCAGGTGGGGGCCGGAGCTTGCACGATGGCCCGTGTCTTTTCTTCCGTGGGGTGGATTCCCGCTGCGTCCACGGCGAACCCCAGGAACTCCACCCGCGGAACCCCCAGCAGGCACTTCTCCCTCTTGACTTTGAGCCCCGCAGCCTGGAACCGGCGGAGCACCTCTCTTAGGCGGTTGCCGAATTCTTCGGGGTCCGGGGCGGCGACTAAAACGTCATCGAAGAACGGCTGGACTCCGGGGATCCCTTTAAGGAGAGCGTCCATTATACTCTGGAAGATCCCCGGAGCGACGCTTACCCCGAACTGTAGCCTCCTCACCCGGAAGGCCCCCCTGTGCGTTACTATCGTCTGGGCCTCGGCCGTCTTATTGTCTACCGGGAGCTGTTGGTAGGCCTGGGCCAGATCCAGCTTCCCGAAGATTTTAGACCTCGCGAGGGCAGCCAGGACGTGGCTCACCACCGGCACTGGGTAGGGGTTATCCTGCAGTGCCCGGTTTATCGTGCATTTGTAGTCTGCACAGATCCGCACCTCCCCGTTTGGCTTTAGTGGGGTTACGATGGGGGTCTCCCAGGGGGCGTAGTCCACTGGCTCCAGGACTCCCTGGGCTGTGAGGCGGTCTAGTTCGGCCTCTATTTTGGGCTTCAAGGCGAACGGAACCCTCCTTGCCTTGAGCCGAATCGGCCTGACCGTGGGGTCTAGGGGCAGTGAGATGGCCGGCCCCTTGTAGCTTCCCAGGGACCCGTCGAATACTTCAGGGAACTCTTTGCAAATCTCCCCGAACCCACTGGGCGTTAAGGTTTGCCCCACCCCCTCCACGCGTATCCCCAAGGGTTTGAACCAAGCCAGCCCTAGCAGGGTGGCAAGTTGGCGCTTTACCACCAGGATGTCCAGCGGCCCGTAGAAGGACCCCCTCTCGACTTGCACCCGCGCCCACCCCGCAATTTGCACCGGGTTCTTCTGAAAGTCCCGGAGTATGAAGTTCGCCGGCCGTAGTTGCAGCCGCTGCCGGGGGCACAGTTCCCTCAGGGTCTCCTCCGCTATGAGGGAAATGGAGGAACCTGAGTCCACCTCCATTTGGCAGGGGCTCCCTTCGATGAGGACTGCCACTTTAATTTTATCGGGGGTGGCGAGGGGCAAGTTCAGTACCTGTAGGGACGTGGAGTCTGCTGAGTGGGACTCCGCTGACTCGTGGTGCGTGGTCGGCCTCCGGCGGTTGAGCTTGGCCCGGCAAGCCCTGGCGATGTGGCCGGTCTTTCCGCAGCTCCGGCAGTCCCAGGTCCGGTACTGGCAGTCTCTCCGATCGTGGGAGTCGCCGCAGCTGGCGCACTTGGTGGCCGGAACCCTCTCCGACGCCGGTGGTCGATCGGCCGCTCGGGGGCGTTGGGCCGCTCTGTTGGGTGGGCCGGCGGGGCGACACAGCTGGTAGGCTTCTCTCTCCTCCATGCGGTCGTGGTCCAGCTCCTCGTGGTGGACGGCGTCTGACCGGGTCTTGGGAAAGGTCCTGGAGGTCCTCTCGAACGCCACCACTTCGCTGAAGGCGCTCTGGAGGGTGAGCTCTTCTTTGGCGAAGAGCTTCTGCTGGAGCCTCTCGTCGCGGAGGCCCCACGTGAATCGGTCGGCCAGGGTGTCTTCCAGCTGGGGGAAGTTGCAGTTCCCGGCGATCTTGCGGAGGGCTGCCAGATAGTCGGCGGCCGATTCTCCTGCCGCCTGGTCCCTCCTGTGGAACAGGAATCTGCGAGCCACCCGTGAGGGCTGTGGCAAGAAATGGCCCGTGAGGAGTCTGATGATCTCCTCGTAGGATTTCTCCGCCAGGCGGGCGGGCGCCGAGAGACCCTTTGCGATCTCGAACGTGGCAGGCCCGCATACGCTCAGGAGAACATCCCTCTTTGCTCCGGCGTCGGTGACCTTGTTGGCCCGGAGGTAGAACTCGACCCGTTCCGAGTAGGACTCCCAGCCCTCTGGATTTGCAGGGTCGAAGGCCTCGAGGTAGCCGGTGATTCCGCCCTGGTTGGCCATGGTGGTGGCGGCGGTCGTGACCGGTCGTTCGTTGCCCAAGATCTCCGTCGTAGCCGATAAGGCTAGAATCCCATCCTCGTCGCCAGTGTAACGTACTCGAAGCGGAGACGAGAGTAGGGCAACATTGTTTATTAGGAGCACGTTGCAAGAGGGGGAACACGCGGGCCGGGTCCCACTTATATACAATCCCCGGTACAGCCTACAGGGTTGGTCAGGCCAATCCTGACCCGTTGAACTTCCCGCCACAGCTGTTGATGGGCGGGGAGATTCGCGCCCTGCGCTGGGGCTTCTGGGACGGCCCAGTTGCCCCTGCGCCCGGTCGCATATTATTTACTGATACACTACAAGATACTTCTGCAAACTTGGGAGACCCCCTCCCCAAGTTCACAGAAAAAACTGAAATCTTTAAAAAATACATTTGGGGAGTGTGAATCCCTCCCAAACCAAAAGTGTTATCTATGCATGTGCAAACATTGTAAAAACATTCCGCCTCTTCAGCAGCAGGAGCAGCAGCAGTGAGTGGGAGTCTAGTGAGTAAAGGAAACTGGCAGAAGAGGCTGGAAGCCTCACCAGGCTCAGGGGCAGTGGCAGCAGCAGCCATTAGAAAGCTGTAGCAGCCAAATGGGGATGAACGGGAGCTGCAGTGTTCACCGATGGGGTGGGGGAGAATAAGAAAGGGAAGGGTCCCCATGAGTATTGTGGGTCCCCACTTGCATAACATAAAAACATATGAGGTGGATCAAACCATTTTATGATAGAACATTCTGGAGGATATTAATTCATAACTTGGAAGTGTCTTGATAACATGACATAACACACACCAATGTCACATGTAGTTAGGAACTCTTAAGTTACACTGGCTGCCATAGTGGGACTGCTTCTGAACAGGAGCAAGCAGCCAGACCTAGTAAAGTCATGCCAGCCAGGTGGCATCAGGTCACCCAGAAGTGCTGCCAGGCCTAGGGTAGCCAGCCTCCAGGTGGAGCCTGAAGATCTCCTGAGATCACAACTGAACTCCAGACAACAGATCTCTTTCCCCATCCTGGGGAAAATAGCTGCTTTGGAGGATAGACTGTATGCCATTTTATTCACCTGAGGCCTCTCCCTTTACTGAGAAAAGCAGCCTTGGTTGCCTAGCAATAGCTTCTGGGTAGGGTCAAGGCTGAGAGGAGGAAGGAGAAATGGAGTGACAGGAAAGAGGCAGCAGCCATGGCCTCTGAGGAAATGCTTCCAGTGAGGCCAGGCTTGCCACCTAATCCCATTATACCGATGACAGCTCCCTAGTATTTCTGTGGCCTTCGGAGGCTGTTTGTGCTGGGAGGCCACCTGTGTGGGCCATTGATGGGGTGGCCGAGGTCTGTTGCCAGTGACACCTTTCATGAGGCCAGTTGAGAGAGAGGACACAGAGAAGCATCAGAGGTGTGTCTCTTTCTGAGGTAAGACTGTTTTGATGGTTTGTTCAACATTCCTGGGCCTGCAGTAGGTGGGGGCAGGGAAGTCAGCCAATGAGAGGCCAGAGACGCTGACTGAGCCATGATAGTGGTTTATGGATTGCACTCCTAAGTCAATGGCAGAGCTCCATTTGGCCACCTCCATTAATGAGAGAGAGAGAAAGAGAACATGAATTTGAGTGGACTTCGGAGGATGGTGAAAGGAGGAGAGAGAGGGATGGATGGATGGATGGATGGATGGATAGTTTTAATTCTTGCAGGCTTTTAATAGTTTTTATTTTCTTGGCAGCAAATCATACATGTGCAAATACATAAACAGGAGCATGGTTATGAGTAACTCAGTATGAGGATAATTCAAAGATGTAACTGGAGACTAGTCTGTATGTGCATTTGGGATGATGAGTCCATTGCTTTGACCTCTTCCTTTCCTCCCCACTAGTGTGTATGTGAATTTGAAGGGGTTTTTTTTCCTTGTTGGCAGATCCCAGGTATTTCAAGGTAGGAGGGTGTGGAAGAGGTCCCTCTCCTGTGGTATGGGGTGGATTCTAAACCATTTTGTAAGGGGCATTTTCTTATCAATTTCTCCTCAAAGGACTGTACATTTTCCCATGTTCTCAACTAGGTGCGAAGGGGATGGTTGGCAGGCAGGTTGTCAGAGGAGTTCCAGCCCTTTAGCTCCTGATGGGATGAACTCTCTGTCCATATAGTCAAAGTGATGGTATTCTCAGTAGTAATGTATGGCTCTGAGAGTTGGACCATAAGGAAGGTCAAATGCAGAAGAATAGATGCTTTCGAACTGTGGGTGCTGGAGAAGACTCTTGAGAGCCCCTTGGATTGCAAGAATATCAAATCAGTCAGTTCTAAGGGAAATCAATCCTGATTGTTCCCTGGAAGGTCAGATGCTGAAGCTGAAGCTCAAATACTTCGGCCATCAAATGAGACGGGAGCACTCACTGGAGAAGACCCTGATGCTGGGAAAGACAGAAGGCAAAAGAAGAAGGGGACGGCAAAAGATGAGATGGCTGGACAGCGTTCCTGATGTAACTAACATGAATTTGAGTGGAGGGTGGTGGAAGACAGGAGGGCCTGGTGTGACTTGGTCCATGGGGTCACAAAGAGTCAGAGTTGACTGTGCAACTGAACAACAAACATTTTCTTATCAGATCTGAGATGTTCTGTTGTCCTTCCTTGCCCTGATTTTCTCTTGTTGTTTCTCTTGCTTCTGTAAGTCTTTGCTTTTACAAACTTAAAGTTTACTCCACAACCCAGTAAATTTCCAATTTTTGTGTTGTGATATATATGTAGAATGTATGATATAAGCTTTGTTTAAATCAAGTATTTTTTAGAAAGATGCAACTGGAAACTGTATGGATGCAAGGACTCCTTAAGGGCCTTTCATTCTGTCAAAGCCCACATTGCACTGCAGCTTGTGACCTCAATGCCAGCCATTCCTGGTGACTGTAGCAGCTCTCGTCCTAACCTGCACATACCTTGATTCACAGAAATCAACATGACATAGAGATAAGAATTATCAACTCTGATCAATAGGCTCTTGAAAGCAGAGAAGAGTAAAGGCTAGCACAACAGTTGGCAGCCCTGTAAGACAAGTTTGACCAACTGTGTGGGGGGGGGCGTAAATTTCTAACATATGCACTTAAAAGGCCTCATTAAGACTGGAATTATAGTCAGTATGTTCAAGTGAAGGTCAGAATGGCTCAAAAATGTAGGGCTACAGTGAAATTTATATTGTGCAAGCAATGTCATGAGAAATTGTTGCCAAGAATTTGCTGGTAATTACTCTCCAAGCAAATGTCATAAATTAAGAGATCATGAGATTGATAGATAACTATGGTTTATAGCCAGGGCTTCTGCCTGCAGAAGATACAATTGCTGCAAGAGCAAATGCAGAGGTCACCCTGGTATTTCCCCTGCAGCTTTTCCAGGTGTTGCAGACACCGTAACATCTGGGAGACAGGGAACTTTTCTGCTCAGGTCATCAATTGTTCTATAAATTGTAAATGAAGTCCCATTATTAAGTTGTAGATTTGTTCAAATGCTAGCAGTGGAAAGTCAATTAGAAATGAAACCTAAAAAACGTAATGTTAGTAGTCGTAGATATTTCTCACTTTTAAACAATCTAGAACGATAGATTTACAGCTAGATTTACAGATTAAAGAACAATCTATATATCTAATAGCCAACAGGCCCTGTCTGTGTGGATATCTAAATCTGCACATTGGTGGGGCATGGAGGCTAAACAGGCTTTTCTGCAGACTTGGGGGGCTTCCCCACCACTGCCCAGACTACAGGGGAAGCTGCAAGTGTTGAGGGAAGCCACTGCGGTGAGGGGCGCCCCTGACACTGCTGCCAGCACAGTTGGGGAAGTCAATGTGATGAGGGCCCTGCTTGCTCCTGCCAAGACTGCAAGGGAGGCCACAGAGGGGGGAGCCACGAGGGAGGGGATCCATCATGCAGGTGCCTTCCCTGGAGCCACAAGGGAGGCAGAATGAGAAAGCAGTATGCATTGATCCAAACATAAAATTTTCAATGTGGCTCTGCGAAGCAGTATTGTGAGAGATAAGGCTGAAAAAAGATTGAAACTGTGAGAAGTCCTAGGAAAATGGTTCCACGGTCTCTCTTTTGGAATTTTGGACTCTTTTGTAACAGCTTGGAACACCAAGGGTTTGATACAATACTGAAGTACTACTGAGGCAACACATTTAATTTCTTCATGAATATTACTGTATGGACATACTGTTTTTTGAACCCTTATTAAAATTGCATTAAAGGACCATTCACTGCATTCCAGGAGAATTAATTTGTGATATTTTGACCTGTAAATTGCTGTCTTTGTACAAAATATGTATGTCCACACATGTGGTGTGAGTATTGAATCATCTTCTGGTGGATTTTGGCAACTTATAAAAGACCCCAGGGCTGAAGCCTGAGTGGAAGCCGCATCAGCATGGACATTGAAGTCCCCAAGAACTAACAGACTTGGGGATTCCAAGGCCCACCCAGCTGCAGCCTCCAAGAGGCTCATTAGACTGTTGGTTGGTGCACTAGGCGGATGGTGCACCAGAAAGACAACCAAGCTCTCCTCAGAATCCCACACAAGGCCAACACAATTTTGGTGGTAGGGAATGGCTTGAAGGCAAAATCCTCCTGGATGCCCCCCAAATCCTCCTGGATGCCCCCAAGTTTGGGACCAACGAAGGGATCTAGTTCTTGCAAGAAGCCAGTTTTGCCCTCCCATACTCAGGTCTTGGTCTTGCAAGCCAGATCCATATTCTGCACTGTCAGGTAATCCTGCAGCATACTGGTCTTATTGTTGATGGATCTGGCATTGCACAACATCAGTGTCAAAGGGGAGTTTAAAGTCCTAACATTCACACCAATGTGTCTTGGGAGGGGATGAAGGTTGGAAGGAGACCAGGCATACTTAGACTTGTCTCCTTCCTTTTCAGGACTTCCTCCTACACCCATATCTCCCTCTGCCCCCAATCTCTGGAATCCCCAGCCCAGTGCCTGCACTCTGCATGATGTTACCCAGTTCTATTCTCCAATTCATCCCTTCACCCCCCATTCACCCCAGCAACCCATAGTACAGTAAATCATTTCTTAAGAAATAATTGTGAGGTTTTGCTTATTCAAAGAGGCTTCTCTGATGAATGCTGAAAAAGCTTGTCCAGAGTCTGGCCCCTCAGGTCAGACCTTGGACTCGCCATCCCACCTGACCCCTGAGTTCTTGCAAGCCAAAGTAGGACCTGGCTGGGGTATCCACAAGTTACAAGGGTGAATGACCAGGAATGCCCCTCAGCAGCTGTAAGGGATCTGTGGTCCAGGTCATTGGGGCTCGGCAGCTCAACAACACAGGATATATGAAAGGAAGCACCTCCCCTTTCTGCTAGACTCTCCTACGGGATTGTGGGGGAGGGTGGTGGGTGTGGGGCAGGTGACTTAACCTGTCTTCAACAAACCTGCCAGAGAGGAAGGGCCCGTGTTTTATACCAGGCAATGTACACAGAGAGAGAGAAGTAAGACGGGGTGGCCAGGTGGGAGAAAGGTGAAGTTAACCACTCCCTGACTGCATTTTGAGGCAACACAAGCAACATTAAAGCACAGGGGGTTGCACCCTGGAGCCACCACCCTCCTCCGAAGACCACCGAGAGGTTCAGGGGCCTTATTGCAAGATCATACACTTAGCAAGGGTACCCTTGTCAGAATTGGCTTAATCGAAACATATTTATACACATATATAACATTTCTAAGTTATAGCGGTTTAAAGTTTGCACTCTACACATATGTAAAAAAAAAACAATACTGGAAACTAAGAACTCATGTCAGGAGTCCATCCTAACAACAACTGTCTAAAAATATCCACTTTACAACCAATTGGTTAACTAGAAAACTCCTATACTAAACTCCCTCCCACCCAAACCTCCCTCTTACTATCCCTCTCACCTTTTGGTAAAGCTAAAATTTAAATAATGGGTGGGAACATCAACTCCACCAAAACCCAATTAGACTTCTTTGTTTTACCCTCAACCATACTTAGTACATTGCACTACAAAATCCCATTAACCCATGAATTTTATCTATCACACATCTCACCTGAGCCAGTGAAGTGTAATGGCTGCAGTGCTTCACCAAGGTGATGGAACCCTAGATTTCAATCTCCACTGAGTCTGGGTCTCAATACTGCTCAAGTAAATACTAAAAGATCTAGGGGCTGGTGTCTGGAGAGTTTGGGAAGGATGTCACTTTTAGGTGATGCTCTTGAGATTGTCCCTAGTCCCTGCAGTAAAGTGTATAGAAGATACAGAAAATCATTACAACATCACTATCAAGGTCAATTCACTCTCACTCCTCAGTTTCTCAACCAGTTCCTCTGGAGGGCCAACAGCAGGGCATACAGGTTCAGTTTGTCCCAGAAAAGTCCAGCTTGTCCCAGGAAATGCCCCAGTGCCTAACAAATCTATACCCTTCCTCCCAGCACCACTTGCTCATCCACACATTGAGACCCCTGGTCATGCCTGTCTAGCTGGCCCTGTACGTGGAACCAGCAGCACTTCTGAGAATGCTGCCTTTGGCCTTTCATTTTCTGCCTAGTAATAACATATTTTTCCCTCCAGAACCTTTCCCAATATCATGACTATTGACTCCTCCCCAGCACTCTATATGTACCTAGCTAGACAGTGTGTGATGTTCACACCCTTCATAGCAGACCCCACTTTCTGTATCCCTAATGATCTAATCATCCCTACAGAAGCCTCCCTCCTCCTAGCCCCCCTGGGGTATCCTCAATATGACCATCTCCCAAAGAAGGGGGGCCATTTGAACAGATCATGTCCCTTCTTCTCGGATTGATGCCCTCCAACCTCGAAACTCTCAGGGAAGCCCACCACTCAGCCACTGGGTGACCTTGGATGGGTCACTAAATCTCTCTGAACTGACCTAACTGTGATGACAAAAAAAAAAAAAAGACGTTGTACATTGCACCTTGGAGGAAAGTGTTTGTGTGTGCACATGTAACAGTTAGATACAGTTTGAAAGCATTGTTGTTCTCCATATGTAGCAACAAACCTTTTATCACACCCTGTTCTAATATTACCGTAGGTTGGGGTCACTGGGGCAAGGGGGAAGAGTGTTCTCCCATTAGCCATCCTTGTTAAATAAGAGGGTTATAAAAAATACTACAGCCATCTTTGCATTTTTAGTTGGGTGATATTTTAAATGCATCTTCTCTTTTTCAGAACACACCTACAACTCTTCCACTGCAAGGGCCACGAGTGCTAAAGAAAAAGTGATCCCCAATGGAGGGAGTGCCTTTTCCACTTGAGGGCATCAGATGACACGACAGATTAGCAAAGATAAATTCCAAGATGTATTTCACAATTGAGAATGAGATGTGAAAAATGTCCTTGGCCAAAGAGCTCTACAAAGCACTCTTACTTTTGCAGGCACTCAGAACCTAAAAGAGGAGCACAGAATTGCTGCAAGGAGCCCTAATTAATGCCAGCCACAGACTCCAAGGAAGCCTCTTCCTTACAGAAGATTTATCAAAATGGGCGAGGCCTCGGGGTTCGTGGGAACCAAGATTTAGTTTCCATGATATTTTCCTTGGGTTTGCATTTATTTTTGCCTATAAGCTCACACACACACATATACCATGATGAGTGCACTGCTGTTCCTCGTGCATTTGTAGGATTCAGTAAAATGAGGACAAGTATCTAGGAGTTTGAAAGGCTGAATCCTGTTCTCAGAATATTTCTGTTTGCTCTGCACACAGCATCCTTTCCAGTTGCAAACATTTCCCCTTGTTGTGAGCTACTGGTGGTTCTTCCCCCAAAATAAGATAGCTTAACTTCCTCCTTTTTGGAGGACAAAAAAAAAAAAAAAGAGATGTTATTAACAGCAACCAAGAGTTATCCTAGATAGACCAGGTTAGTTTGATCTTATCAGCTCCTGAAAGCTAAGTAGGGTCAGCCCTGGTAGGGCCAGCCCTGGTAGGGCCAGCCCTGCCGCAAGGAAAACTAGGCAGTTGCCTAGGGCGCTGGGAGGCAGGGGGTGGCAAATTGGGCCTCCCAGCACCCCAGGCAAGCACTTAGTTTGCCTTCCTTTCCCCCCACCCATGCCACCACTGCCGTGGCTGTGGCCACTGCCGCAGCCACTATCCTCCTCCAGCCCGCCACCACCCCTCCAGCCGCTGCCGCCGCCCCCCCACACCCTCTGGCCAGTTGCTGAGCTCTACTCTCTCTCCCTCCCTCCCACGACGCTTGCAAAACTAAGGCCTGCTGGCTTCTCGCAGCCCACACCTTCGCATTTTGTTGAGTCAAAACGCACAGCCTGTGAGTAAACAACAGGCCTTAGTTGTGCAAGCGGTGAGGGAGGGGAAGTGAGCAGAGCTTGGTGGCAGCCGGCTGGAAGGCACGGGGGCTAGTGGCCAGCCAGAGGGAGTGGGGGCAGGTCGGAGGGGGCTAGCAGTGGCTGTGGCAGAGGTGGGGGGGATGCATGCAGCATGGGAAGGGAAGGGGGGAGGGAGGAGGCGGGGGGTGCTGCACCATAGCTGTGGTGGGTCACTGCTCATGGTCTTTCCACTCCACTTCATGTGTCTACATACAGGTAGCTCAGGATGGCATACATAACCCCTCTCTATTTTGTCATCACAACACCCCTGTAATGTAGGCTTGAATAGAGTGACTAACCCAAAATTAACTTTAGGTCTGAAAAGGAATTTGAGACCAGGTTTCTATAAATTCTGTGCTCCACACTTCCATCCTCCATGATGTTTCCTTCGAGCACATTATTGTTTTACAATTTATGTAATAGTCCAGTGCTGCAGGAAAAGGCATTTTGACCTGGGAGTAAATTCCATTGAACTCAGTGGGATTTAGTTCTGAGAACATGATCAGGCTGTATGCATTCATAAGCATAAAACATTAAGACAAAGTGTGAGAAAAACCTTAAAGAGCCCAATCTGAGTGGACACTTTTCTGCAATAAAGCTGTTTAAAAGCAGGAATGGCAATTTAAGATTTCCAACAAAAAGAGTAGTCATAGTTGCTCCTCCATGATCACTGATAAAATCGGTGTAGGGAAATCAAGCCCGTATCTTTTCAACCGCAGCAGAGGGCATCACAATTACTGACTGAAAGATTAAAAATTATTAATTACAGCACTGCAGGTAGGCCTTGCAGGGCTTAAAGAACATGTGCTGTTTGCACTTGTATGTGTTCATTAATCATTGTCTATTACTGTAATTTTAATGAATGTTTATCTTATTTTCTTTGTGTAATCCAATTACTTTTGTTTTCTTAACCATCGTCAGGGATCTCTTTGTCTCCGGCATCCTGCCAATCAGTTCCCTTTCGATGTGCCCAATTGAATTCATTATCATCAAATTTCTTCTTTTTCTTCCACTTCTGGGGGCTTCCGTGAAAGGGAATCTTGGAACAGAAGTAGTCCCACAGCAGGGAGATTACAGTGGGGCTGGAACACCTGAGCAATTAGGTGCTTTTTTAAAAAAATTCCCACTTCAGTGTCCTACTAAATTTGTACCATATTAATAATTAGCACATCTGGGCTGGATTCAGATGGGGGATTTGGGCCAACATAGGCACTTCCCCAACCTAGATTAAAAAGTCAAGGTCAGACATGCACAGCTGCTGCCCGTTCCGCCCTTGCACTCACCCTGTTCTCCGACATCTCTGAGATGCTTCAGATAGCTACCAGTTGAGAAGTGGTAGCAAAGGGCGTTTTCGCACAGGGCTTACCCCGGAGCAACGTCCCTCTTCACCGCGCAGCATCTGTGTGGATTTCGCACCAACTGCTCCGCAGAACCCGGAAGAGCCGCATAGCGCTGCGGCTTTTGCATCGCAAATGTAAACCGCCAAAAACCAACTTTACATTTGTGACGCAAAAGCCGCGGCTCTTCGCAGCTCTTCCGGGTTCTGCGGAGCAGTTGGTGCAAAATCCACGCAGACGCTGCGCGGTGAAGAGGGACGTCGCTCTGGGGTAAGCCCTGTGCGAAAACGCCCAAAGTCTTCTGCTGCACTCCTCCCATGTTTCCTAGCATCTGACAGCAGGAGTGTGCAAGCAAGGCAGATCAGTGGTGTGAATCCACCAGTCCACTCTAGGCGCTCACCGGTATATATATATATATATATATATATATATATATATATATATATATATATATATATATATATATATATATATATATATATATATATATATATATATATAAACAAAATCCAAACCATGCTAAGGGGATGGCATGCAACAACTGTGTGAATGTGCCAATGCACCCTCTGCGTGGGTTGGACTAGATGACCCTGGAGGTCCCCTCCAACTCTATGATTCTCTGATTCTCTATACGGGCACCTCCTGCAGGAGGGTCTGATTGGGATTTGTCTCCTCCATTTTGGGGTGGCAGGATTTGCAATGCCTCCTGCCTGGTGTGCTTCTTTGCTATTAATACTACTACTACTACAAATATATATTTAGGGACGGGGAAACGCAAAAATGCTGGCCCCAGCTCAAACACCATTGCATGCTTAAGCAAACTGCATACAGGCTGTGAGGCCTTTGTGAGCCTTTTTGCTGTGATAGCCTTGGTGTGAACCTAGATGCCTCTCTTACATTGGAGACACAAACACTGCCAGGATCTCCACCAAACTCAACAACTGATCCCCTATCTGTCCTGTGAACACCTGGCTACAGTGATTCATGCAATGGTCACCTCTAAACTAAGCTACTGTAACTCATTCTATGCATGGCTGCCCTTTAACTTGTTCTGGAAACTTCAACTCATCCAAAATGCAGCTGCACATGTCCTTACTGGACCCTTTTGAGGGCACATATACAATCTGTGCTCTATCAGCTGTATTGGCTTCAGACTGAGTACCAAATCAGGTTCAAGGTTTTGGGACTTATCTTCAAGACCCTAAAATGGTCTGGGACCATTGTATCTACAGGACCACCTTTCCCTATATATCACCAGAGAACACTGCACTCGTCTGGCACAAACTTGCTGGTAATCTCTGGCCCCAGAGCAATCTGGCTGTCCTCAACCGGGGTCTAGGCCTTTTTGGCCCTGGCCCCAACTAGGCAGAACTCTCTCTATAATGACACCTGGGCCCTGTGGGACCTGGTTCAGTTCTGAAGGGTGTATGGTTGAGGACAACAATAATCAGCTGGCCCCCTCTGGCCCCTCTTCCCCCCTTTTTACCCCATCCCTGTCTTGATGCTGTCTTTTCTTATTTCCATTAAACAGAATTTTGGATGGACTGCTCCAGTTGCTACTGTTTCAGTTTGAGTACCTTTATTGGCACACAAGCTGTTACTGATAGACTAAGCATCATCAACTATAATAGACTAATTGTTAGCCTAGGAAGTATCAGGTCTTACAGTATTTATTAATGCTATCTACATCTGGGTAGCAAAAATGAGGAGCACACATACTGGATGAGGGAGAAGCTTCTGGGTAGCAGTGATCTTGGGGTATAGGTGGGCTGTAAGTTAAATATGAGGAGCCAATGTGATGCAGTGACAAAAAAGGCTAATGCCATGGAGTGTGTCAAGAGAGGTATAGCATCCGAATCTCAAGATGTCATAGCCCTGCATACAATACTCCAGGTGGTCAGGCCACAGCTGGAATATTGTGTGCAGTTCCCATCATCTAACCTTTGCTTAATTGTATATTCTTTATAAATAAACCACAGGAACAAGGAAGCCCCATCACTTCAAGAAAGATGTGGACAGAATGGAGCAGGTACAGAGAAGAGCAACAAGGATGATCAGGGGCCTGGAGACCGAGCCCTGGGAGGAAAGGTTGAGGGACTTGGGAATGCTCTCTCTGGAGAAGAGGAAGTTGAAGGGGGGCAGGATGGCTCTCTTGAAGTCTTTGAAGGGCTGTCACTTAAAGGAGGGCAGGGAGCTGTTCCTGTTGGTAGTAGAGAAGAGGACTCATAATAATGGGTTTAAATTAAGGGTGGGAAGGTACCAGCTAGAGATTGGGGTGGGGGGGTGGGGCGGGGAATTACACTAAAAGTTGTTCAACAGTGGAATCAGCTACTGGGGGGGTGGTGAACTCTCCCTCACTGGCAGTCTTAAGCAGCAGCTGGACAAACACTTGTCAGGGTTGCTCTAGGCTGATCCTGCATTGAGCGGGGGGGTTGGACTAGATGGCCTGTATGAATTGTATTATGTTTATATGATGTATGAGTTGATGGCACCCACCCAGAGCTCTGCTTGTGAGGATGGGAGCAGGATAAAAATTGAAATAAATAAATGGTTAAAATATAGAGTTCTGCAAACTCAAGAAACTAAAATGTTCCAGATAAATAATAATTTAACACACACCTTCCTAATGTGGAGCTCCAATTGAATAATAGCAGAACAAGTGCTGAAGAGGACAACCAAAATTATTATCTCAAACCACCATGTAAAAAACCCTGAGACCCTGGAGAGCCACTGCCATAGACCAGGGGGTTGAGGGGGAGAGAAGCTTGTGTCAGATGTTGGAGCTCAAAGTAAACGGACCATCATTTGTTGCAAAAGTAGTAGCGTTTATTTGATAACTCAAAGTTCTGAATAGGCAGTTATTGGAACTGATAGCAAGTACTGAAACATACATGGGTTTTAAGGCCTTACATCAAAGCATTTCCAAACAATCCTACATTCTTACACTCTAATGTTACAAGTAACACTCTCCCCACTTCTTATCGCTTGCGGCTCCCTTTCTCATGGAGGAGCCCTGCTGGCTCTCCTTGAGGCTTGCTATCTTCAAAGAGCTGTTGCTTTGTTAGTGTTATGCAGAGGAATTCACAGCATCATGGGTTAGTAACATTTCTAAGACCGTTTGTTATGCAAGTTCTTCTGCTTCATAGTTAGTAACAGGAGTTCAAAAATGGAGTTAGTCATGTCAAGGAACAAGTTACAGAATACATTCAGCATAATGACACAGTAATGCTCTCCAATGTCTGACAGCTTGCAATGCTCAGCCATTTCATGTTCTTCCCCTCAGGTCTAGGCTCAGACCATTTACATTTTTGTTTATATTTTTAAGGGCAGGAGGGGGAGGTTTGGGATCAGCCACATTGAAAATATAGAGTTCAACAAAATCCAGGAACTCCAGTTTTGGAGAGAAATATTTGTTTTAATACAACCACCTCCTAATGCGGGGCTACAATGGAATAGCTGCTATAATATCTTTAATTGTGTTTGTGTACTTTATAAAGTTTATATCTTTGCTACCTGGCATTACATTGTATTATACACATGGCCTGACCTGACAAAGTCCCATTTATGTCAGATCCAGCCTTCATAACAAATGAGTTTGACACCCCTGTAGAGAATCACATGATGCAGTGTTGTCATTTCCAGTCACCCAGCCAGAAGTGACATGGTGGTGTCACACAGTGCTGTTTCACCAAGTTTCCATCCCTAGTTTCCTGCTGCTTGCCAGCACTGGGCTGGCACTTCTATTGCAGGAAGTCTTAACAGTGCAGACCATCAAAAAGGTAACTCTCCTCGCCCACTGTCTGCAATGGCACAGCCCTTTTTGCCACCTCAGAACTCTCCCACCTCATTTGGTTGCATGTGCACAAACAGGCCTAAGTGGAAGCTTCCATTTTTGAATGCTATGAAAAATTTCCTGCAATTAACACAGAAGAGTGCATAACAGAGAAGGATTCTCATATTTTCTGGCCTTTGTTGTCCCGATTCTGTTTGCTGGAGGGCTGTTATATACAAGAGCATACACAAATATGTACTGATTTACCAATTTGAACATTTCTAGCCAGCCTTTCTCCTGAAGTACTCTCGCCTGCAGTCCAGTGTGGAGCTCTACCAATCCCAGGCCTCATGGATCCCACATCCTGAGATTTTCTGCTTATTCTATTTAGTGCAAACCTTATCCTGAAAACGGGTTGCCAACACCTGGCTTGGGAAGTTCCGGGAGATTCAGAAGCAGTGCCTAGCGGCAGAGCTTGAGCAGGTGAGGGAGCTTAGTGGAGACATGACGCCACAGAGACTGTTCTCCAAAGCTGCCCTTTTCTCTTAAGGAACTGGTCTCTGGAGGTGGGCTGCAATCCTAGGAGAATTCCAGGCTCCACTTGAGGGTTCATAACCCTGTCCTGAAAACAGCAGCTACTTACTTCTACATCCCTGATGGAAGAGAACTGAAAAATGCATTCCCTCTAACTATGCAGATTGTTTGAGGATAAAACAAAATAACTCCATGTATGCCACCTTTTGGGCTACTTTACACATTGCACATTTTAGGGTCAGGTTTTTTAACCATGCATACACCTAACATAAAACACATGAATAAGGACCACACTAGATAAGACAATGGGTGTGTTCTCACACACTAAATAACTAGATTTACAACTGGATTTTTATTGTGTAAGAATAGCAAAATCCACCTGCAAACAATTGCCATGTGAAAGCACCAGAGGCTATGAGCTCTCACACACTAAATAATGCACTTTTAATCCACTTTCAGTTCACTTTCCAACTGGATTTCACTTTGTGAACCCGCAAAATCCAGTAGAAAATGCATTGAAAGTGCCTTATTTAGTGTATGCTTCAGTATGGAAGAAGAATTGCAGATTTATACCCCACCCTTCTCTCTGAAGGAACGACTCAGAGCGACTTACAATCTCCTATATCTTCTCCCCCCACAACAGAAACCCTGTAAGGTGGGTGGGGCTGAGAGGACTCTCCCAGAAGCTGCCCTTTTAAGGACAACCTCTGCCAGAGCTATGGCTGACCCAAGGCCATTCCAGCAGGTGCAAGTGGAGGAGTGGGGAATCAAACCCGGTTCTCCCAGATAAGAGTCCACACACTTAACCACTACACCAAACTGGCTCTGTGGGGCTGAAAAGAGGGATAAAAGACACTCAATAACATCCAATAACATCACAGTAAACAGCTCTAATCAAGAAGTATTAATAACACCGCCTAGGGATTAAAATTGTATACGTTTGAGATATTTTAATAACATAGTGATTTTATTGCAATAATGTAATTTTATGTTGTTTTAATTGATGTTAGCCGCCCTGAGCCCATCAGGGGAGGGTATATAATGAAATAAAAATAAACCTAGTGAGGACGAAATGTAGAACTGCCACTTTTCAGTGGCACAACTTACTTCAGCTGAGGGAGGGGCCTATTGCTGAACTAGAGCATTGGTCTATCAAGATTGGTCTTCTTGAAGATAAAGGGCAACAGTTCTTCAGGGTCTTGGGCTGAGGTCTTTCCCATCACCTACTACTTCAACTTTTGAACTGAAAATGCTGGGGGCCAAACCTGTCCTGGCCCAGTTGGGAGCCCGCATCCACATTGCAGGGCATGGACAAAGCACGTCCTTAGCATGGTAGCAATCCACTCAGAGTGGGTGAGGACAATTCCCAACTGTCAGTCCAATGGCAAAGCGGGATAAATGTAAATTCAAAGTCTGAGGGAAGCTATATTCTCTCCCCCATAACTCAGGGCCACTCATTGGGACATGAGAAAAGAACAAAGAAAGCAACTCTCTCTGTATTTCTCCCCTGCAACCCAAAATCTAGCTTTGGGAAAAGGAAGGAAAGAGACTGGTGTGGAAACAGAAATTTGGGTGATGAACGGCTGGGGAAGGAGTGTTATAGGGACAGTATTGGGGGAGGGGAGCACTAAATGGATGAAGAACAAGAGGCTGAAGTTGGGGGGGGAGGGCGAGAGGGTGGGGTAGAAGAAGGGCAGTGCAAAGTGGGAGCTTCCCCATCAAGCAGTTTGGAGACAGTTGCTGTGCAACAAGAGGCAGGGCTCACTCACTCCCCCTCATCTTGGAAAGTTGCCCTCACATATTTGCTGACAGAACTTGTGTGGTAGAACAGGGAAGTTCTCGCTTTGTAGCGTGTTCTCTGCACTCACCATGGTCTGCTTCCTCTTTGCTATCCCCCCTGCCCCGTAATGGTCTCCTTGGTCCTCTCAATAGCACTGCTGGGGACAGGCATAGAGGCTTCTGTGGAATGAACAGTCCAGCCACTTGCAGGGCAGAATACCAGAGTCGTGTCAAGAAAAGCCATGAGAGAAATTATTTCCCGTCTTCTGACCTTTGCATAATTGTATATTCTTTATAAATAAACCACAGGAACAAGGAGGCCCCTTTTCTGCCTCCTTGCTGAAGGAAAAAAAAAAGATTCTTTTTAAGTGAAACAGCATTATTGATCAAAGGCAAAGGTAGTGCCACATGTAAAGACAGAACAGCTGGCGGTCACCTCACTGTCACTCGCAAACACACTTTGTGCACAGACCCACACTTATTAAAAACAGGTCAGATCGGATTCCTGGTTCACCCTGCAAAATTAATGACAACCTAGCAATAAAGTAACAGCATGAATTTGAGCCTTGTAATACAACGTGATTACTAGCATTTTTATTAGCTGGGCTTGAGCAGCAGGCAAGGCCGGCTGGTATTTGACACACAAACAAGGATGTAACCAGGTGCTGGGTTCTAAAATGTCACATCAAAGTCACAGGCCTGCTGGCTTGGCTTACACCTGAGCCAATTAGCCAAGGAGATCAGAAGGGTCTTGAAAACCAACCCAAATCTTTATTTTGTGGTGGGAGAACAGAATCACTTGATCCCAGGTAAGATGATGCCAGGCCAGGGTGGGGTGGGGATGATGGCTGCAAAGATAATGGCAGAGAAGAACGAGTGACAGACCAGAGAGGGCAGGAATGTTAGGACGAGGAAACAAATATCAACAGGCAGAAGCAAGAGGCCTCCTCCACACCTGGCCCCTCTCGTGATGTGTTTGTTGGGCTTTTGTTGGCAACAAAGGAGCTAATTGAAATGAAACAGTCTTCCGTCTGTTTGTTGGCACATCAAATATGCTGTAAGATATGTTGATTCTTGCTCCTCTTGAATTATTGAAGCTCATGCCTTCCAGACAGAAGACAAGGGGAAACCCCTCCTTCCAAGAAACGCCATCACTGGAGGACCGTGCCCTTTCTCAGCTCTGCCAGAGCTCCCTTTCCATTTGAGTCCCATAAAATTAAGACTGTCACTGTCTCTGGTAATTAGGGCCTCAGATCCCATGTCAGGATTGGTGTGATTTAAAAAAAGAAACACACACCAGTTTTTTCTTACGGATTGGGAAAGTGTGACATTTTCTCACAGCACAATGAAAGATGTTCCTCTCCCCGCCATGCACACCCCTTAAGGTATGAAATGGTGCAACTGCTCTTTGAATAAATATCACCTTGCATTGCCATTGAAAGGCTGGGTGCAAAATTCAATAATTCAAATACAAGGAAAGCCAGGGCATGTTTCCATCCTTTTGGTAATACAGTGTCTTTGCTTTAGTTAATTGCACTCCACAAATTTGTTATATAAATTCTTTAAAAAAAAATGACTAGTAAGCATTGCAGCAAAAATTAATGAAAAAGAAGAACGCTGGCATATAAGGGTTTGTAAAGAACATTTTCCAAATATCACAATTCTCATAATGTTTTTTTCCTTGGTCATATGAGTAGCTTTAAGTATAGATCTAGGTGGGCAGCCATGTTGCTCTGAAGCAGTAGAACAAAGCAGGAGTCAAGGTGCACCTTTAAGACCAACAACGTTTTATTCAGAATGTAAGCTTTCGTGTTCTAGAAGCACACTTCATCAGTCTGCTTCATCTAGTGTGCTTCTAGCACACGCGAGCTTACATTCTGAATAAAACATTCTGAATAAATCACCCAGAGCCCTGCAGTAGCAAAAATTAGATGATCCAAACATCATCATCACCACCACCACCGTCATTGTCGTCATCATCATCATCATCATCATCATCATCATCATCTGCACCTTGCCCTGCTAGGCTAAAGCCCCAGTTTAAATATTCCCAGCCAGCCTCCTTGCCAATGATGTAGTCACTTGGAGGAAGAGACCTCTGACCTCCCTTGATCACCCAGACAGGCACTGCCTTTTTTGGCAATGGATTCCCAGGAGGAGGTGGATGGACTCCATCAAGGAAGCCACCGTGGCCCTCGGATTGCAAGACCTGAGCAAGGCTGTTAGTGACAAACTGCTCCCCGAACATAGGCGCAGCTTTTCTAAACTGTACCTAAAGCAGCACGTGTTTCTTTTGGGATCTTTAAGCCTATGTATACACGAGTCTAACCTGGCACCATATTCCACGGAGCCTGATGGACCCAGAACGGTTCCTGACAGCTCTGCGGGATCCCTGGCCCCCTGGCGATTCCCTCGATGACCTGGTGGAGTCTTGGAACGATAGGCTCACCGGGGCCATCGATGAGATTGCACCTAGACGTCCTCTGCGCCCTCGTTCAAGGCCGACACCTTGGTATAACCAGGAGTTGCAGCATCTGAAACGGGGACTGAGACGACTAGAGAGGCAATGGCGGTGTACTCGAGACGAAGCGATTCAAACATCTTATAGAGAGTTTATGAAGTCCTATGAGATGGCAGTCAAGGCCGCAAAGAAAAAATACTTTGCGGCGGAGATTGCGTCCGCAACTTCGCGTCTGGCACAACTGTTCAATACAATTCGGACTCTTACAACACTGCCACAGGGCAGACCAAATTCTAATGAATTGGAAATTGGCTGTGAGGCTTTTGCGAACTTCTTTGCAGATAAAATCACATTGCTCCGTTCCAACTTCCCTGCCATATTAGACACAGTTAGCGAACCTGAGGCTCCGTGCCTGTCTTCGGATCGTGTTCTGGACGGCTTCGGTGCGCTCAGCCTGGAAGAAGTTGACAGGATCCTCCTATCTGCACGCCCAACAACTTGTAAATTGGACCCGTGCCCCTCCTGGCTTATTAAGACCTGCCAGAGGGAGCTAAGGTATCCTATACGGGATATCATAAATAGATCCCTATTGGAGGGGCATTTTCCATCAGCGCTTAAAGAGGCGGTGGTCCGTCCCCTCTTGAAAAAAACAACGTTAGATCAGGCTGAATTGGCACACTATCGGCCGGTCTCGAATTTGCCCTTTTTGGGTAAACTTATTGAGAGGGCAGTGGCGTTGCAGCTACAGAGTTTCCTGGAGAACGCTTCTGTCCTTGACTCCTGCCAGTCTGGCTTCCGCCCGGGCCATGGGACGGAGACGGTGCTGGTCGCCCTGGTGGATGACCTTCAGTGGCATCTGGATCTAGGCGGCTTGGCGGTGCTGATGCTGTTAGACCTATCGGCAGCGTTCGATACGGTCGACCATCGGCTTCTGGCGTGCCGCCTTGCCGACGCGGGGATTCAGGGGCTGGCCTTGCAATGGCTTTCCTCTTTCCTTGACGGTCGGGGACAAAGGGTGGCGATTGGGGAAGAGCTGTCCCAGAGACACACGCTCGATTGCAGAGTGCCTCAAGGGGCGGTACTTTCCCCAATGTTATTCAACATCTATATGCGCCCCCTTGCCCAGATTGCCCGAAGGTATGGGCTGGGTTGTCATCAGTATGCTGATGACACCCAGCTCTATCTGCTCATGGACGGCCGGCCTGCCTGCGCCCCAGAAAATCTGGACCGGGCATTACAGGCAGTGGCTAGGTGGCTTAGGCTGAGCGGGCTGAAGCTGAACCCGGCGAAGACAGAAGTTCTTTGCTTGGGTCGTTGTGGCCCGGGAAGGGAAATCCCCCTGCCAGTTTTTGACGGCGTGCCGTTGATAGCAGCGAGCAGGGTCAAAAGTTTGGGGGTACTATTGGAGCCTTCACTGACAATAGAGGCTCAGATAGCAGCCACTGCCAAGTCCGCATTCTTTCATCTTAGGCGGGCGAAGCAGTTGGCCCCCTTCCTGGAACGCGATGACCTAGCAACAGTGATTCATGCTACGGTCACCTCGAGGTTGGACTACTGTAATGCCCTCTACATGGGGCTACCCTTGTGCCGGACCCGGAAATTGCAGTTAGTGCAGAATGCCGCTGCCCGGCTGCTATTAGGGCTCCCAAGATGGGAGCACATTCGGTCGGGGCTTCGGGATCTGCACTGGCTGCCAATAACATTCCGAGTCCAGTACAAGGTGTTGGTCATTACCTTTAAAGACCTATATGGCCTAGGACCTGCCTACCTTAGGGACCGTCTCTCCCCACACGTTCCCCAGAGAGTACTACGATCGGGTTCACAAAACCTATTAGCAATCCCCGGGCCAAAGGAGGCCCGCCTGAAATCCACCAGGGATCGGGCCTTCTCGGTAACAGCGCCTTACTGGTGGAACCAGCTGCCGGAAGAGGTACGGGCCCTGCGGGACCTAGGGCAGTTCCGCAGGGCCTGTAAGACAGCCCTCTTCTGGCAGGCCTATAACAACTAACTGACATTGAGAATATCTTCTGGATGGAACTAAAAATGACATTGAGAATATCTTCTGGATGGAACTAGAAATGCATCTACAGACCGCTGGTTTTTATTCTTATTTTTATGTCTTATTAATTATGGTTTTAACTTTATTAAAACCATATTAAGGGACGCTTCCACCTTAGACCCATGCCAGTCCGGCTTTCGCCCGGGCCATGGGACGGAAACAGTCTTGGTTGCCCTCATGGATGACATCCGACGACAACTGGATCGAGGCAGCTCGGCAGTATTGCTGCTGCTAGACCTATCGGCTGCGTTCGATATGGTCGACCATCGGCTGCTGACCCGCCGCCTCGCCGACGCAGGAATTCGGGGGCTAGCCTTACAGTGGCTCTCCTCCTTTCTTGAAGGTCGGGGACAAAGGGTGGCAATTGGGGGGGGAGCTGTCTCAGAGGCACCCACTTCACTGTGGCGTGCCTCAGGGAGCAGTTCTCTCCCCGATGTTGTTCAACATCTTTATGCGCCCCCTTGCCCAGATCGCACGGAGGTATGGGCTGGGTTGTCATCAATATGCAGATGACACCCAGCTCTATCTATTGATGGACGGCTGGGCTGGCGATGTCCCTATAAATTTGGACTGGGCATTACAAGCCGTGGCTGACTGGCTCAGGCTGAGCAGGCTGAAGTTGAATCCGGCGAAGACTGAGGTCCTTTGCGTGGGCCGCGGCAGACCGGGAGGGGAGATTACCCTACCGGCTTTCGACGGTGCGCCACTGATACCAGTGTGCAAAGTCAAGAGCCTGGGAGTGCTACTGGAATCCTCTTTATCAATGGAGGCCCAGATAGCTGCCACTGCTAGATCCGCCTTCTTTCATCTCAAGAGGGCGAGGCAGTTGGCTCCCTTCTTGGAGCGCAGCGACCTAGCAACTGTGATCCACGCAACGGTCACTTCGAGACTAGACTACTGCAATGCCCTCTACATGGGGCTGCCCTTATACCGAACACGGAAACTTCAGGTAGTCCAGAACGCGGCGGCCAGGCTGCTAGAGGGACTACCACGGTGGGAACATGTGCGGCCTGGGCTGCGGGATCTGCATTGGCTGCCGGTTGTGTACCGTGTTCGCTATAAAGTGCTGGTTATCACCTTTAAAGCCCTATATGGCCGAGGTCCTGCCTACCTAAGGGACTGCCTCTCCCCATATGTTCCCCAGAGAGCACTGAGATCTAGCTCTCAAAACCTTTTAACAATCCCTGGGCCAAGAGAGGCTAGATTGAAGGCTACTAGGGAGCAAGCCTTCTCAGTAATGGCCCCTCGATGGTGGAACCACCTTCCAGAGATGGTACGAGCCCTGCGGGACCTGAACCAATTCCGCAGGGCTTGCAAAACATTTCTTTTCCAGCTTGCTTTTGAGACAGAACCTGATTAATTTGACGTGTGGCCACCTAGCCATCTTGTGGATATTACGACTTACAGTATTTTAGCACCTATTTTATATATTTTATTTATTTTAAATAATTTATTATGTAATTGATTATATTTAAAGCTGTTTACATTGTTTTACTTGAATCATGGAATTCCATGTCTGTGAGCCGCCCTGAGCCCGCCTGTGGCGGGGGAGGGCGGGATACAAAAATAAAATTATTATTATTATTATTATTATTATTATTATTATTATTATTATTATTATTATTATTATTATTATTATTATTATTAAAATGTTTTAAAGCTGAATCTATGTGAATTATAATGTTGTAAGCCGCCCTGAGCCACTTCGGTGGGAAGGGCGGGATATAAGTCTAAATATAAATAAATAAATAAATGAGGCAAAGAACACTTAAATAGTAAAATTTATTTAGTACAAGAGGGATATCATAAAGAAGAGTAGAGAGATAGAGGGAATTTACAGCTAAGAAGCAGAATATTATGCATATCCAGAGGAAACTAGTACACAATCTAGTCCTATGGGGGCAACATAAGGCCAGGAATGTAAGGGGGGGGGTGCTATTGTATTGTATGCACCAGCCTGCAAATAATGTTGGCTTCAGTTATCATGTTATGTTCTTCTGAAAGAACCTAAAATAATTAGCTTTTAAAAATCACCAGCTCTGCACAATGAGTTTTTCTTCAACGTAATCTTAAACTGAACCAAATTAAGAATTTACTATTGACTCTTCAGATCTGGATTGGGAAATTTCTAAAAAAATGGAGGTGGAACTTGAAGAGGGTGGAATTTAGTGGAGGAAAGGACCTCAGCAGGGTATAGTGCCACATGTGTGTGTGAAGTGTTGCCAAGTCACTGCTGACTTATGGCAACCCTGTGAACAAATGTCCTCCAAAAAGATCCTATTGTTAGCAGCTGTGAGGAACCAGTCAGGGTCAGCTTGGGAGGGTGACCACTAAGATTTTTCCCCAGTCACCTTCCCCCCAGTCCCTCAGGCACACACACAGAAATCCTGTCAGAACCAGGGCCGGTGTGTGGGAATAGGCAAAGTAGGCCTAAAGCCTAGGGCGCCACCTGGCCTAGGGGACACCACTGGGTGCCCCCTCCCAGATGCATTACTCTGGCTCCTGACCACTATCACTTTGTCTTCTCCCATCACCAAGCTGCCCTCAACAAAGCCAAGCCACCCCCTCTCCCCAATGTGCAACTTGATCTTCCACCTCATCCTATCCCACCACCTGTCAAGCAATGTTAATCTTTCTTTCAATAATCTAATGCTAATGAAATAATGCAATTGAATGTATCTGTAAAGCTTCATAAATGTAACTAACCAGGGCCAAGCTGGGCACATCAAAGCAGGAAATATTTAGAGGGTAGTTTGCGCCTCTTTTGCCTCTCTCGCTTTTACTAACAAATGCAGGAATTTGCTCTTTGAAGATAAGCGCCTCCAGGGACAGGTTCCCAGGCCTGATCCCAAGGAAGGAAACCACAGGGGAGTTAAGGGATTACTGTGTGAATCTTCACACGTGAATATAGCATTGTTTAGAGAATGTAGATTTGTTTAGATGTGCCACCTTTAAGTATGCCTTTCACTGTTACTGTGTATCAGTTCCAATCCTTAACTCAATCCTGGATTATCAATAAATCATACTTTGTTTCAAATCAAGGACTGATTACTTTGAGATCCAATTGCTTGACATTACCCTCTTTCCTGGTGCGGCCAGCAAGCACTTATTCTCACAATTTTTTAAATAACATATCACATTTTTTTAAAAAAAAATTAATATTAAAAATCAGTAAATTAAAAATGTGAGAAGTTTCAAGTTTGGCACTCTTCATTCCCCCTATTTTTTTTTTAATAACGAGGGGGGGCACTAGTAGGTGATTCGCCTAGGGTGCCAGAAAGCCTAGCACCAGCCCTGGTCAAAACTAAAGAAAACTAGGCACCAGACTGTTTAAAACTCAAAACCACAAAAAGAATATTTACACAAAAGGCAAGAGAGAGGGATAAAATAATATTAATTAGGCTATTTAAATCAGTTTGCAGGCAAAAATTTATCAAAATAAACAATCTCTGATCACTAAAGATATGTCAAGCTGAGATAGTTCAAAATATAACACTAGGCAGAAGAAATAAAACCACTTTGAACTGCATTGTGCAGAGGGTTGGACTAGATGACCCTGGAGATCCCTTCCAACTCTATGATTCTATATAAACACTCTGGACAGCAAGCTGTGCCTTCTTGGCACTAGGAACACTATCAGAGATGGAATAGCCCTAAACTTGGACTTCATAAATCATAAAAAATAATAAACTGTCATTCACTTTTTGCCAATCAAACTGAGGACTCCTGACTTGTGCCAGGTCAAATTCTCCCTCACAGACATACACACTAGCATACAGGGTGCACACCTTCTGTGCTATTTCCAGCCATCCTGTGTGACCCACCCAGCTACATTCCTAGTCTGAATCTTGAGATTCCCTTCTAGCCACCATAATCCAGCGCTCCTTTCTGAGTGTTTGAATGTTCTCAGTTTACTAGGAGTCTGTCCTGTTGTTCTGACAGATCTTCTGAGAGAGTTCCTCCTCACAGAAGGTGCCTGGTTTTTGTCCCCCTTCTGGCTACAAACTCTTTCACAGACAGAAGCTTATTTCAGTTCTGTCTCCTCCAGGAACTCAGCCCCATTGGCAGTTCTCAGCTCCTTCCATTTGCTTCAACAACTGATCAGTCTAGGTACACAGTCTTCACGCCTAACTGTTCAGTACTCAAGCTCTAACTGAACTCAATCTAAAACCCTGATGAGTTTTACTTCCCTCCAAGCGTCTCTCAACTTGCTACATTTTCATTACCATAGCTGTGACCCAGCCAATCATTGCAAGGCTGTTCCCAGCTTCCAGACTAACTTGCCTGAGTCTGCCACAGCAGCCTTGCCCAGGTCTTGCAAACTGAGGGCCACCATGGCTTCTTTGATGGAGTCTATCCATCTCATGTTGGGTCTTCCTCTTTTCCTGCTGCCTTCAACTTTTCCAAGCATGGTTCTCTTTTCCAGTGACTCTTAACTTCTCATAACATGACCAAAGAACAACAGCCTCTGTTATTTTAGCTTCTAGGGACAGTTCAAGCTTGATTTGATCTGGAACCCACTGATTGGTCTTTTTTAGAAGCCCACGGTATCTGTAAAATTGTCCTCCAATACCATATTTCAAAAGAATCAACTTTCTTCCTGTCAGCTTCTCTCATTGTCCAACTTTCATACCCATATATAGTAATGGAGAATACTATGGTATGAATTATCTTTATCTTGGTCACAAGTGATACATCCTTAGACAAAGTCTGAGACCAGCATCACCTTTAAGACCAACAAAGTTTTATTCAATGCATGAGCTTTCATGTGCATGCACATTGCCTCAGATACAAAATTGAATTTACCAGTCCATACATATAAGTAGAGGGTGGGCAGTAAATTGACATGCGCATAATGAAGATGTTTATCAGATTAAGAAATAGCAAGCTTAGTTTATATCATTACTACTTGACATAATGAAGATGTCTTAACAGATGCAAAGACCAAACAAGAATAACAAGCTAAGTCAACATAGTCACCATTTGTTTGGATTCAATGTGGGGGGGGGGGGGGGGGGACAGAGAAGCAATTTTTTTTTTTCAAAATTGGAGACTGATGGATCCTTTTGAAACTGTGAAATGCTAAGAGCAACCCATGCTGTTATGAATCTATCAAACATCTTTCCTAGCTTCTTCTTGGCTGCCCTTCCCACTCTCAATCTCCTTTTGACTTCTTAGTTGTAGACTCCCTTTTGGTTGATGATAGTATCATAGAGCTCTAGAAACCTCAGGAACTCTATGACAAGAACTTCCTGTAATTAGATAAGTCCTTTTCTTTCCTTTTGTACCCTTAAAAATTCATTGATTCACAAATTTTGAACAGCAGAAGAGAATGGTTTCTTCTTCTTTTTTAATGCAAGGGCTAAAAGGACTGAGACAAATTTTGTGATTGCTAGAGTTGTCTTAGGAACCTTTATCACTGAGCAAAAGAGGCAGGGTTTCCAGAGTTTGAGGGGGATAATGGGTTGAATAAAGGCCTAATATAGTAATCCCTCACAATCTCGAAAAAATCTTCATCCTAGCAGAGCATGAAAGGATGTATCAATCATGTTAAGGCCACAAGGGCAGATTCTATCAGTGCAGGGCCTATTCAAAAACCTCCCTTGCAAAACCATTGTAGGTATATTGTTCAGTCTTGTAAACAAAACAGCTCTGTAATAACATGGGATGGTAAGATACTGCATAGAGGCTAGGTGCACACTGCTGGCTCAGGGCAGCAGCAAGCTGGCCCAGAAGTGAGCCAGTGGAAATAAGAGTGCCCAGGAGCCTCCAAACAGCATGCGGCCCACCCTGGAACAGGGACAGGCTGTGTGTGCCCTGGAGGAGCATCCAGAGCGCTCATGCACCTGTCTGCTGCTCCCAGGTGCTCCCAGGGCACTTCCCAGCTGTCCAGATGGCCAGGGAGGCATCTTGGAGCCACCCCAGAAATTAGGTATCACTTTGGAAGTGGTACCTTTCTGAGGTGGCTTCCCGTCGGGCCAGGACGAGGTGAATACAGAACCGGGATGGCAGGCAGATTTGGACATGCTTTTTATCTTTGTTTAAAACAATTTTATTGGTAACATACGGTAATAAATCTATTTCTTACATCTTTTAAAACTTCTTTTATCTACCCCATATATTACTTTCTCTTTTTAACACTGTCCTTTATATTTATAAAGTCCAAATTTCATCTCTTCCTCCCCTCTTCTTCCAGACTTTCTAGATTTTCTTTTCCCATCTTTTAAATTTATTCCATTAAGCTGTAAATAGTTCCAGAATGAAAGATAGTAATCTGTACCTTCTCTTCCAATTATCCAAATTCTCACCGGTCTTTCAAAGCTTTAGATGTTTAGCGAAGTCCAAGAAGGTTAGGATCTTGTCGAGCTTATGTCAAATAAATGACTCTGAAAGCTTCTGCAGATGATGAAAATGCAACTCTTCCCGGAGACCCCTCAAAGCCTCAAAGAAGCCCCCCCCCCCCCTCGGGACTCCCTTATAGCCAAGGTAAATCTCCTCAAAGTTTCCTGTGCATATCTTGGACTAATCTCTAACTGAGAAAAGTAGGCAGTAGGCATTAAATTGCCTTCCACTACTCCGAACAGAAGCTCCAGCCTGCTCCCGTTATGAGAAGCAGCTCAGCTTGACATTTTCCTCTCCCAGAAGTTGATTTGGACATGCTTTTTAGATTCACTTGCCTGCCATCCCCAGGGCAGCTTAAACCTCCTGTCTGTAACTAGCCACAGAGTGCTTTTCTTGTCATTTCTTTCCTCCACCACTTCCAGGGGCAGCAAAAACCAGGGCCTGGGAGCAGGGGATGCTCCACCTCTGCTTGTGGCTTGACAGCCCTGGGTATCAAGTCTGCTTTAACTCTGGTCAAGCCTGCACTCAATCTTTGGTTCAAGAGAGAAGCATCCTGGGTAAAGCCATACTGTATGCCAATGCTGCTAGCTTGAACTCTCCTCACCCCCCCTCCTTTCCTTTGTTATGTAGCTGTGCTTTGAAATGGGAATATGTGAAAGAGATTATAGAGCCTTCTCAGGCCGGGCATCGGAGGAGGAGACGCTAAAGGCCAACGCAGGCCTGAGAACGAAATTGTAACATCAATGTGTGAATGTGCCCTGCATAGTACCCCACCCTAAGGATGCAGCGAAGAGCAGCGCGGTGGTGACCGAGGAGCTGCTGGACGAGGAGGTGCTGCTGTCAGCGGAACTAGCCGACCTCGCCTGGGCAGAAGAGCCGCGGGAAACGAGACAGGCCTGCTCTGAACGGTGCCAACCAGCAGGTCAAGCGGGAAGAGGCACCACTGATGGTGAGAGTAACGGGACGTTTATATTTTGTTACTGTGAAGTTGCTGAACCCCAAACTGAAAAGGTTCCTGCAGATACGGGCCCTAGTGGACTCAGGGTGCAACCAAGAATTAATTTCCCCCAAGGTAGTGGAGGCACTAGGACTCGAGAGCTCGCAGCTGCCGCACCCGATGCTGTTTGAGCAAATGGACGGGTCCGTGATGTGCGGGGAGCCGTGTACGCTAGCGACTCAGCCCTGCCCCATGAGGATCAAGGAACATTGGAATCACGAGATTTTTGTCATTGCCCCCTCGTGCTCCTACCCAGTAGTATTGGTGGTGGGCTGGCTGGAACAGCACGAACCTAGCATCCGGTGGAGGGCCCAAACCATCCGGTTCTTGGACCCCCTATGCAAAAGTCACCTATGGGACACGACATGGGGGCCACGCGCTCCCGTGGCCAAAGAAAGGGCGTGCGTTTCGGTGGAGGAGGCACACCCCGTCCCAAGCGTGTACCGCGACCTGATGGCGGTGTTTAGTGAGCAGGAAGCTAACCAACTACCCCCCCATCGGAGCCCAGACTGCGCCATAGAACTGATCCCGGGAGAGAACTTGCCAAAAGCCAAACTCTACCAGATGGGGTGGGCAGAGAAAAAGGAATTGCGCAAGTTTTTAGACCAGAACCTGGAGCGGAGGTTCAGCTACGGCCCCCCACGCCGCCCCAGTACTGTTCCAAAAGAAGAAGGACAGCTCGCTTAGACTTTGTATGGATTTTCGCGGAATAAACGCGATTTCTATGTCCGACGCCTACCCCATCCCCCTCATCGGGGACCTGCTGAACATGGTTTCCGGGGGGGGGGAATTTTCACTAAGTTGGATTTGAGGGACGTGTACTTCCGAGTGCGCATCAAGGAGGGGGATGAGTGGAAAACGGTGTTCAACACCCCGATGGGACAGTTCAAATACTTGGTCATGCCTTTTGGGTGGCAAGGGGCGCCGGGAGTGTTTATGAACTTTATAAATGATGTACTTAGGAAGTTTTTGTATAAGGGGGTGGTGGTGTACCTGGATGACAACATTATTTATTCCCAGGACGAGCAGTCCCATGTTAAATTAGTGAGGGAGGTGCTGGAACACCGACTGTATGCTAAACTGTCCAAATGCGAGTTTCACCCGACTGAATTAAATTACCTGGGGTTCCGGGTGTCGGGGTGGGGGTTGGCAATGGACCCCGCCAAGGTGCAAGCAGTGCTAGAGTGGGCCCCCCCAAGGACACGCAGACAGCTCCAATCCTTCCTCGGGTTCGCAAATTTCTATAGGGCGTTCATAGAGGGGTTCGCACAGATCGCCCTGCCCCTGACCAAGCTCCTAAAGAGCAAAGGGAAGGGGCTGGAAGCCAAAAAGCCGGGCGCCTGGCTTCACTGGACACCTAAATGCCAGGAAGCCTTTGACCACCTGAAGCGGTTGTTCACTAGTGAACCGGTCTTGAGCCACCCCGACGAGCAACGGGCCTTCGTGGTGCAATGCGACGCCTCCGACGTGGCCGTAGGAGCCATTCTCATGCAGAAAGATAGGGAGGGGAAATTGCGGCCCTGCGCCTACATCTCCCGGAAATTCTCGGGGGAACAGAGAAACTGGTCGGTGTGGGATAAAGAAGCCTTTGCAGTCATGTTTGCCCTAAAAACCTGGAGGTCTTGGCTCGAGGGAGCTAAAGTGCCGTTTGAAATTTGGATGGATCACAAAAACCTCAAGGCCCTGACGGGGAAGAGAAAACTGAGCGAAAAACAAATTCGGTGTGCGGGCTTCTTTTCCAAATTCGATTTCACCCTGAGGCACATCCCGGGGACCAGGAATTTTCTGGCCGATGCTCTTTCTCGGCTCTTGCAGCACGAGAGCCAGAGGGAAGAGGTGGTAGACTCTTTAATTCCGCCCTCCCAAGTGGCGGCCATGGTCACCACCTGATCGCAGAAGAGGAGGGAGCTGGAAGGGCTCCGCGAGCGGATTGCCATGGAAACGGAGAGGGAAGGGGAAATCTGGCCAGAGGGAGTGCTGAAGGGGAAAGACGGACTCTGGTACAAAGGGGGAAAGCTCTACATCCCCGAAGGGCTGTGAAGGGAGATCCTGCAGCTCTGCCACTCCTCCAAGCTGGCCGGACACTTTGGCTACGTCAAAACCCTACACCTAGTCAACCGGCAATTCTGGTGGCCGTCCCTAAGAAAGGACGTGTCGGAATTTGTGACTAGCTGCCCAGTGTGTGTCATGGCCAAGGGGGGGGGAAGCCTCCGGGACTCTTGCACCCGATAGAAACAGCCAAACGGCCATGGTCGGTAGTATCCATGGACTTCATAGTGGAACTACCCCCTTCCCGAGGGAAAACAGTGATATTAGTGGTGGTCAACACATTCTCAAAGCAAGCCCACTTCATCCCATGTGCCCAACTACCCACGGCCAAGAAATTAGCGGCCCTGTTCTTTGATCACGTGGTCAAACTACACTCTTTCCCTGACAAGGTCATTAGCGACCGCGGGCCGCGGTTCGTTGCCACCTTCTGGAGGGAGTTCTGCAAGCTGGTGGGGATGGAACAGGGTTTGAGCTCAGCCTACCACCCCCAGACGGACGGACAGACGGAGAGGGTGAACGGGGTGCTGGAGCAATACTTAAGATGTTTCATTAATCAGCGCCAGTCAGACTGGGCTGACCTCCTCCCCTTTGCAGAATATGGCTACAACAATAGTGTACATAGCTCCACCAGGGCCTCCCCCTTCTCTACTGTGTTTGGGTATGAAGGGAAGCCCATCCCCCTGCTGCCGGGAGGGGAAGGTCAGGGGACTCCCTCAGCGTTTGAACAATGGTGGCAGGGGCCGAGCCGGAGCTGGCCTGCCATCCAGGAGAACCTGGAAGCTGCAAAAGAGACTTATAAAAAGTACTATGACAAGTCCCATGCTCCCGCTTGGGATTTCAAAGTCGGGGACTCTGTGTTTCTGTCAACCAAGAACCTACCTCTCTCTCAACCTTCCAGGAAACTAGCCTATAAATTCCTGGGGGCCTTTAGGATCAAAAGGGTTATTAATCCAGTGACCGTAGAGTTGGACCTGCCACCTGCCCTTGTTAAAAATACACCATGTATTTCATTGCAGCCTGCTCCGTCGAGACCCCGGTTTTTCAAGTTGGCATCCTCAATCACCAGGATCCCTCCCAACTCAGAGAGAGAAACAGAGCCTTTCAATCCAAGAAGTCCGGGACTCTAAGACCAACCAGCCTCTCCCACTGCCTCGGGCTGTGGAGGGGGCTTAGGGGGGGGCAGTATGTCAAGAAATGGGAATATGTGAAAGAGATTATAGAGCCTTCTCAGGCCGGGCATCGGAGGAGGAGATGCTCAAGGCCAAAGCAGGCCTGAGAACGAAATTGTAACATCAATGTGTGAATGTGCCCTGCATAGTACCCCTCCCTCAAGAATCTCTTTGAAGTGTACCTTATATGATTGCATTCTACTGTAGGATCTTTAGTCTTTCAATCTCCTTGTAGTCGAGAACTATGATATCAATAAACTAGCAACTTTGTTTCAACAAAGTCTCGTTATTGAATCTACCAACTTGACACTGGGTTGGATCCACCAGAAGAGTTTGTGGAAGGTGCTGGTGCACCAGATATTTGCCCACCTCCCACTTCCTCAAGCAGCCTGCCATTTGCCCTGGAATTCATCTCTGAGGACTGACACAGCCTTGCAAACGAAACATGCCGCTGGGTTCAGGGCTGCAATGACAAAGGAGAATCAAGTAAAACCACTTCCTTATCCTCATCCACTCAGGGAAGATGGGAAAAGTGGTACAATGAAAACAAAAAGCAATCCAAGGGGATATTCACAGACACCTGCACAATTTGCCAATGAGCCAGGGAGAGGTTTACAGGGACTTATATTCACCACCCGTGTGACTTCTAGCTGCACAGGATGTTGATATTTAAATGTGTACTTATTTCATTCTAGTGTAGTGTTCACCTGTCATATACTGTAACTCTGGAACATGTATTTATTTATATCAGCCTGCCAAACCCCTAGGAGTCAGGGAGATGTCTCCTCTTTTTTGAAAACCCTTCTGTCCTTCCGCTTTTAGATCTGAAACCATCCATGTCAATCCGAAGACCCTGAAGGTATTTTAAGGCTTCACTGGTAAGAATGGGGGGGGGGGATGAGGTGCAAGGGGGAGCCATTCATCTGACCTTTCAGATCCCATAAATATATAGGCCTCTTATACCATGCTCAGAACTTAATTTTCAAAAGTTTATTTTGAATAATTTTTAACATGACAAAATGTGTATTGATGTGGTTCATTTAACTTTATTTTATTAGATTGTCTGATGAAGCTCTATGTGGAATGTGTTGGGATCAGAAAAGTCAGCTGCACTACTCTCGGTTGCACTGTGTTCTGATCGCACAAGGGATTCCAGGCCTCTCAGGATAGCAGGTGACCTCCTGGCAGCCCAGCTCTTTTCCCACCAGGTGAGAAGAAATGGGGGAGGAGGAGATGAGCAGGAGCTGGCTCTGCACTAGCACACCAGAAGTCAAGGAGTAGATGATATGGCACAACGTTTTGGTAAACAGAGCATCAGCATGCTAGCACAACACCAGGGCACCAGGCCCAGCTTGCAATTTCTCTCGGGGGTTTTCAGATGCAGGCTGGCAACCCTATACCTCACTTCACCCAAAGCCAATGTATCTGTGCTTCCACAGAGGCTGCAACTGACAAGTGTCCCAAAGGGATGGAATTCTGTCACTGGGAAGTAGCAGCCCCAGCTACGTTACAAACCAGTAAGGATTAGGTTGCCAAGTCTTATCTTGACTCCAGCGGGGGATACATGCCCAGTGTGATGATGTCACTTCTGGGTGATGTCATCGCACCAGGCATATCACACAACAATGGAGCTCTTTGGGGGTGGGAATCCCCTCAGCAGCTCACCCTGCCCCTGGTGGAAGCTTGGCAGCCTTAATAAGGATGGAGTGGATTTGGATAATCAAATATATTGTAACTGATTATGACTACCAGATGTGAATCAATCACCTAGTCTGTTTGGTTTGGCATCAGATCTGAATGCCTGCCAATTAAGTTTGCACTCAACTGGGGGGGGGGGGGGGACTGACCATGCCCAAAAATGCTGCTAATCCAAAGAGATTAACAGCCATTAATATTGCTAAGAGACTGATCAAAGCCACCAAGTAATACACTGTCTTACAGTTTGCAAAAATATATTAAAAGGATTGTGTACAACACATAAAAAACAATACAATATTGATAGAGGCCAGCGGTGCTAGGGCCTTTTAGAGTAACAGAATCCCCAAGGGGGCCAAAAAAACCCATCCCCAAATGAATAGATATAAGTCCAAACTTGGAAATAGTCCAACTGAAATTCACAAGGTGGGTGCTCCTAAGGAACGTGGCTTCAACGCAGCCGCTTTCTTAAAAAGACGTCTCTCTAGATTTTGATGATGTTTCAATTCCATCTTCAATTTTAACGGCTCAATAATTTAGGAACCCTGTTCTACATTCTCTAATCACAGCATTTAGCTTCTCATTTTTAGTGTGAACATTGGCCTCTCTGTGTGACATCAGGCATAAGAAGCCCCCAATTGGCTGACAGTGAGTCGTCAGGAGCACAGCTTGGCTTTTATACATATAGAAAGAAATTAATACAGTGAGACTGATTGGATTTTCTGCTGACACAATTTCCTGTGTCTCCCTGGGCAAAAGCACAGGAAGAAGGGAAGTGCAGAATTCAATTGGGCTGTGTGAGAATGTACATGTGCAAAAAAAAAAAAATCCAGTTTGCACTGGACTGCCCTTTTAGGATGAGATAGGATCAAGCAACTGGCCCAGCAGCTCAAAATGGTCCATTGAACAGATGCATCAGTCCATCAAAAATTGCTTCCCTGATTTGCCAGAGATGAACAGGTGGGTGTTGGAGTATCCTTACAAGCCAGTCATTATCAGCATTAAAATAAACCGTTTTTTAAAAAGTTAGGCAGGTGTGGACTTGAGCAGTGCTTGGCTGTGCTCCAGAGCCCCACATAAGCTGAATGGAGAATCCTAAAAGGAAGAGCAGGATGTAAGTAAATAAGTCACCTTCAGGTTTATCCAGATGTGCCAAAAAGGAGGGAGGCATCATGTGCTCTATTCTTCACTGCTGTACTTTCCTTAAGGGGTTCCATCCTCCTCTCTCTCTTTTCAGAGGAGTGTGTGTGTGTGGTTAACAATGTCACTAATGCACTTGACTTCCTCATTCCCCTCTGGAGCATATTTCTTTTCAACAGATGTTCCCCAAATAATTAAATGGTGTTGAGCATGCATTATTGACAATCTCAATGCCTTGCTAATGTACTCCACAGTTAAACATTTTTTCCCTCCACCAGCGGGGCTGAGTGTTCAGGAATGTTGTGCTTATTTACAACTAATTGCTGTAATGGATTTGGCTTTTTTTTCCAATGGGAAGGGAAAGAAACAGCACTAATAAATAAGTAATCATTTATTGAAAGGTTGTTTTGCCATTATTTATTTTGCAGTGATCGTTCTTGATGACCTGCTATACTGAAGGCATAAAGGGAAGCAACATGCCTCCATTTCCCTTAACACAACTGCCTCTTGGACGTCACTCCAATGGAGCACAGATCAGCTGCCCTCCATCCTCCATTGCAATCATGCCTGAGAACTGGGGCAGACCAGCCCCCTTCAATGGCCAGAAGATGTCCTGGCAGGCTGCTGCCCTGGAGCACTTCCTGATGGCTGGCAGCAAGATGAGCTGAGTCCCCCCTTGAGACCAGCCATGGGGAGGAAGGGCTGCCAACTCTGGCTTAGGAGATCCCTAGACATTCAGGTACCAGAGGAAGGCAGAATTGGGGGGGGGGGGAGTTCTGCAGAGGTGTGACCTCATGCAGTCCACCCTTTGAGCTGTTGTTTCATCTGGGGAACAAACCTGTGTAGTGTGTAGATCAGTTGTAAGGCCAGGGAAACTCACAGACATACACACTACTCTAAATGATTTCATCTCCTCTAATGAATCCTAAATTTCAGAGATCACTTGGAGGGTTTTCTTGGTGAAAACATGCATGTGTAGGAATTCATCAAATTCGCCATAGTTCTAGGACCTGAGTTGTTACAATTCAGCAGCAGGAGACAAAATGGTGTCCCTCATATGACTCTATAATAGTTCTTCCCCCTGGTATCATAGAGTGGAGGCTAGAGCATCACCTTGTGGAGGACTTGTGCTGCACCGCCTACCATTCCCCTGCATCATCTCCCTGCCCACAGAGAAAGAGCCTGCCTGATAATGGGGAGAGGGAGAGAAATTTTTTTTTACTCAGAAGTAAATCCCAGTGTTTCAGCTGGGTTTGCTTCTGAAGCAGTGCAAGACAGATCATGGAGCCACCACTTCCTGCTGAAGAGAGACCTTGTGCATGCTGATTTGGGAGTGCTCAGACTGCTCTTCGAAGTAGGCACACTGAATTTAAGTCTGCTGTTCTAAGCAGCATTATTGGGTGACCTTTCCACATTAGTAGTGGATCTTTCTCCTAAATACATGTGCATGTGGGATTGCAGCCTTGTTTATCTTAATCTGTACATTTTGTTATATGGATGTTATGTTGCTGTTTGTACGTTATTTGATGGGTGTTTGGACATATTAAATATTGATGATGATGATGACGACGATGACAACGACCTTGACAACAATGACAATGACAACCCTGAGTGTCCAAGGCTCCCTCAGAGCCTCTTTCTAGAGCCCTTTGTATTTATTCTCACAACAAGCTTTACTCTTGATAGGGATTGTAGTCTGAGTTCCTGAGTCATGCTGGCTTTCCTGGTCATATGAAAGTCCCTGTCAGTTTTGGCATCCCCATCAGTCAATGAGCAACCGTAAGCCGGGCAACTTTTCAAAGCCTCATTTTATTAGGTGGGTGTGACTTGTCGGAAAGTGTTCTTAGGGTTGCAGCCCCAGCTAATCCCTGCGGCTCAAGCATATTTATCTTCATTTTATTTGAACCCTACATCTAGCAAGAAGATATGAGTTGTTTTTATTATGTGTCCTGAAGAGTTTGCCAAATATTTCATTACATTCATAAGAAAATAATTGAAATTTGGAAACATTACCAAAGGGGAAGAAAATAATATTTCGTAAAATTCAAGAGAATAATACCATTGCACACAAAAAATATGACCCTTTATTAGGTGGCAAAGCTAAAGAAAGTAAAGTATTTTTCTCCTCATTAGGATTTTATGATATTAGTATTATAATTAAGCTTCCCATTAAATTTTGCTCATGGTTTTATTGAGTTACCGCTCTCTACAGATTTGAAGCATATTTAACATGTAATTATGGCCGTTCATCTCTAGATGAGAATTTCAAACTGCAGGGATGTCAGCTTGTTCCTCGGGTTCTTAGAAATTAAAAAATCAACTGCCAAAGGCAAAAAGGCCAAGTTCCTGGGAAACCTATTAATTAAATGAAGGCTGAAGGAAGGATATTGTTCTTGAATTTAATGGAGGGAATAGAGATGCCATGGGGAACTGGCCAAAGTAAAAATTAACACATATCACTGAAGCAGGTTATCATAGCATATCATATCCTAACACTGCAGACATGTCTAAAGTTTTGTGAATGTGTGGAATATTGGAAGGGGGGTGAGGCTGGTGGTGGTCATGGTGTCCAAGGATGAGTCTGAGCACTGAGCATCTCTGCTGCTCCTCTGTGACCACCATCAGAAAGGAGACCGCTCTGTAGCAAACCTTCACTCCCCATCTCTTTGTCTCAGTGCTGTCTAGCTCCAGAAAGGCTGGATTAAAATCCATCAGCAGTTTAACATAGCGAATGGTCAGGGAAGAGTAGCATTTTCATTCATGGAATATAGATTCAGGTGGGTAGCTGTGTTGGTCTGAACCAATCTTTGTTGGTCTTAAAGGTACCACTGACTCAAATTTTGTTCTAGTGAGATGAATGGGATGTTTCCAGGTAAATTTGAAGGATTCTGATTGGGTGTCATTTCTGAGGAATTCAAAGGGGGGGAGAATTTAAATGAAAATAGGCCAATTTTTTTGGTGTGAACAGTCCACCTTGGAACAATGAAAACAAATTAATATAGAGTGGTAGAATGAAGTCAGACTGAGCATGAAGCCCAAACCCTGTTAGGAAAGGGTTTTTTCCCCCCAGTCAGGTGAAACTGAACTCAACCCCAGAATCACTTGATTGCTTTGAAACTGAACTAGAACCCAATCCTTCAACACAAAGAGTGGTAACTGGGTCAAAACAATTAGTTCAACTGTCATGCATGCAGGAGGTTCCTTTCAGGGATGGTGAAGGCTCTCCACTTCTTCAACTGTGTGTGGCAAAATTGCAGCTATAAAGAAGAAAAGATGCAGCACCAGAATTACAACCGACCTCCAGATTCCAGACATCAGTTCCTCTGCTTGAAATGGCAGTGAAACTTTCCTGGGCAAAATTCTCCCCTCTTTGTTCTAGGATTACTAACCCTAAAGTGGGGTCACTACATTTCCAAATGAGCTCCTTTTACTTCCTATTTTACAGAGCTACATTTTTTGCAAACATTGTGCTATTGTTCTTCATGAAATGTTTCTGAAGCAGTTCAGATTGTCTGAATTTGTTGCTAAACTCCTTTTAAAGGTTAGTAACTGAAAAGAAACTAGAGAGGTTAAAAAAAAAACCTACTGAACTTAATTGACCCTGAACTGAAAGGTTTAATGGATTGATTCTTGTTGGGTTAGCTGTACATAGCAATGCCAGGTGGTCTCTTTGCTCCAGTAGGAGCAAAAATAGGTGGCAGTACAGTGTTGTGTAACACCACTAAGTCACTTCCAGTTGTAGGTGGAAGTGACATCACAATGATCTGAGAATTTGCCAATCTCTATAGTAAAGATCATAGAGATTTGGGGAATTCCTAGAGCATCATGGCATTGTGTGATGTTGCATCCCACCCCCCATTTTTGCTCCCACTGTAATGAAGATCTGTGACAAGTTCTGAGAACTAAAGCTAAGAGGATGCCCACCATGGCAGCCAATCTGGTAAGCCAGACTGTGCAGCCAGCATTCATTGCCTGTGTGTGGATACCCTGCAAAGTACCTGCCATTTGTGTATCTGCACCTGGAAGTCATAGTGACCTTTGGTGACTGACCCCTACTGGGGCCCTGGAGAATATCCAGAGAGGTGGCTGAATAAAGTCTGCCCCATCTCCTAACTTCTGGTATTCCAAAGTCTCCCATCCAAGTACTTGCCAGAGTTGACCCTGCTTAGTTTTTGAGATCTAAAAAGATCAGACTTGCCTGGGCTATCCAGGTCAGGGAAGGTGTCAGCAAATTTAATGAAACCGGGGTCTAAATGCCACCAAACTTCACACTGGATATTGGCTGTGAGGCATTTGCAAGTTTTTTCATAGATAAAGTCCTGTCACGCCGCCATGTCTTCCCGGCCACCTTAGAAACAGTAAATGAACTCGAGGCCCCAAGCACATCTTCTAGTCAAGTTTTGGATTCTTTCACTCCACTCAGCCGAGAGGAAATTGACAGAGTACTCTCTACTGTGTGCCCAACCACTTGTAGGCTGGACCTGTGCCCCTCTTGGCTAATAAAAGCTGGCCGAGAGGAGCTACGGGTTCCACTAAGGGAAATTGTCAACAGGTCCCTTCTTGAAGGAACCTTCCCCCAGCCTCTAAAAGAGGCAGTGGTTCGCCCCCTTTAAAAAAAAAAAATCTTTGGACCCGGCTGAATTGGCTAACTACAAGCCAGTGTCTAACTTGCCATTCTTAGGCAAGATTATTGAAAGGGCTGTGGCAGTGCAGCTTCAGAGTTTTCTGGATGATGCTTCTGCGCTTAACCCACATCAATCTGGTTTTCATCCGGGTCACGGGATGGAGACGGTTCTGGTCGCCCTCACAGATGACCTCCAGAGGCACCTGGACAGAGGTGGCACAGCAGTGCTGATGTTGCTAGACTTGCCGGTGGCATTCAACACGGTTGACCATCAGCTACTGACCCGTCGCCTCGCCAATGCTGGGATTCAGGGGTTGGCCTTAAACTGGCTTTGCTCCTTCCTCCAGGGTTGTGGACAGAGGGTGGTGCTAGGAAATGAACTATCCCGACGACAGCCACTTATATGTGGTGTGCCGCAGGGAGCAGTTCTTTCTCCAATGTTATTCAACATCTACATGCGCCCCCTCACCAGGTTGCCCAGAGGTATGGGCTGGGTTGCCACCAGTATGCAAATGACACCCAGCTCTTTCTGTTGATGGGCGGCCAGTCCGATTCCACCCCGGAAGATCTGTCCGCAGCATTGCAAGCTGTGGTGGAGTGGCTCAGGCTGAGTAGACTGAAATTAAATCCAATGAAGATGGAGGTCCTGTATCTGAGTCGCCGCTGTCCGGGACCAGAGGTCTGTTTACCGACCTTCGATGGAGCCTAGCTCATGCTGGCGCCCAAGGTTAAAAGCTTAGGGGTGCTCTTGGATCCCTCTTTAACAATGGAGGCCCAAGTAGCTGCCACTGCCAAGTCAGCCTTTTACCATCTGCGGATGGCAAGCAGCTGGTCCCCTTTCTTGAATGCAATGACTTGGCAACAGTGATCCATGCAACGGTCACCTCAAGACAGGATTACTGTAATGCTTTCTACATAGGGCTGCCCTTGTCCCAAATCCAGCAATTTCAGCTAGTGCAGAACGCTGCAGCCAGGCTGTTAATGGGAGTTTCTTTACGGGAACACATCCAGCCTGTGCTGAAAGCACTGCACTGGCTACCGATAGGGTACTGGATTCGCTTCAAGGTTCTGGTCATTACCTTTAAAGCCCTTTTTGGCCAGGGTCCTGCATACCTTAGGGACCGCCTTTCCCTGCACATGCCCCAGCGAGCACTTCGGTCCGGGTCTTAAAACCTGTTGACAGTTCCCAGTATCAGAGAAGTGAAGCTCAAAACGACGAGAGTCAGGGCCTTTTCCTAGCTGGTGGAATGAGCTGCTGGAGGAGGTTAGGGCTCTGCGAGAGCTCCTACAGTTCTGCAGGGCCTGCAAAATGGCACTCTTCCACCAGGCATTTATATGAATGGTAACATCTGCAGCAATGGGACTGGCCCATAAGAACACCACCAATGGCCAACTGCACTATGCAGTGGCGATCCTGAGACCTCTGAGTAGAGCTAACCACGAGAACTTAAATCACTGTCTGAAATTATGATAGTAGCACTTACAAATGTTTTAAATTGTTTTTATGTTTTTATTGTTGGTTATTGTATTGGTCACACTAGTGTGTTAGTGCCGACCCTTGGTTTGTGAGCCGCCCTGAGCCTGCCTTTGGTGGGGAGGGTGGGATATAAATTAAGTTAAATAAATGATAAATAAATAAATAAAGTAAAGAGTGGCAAATATGGCTGCTTCTGCTTAAAGACAACATCAGAGATGAAAGGGGAAAGTTTCCTCCGAGAAATCCTTAGTGACGTCTTTAAAAATGATAGCTAATATAATTCTGTATGCCTTCATTTTACTAGATGTATGTATTGGCAAATTTCTTATATTACTTTTGTTTGTTTGTTTATTCTTTTCCCAAAATTTAATAAAGTGTTATTTATTAAATGTTAATTAACAATGACCAAGGGGTGGGTTACTGACTAAAAGGAAACGGGCAGCGCAACAAACTCCCTCCTCTTGCAAATGCCTGGTCTTTCTGCAGTTGTCCTTCTGGGAGCCCATTTTCCTTCTCAAGTGCTCCAGGATTAGGCTAGCAGCAAAGATTCAGTACCCAACGAAAACCTTATCACAACATCACTGCAAAGCTGAACTACGATCCTGCTGGTCCCTGATTCCCTTCCCTTCCCAGCAATCTGGGTGCTGGGGAGAGCGCCCCCAGAGGCCTTCTGCCTGAGCGCACTTTGCTGAAGTGATGAGCCTCATTCCGACAGCTGACTTTCCACATCAAGAATTTGCTTGGCGGGCCCAAGCTGCTCACATCAATATATTATTAAAGGGGGTGGGTCGGGGGGAGATACACCAACCCTTTTATGGTACCACAGGCCTTGGAGCTGAAGTACATCAGCCTTTTCGGCATTGTTCTTTCAAAGAGGACAATTGCCAGATAGTACGGTATTTTTCCCCAGTTCATACACAAATTTATAAATTCCTTGGTTGAGGTTCCCTCCCCATTGCTAAGTTCTTTGGCCTCCCACAATACATCTATCTTAAAGTAGCCCATTTTTTAAAAAAAATCTCTCTCTCTCTCTCTCTCTCTCTCTCTCAAAGGTCCCTTAGTACAAACATGCATCCAAAGGTTACTCAGCGGGTTTGCATAGTAAACACAAATGGATATTGTTTTTGACATCTTGTGAACTTGTCTCTCTCTCTTGTACCTTAAAAGAACATGGGACCTTCAGGGCCTGTCTGTGGCTTTCTGCATTTTTAATGACAGGCCCTGAAATGCAGGGCAGCAAGATCTTGTCACCTTGGCATATTTTATCCCTGATCAAACATTAGTTGGCAGCTGTTGAGAAAGTTGTAACACCATCTCATTGATGCCAGCTGCTGACTTGGTGGCCGGAGTGCAAGATCTCGCCCAGGCTGTTTTGCACAGGGACTTTGCCATCATCTGAACAACCTTGAATACTGCTGGTGGTGAGATCATATGATTAAAGACTGTTGTTCTTGACTGAAAGGACATCCACAGGAGCCATCAGACACCAGCTGGACATATTCATATCTGACTAGAATGCAAAGGACCCCACCAGATATACAAGGCTGCCTTATACCAAGTCAGATCATCAGTCCATCTACCTCACCATTGTCTACTCTAACTGGAAGCAACTGGGATGCTGGGCAAGCAAAACATGTGCTCTGTCATCCAACTCACTGTTTCTGAAATGAGACATCTGTCTGTCATGCTCTTCCACTCCCTCCCATCTGTTCTCAATATCTTGGGGCTGTTTGATGTTTGTGTTCCAGTTGCTTGAAGGGCTCCAATTATGTCTACACCATTAATTAATTTGTTTGTTCATGTTTGTATTGTGGGGCTTGATTTGCAATGTGAACACTATTGTTTTAAAGGGACCAACAACCCACTAAAAGACAATTCATGCCTTGCAGACAGTTGCTACTAAATATACACAGAGCATTTTACCAAAAAGAAGGAAGGACTTGACTGATCTTTGTACAGGTATCCACTGGTACACCAACCTGCTATATCTTGTTTGCCAGCTCTTACTTTTCTTAGACTGAGCTGATCTGACTGTGCTGACCCATCCTTTTGTAACATTGTGATTGGATTACTGTGACACACCAAACATTGGGCTGCACTTGAAGTTAATCTGGAAACTTCAGCTGGTTAAGAATGTCCAATTAGTGTCAAAGGCTCTCCAAGAGGAATAGCAGCCAGTTTGTTTCCAACTGCACTCCCAGCTGGCGGCTGTGACCTCTGAAGTCCTTTACAGCACCCTGGGATTTGTACACCTCCTCCTCTACATCCATGTGCACCAGCTACAGTCTCTTGTCTGCCAGCTACTGGGTTTCCCCCCAATTATGGTAGCCCATCTGGCATCAACCAGAACTGTGCCTTCTCCATTGTAACTTCCAAATTTTGGAATGGATTCCATGAAGAGGTGAAGGGAAGGGAGACCAGCTTTAAAAAAAATGTAAGAGACCTGCAAATCCATTTTGTTCACCTGTGCTCTGAAAATGGCATAGGCGACACAAATCTTTTGAAGGGAAGGATCATTTGATGTTTTTATTGGGAATGCTTTAAATTGTGATTTGTTCGCCTCAATGGCCCTGACCTGGATGTTCCAGCCTAGCCTGATCTCACTGGATCGTGGAAGCTGAGCAGGATCACTCCCGACTAGTATTTGGAGGGGAGACTTCCAAAGAATCCCAGGGTCACTATGCAGAGGCAGCAGATGGCAAACCACATCGGAACGTCTTTTGCCTTGAAAACCATACAGGGTTGCTAGAGGTCACTTGTGGCCTGATGGCACTTCACAGACGTGCAAGCCTCTTTAAGCCATTAGGGAAGACAAAATATAAATATTTTAATAAAGGAAGGAAAAAGGGGGGGGAGGCTCAGAGAACTTTCTAGAAAGTTTGCAGAGCCTCTGTCTGCCATCTTCAAGACCTCTTAGAAGACAGGAGATGTGTCACAAGACTGGAGGAGAGCAAATGTTATTGATATCTTCAAAAAAAGGAGGAAAAATGACCCAGGAAACTACAGGCCAGTCAGTCTGACCTCTCTCCTAAGGAAGATACAGGAGCAGATGTTAAAGGGGTCAGTCTGTGACCAACTGAAGGACAACTTGGTGACCTGGAGACATCAGTGCAGACTTGTCCTCAACACATTTTGCCAGACCAACCTTGTTTATTTCTTGGAGCAATGAGCTTACTGGATCATGGGAATGTTGTCTATGTTGTTTACCTGGGTTTCAGTAAAGCTTTTGACATGATGTGGGTAACCTGGAGGACTGCAGGCGTGATGTGGGTAACCTGGAGGACTGCAAACTAGACTCTGGGACAGTTAGGTGGATAGGGAAGTGGTTGGAGAACCGCACCCAAAGAGCAGTTGTCAATGGCATTTCATCTGACTAAAGGAAGGTGTCCACTGGGATACCACGGGGCTCAGTTCTGGGCCCAGTACTTTTCAATATTTTTTAAAATGATCTGGATGAGGGGTGGAGGGACTAATAAATTTGCACTAAATTGGGAGGAGTAGCAAACACACAAGAAGACAGAGATAGAATTCAGTAGAATCTGAACACACTGAAAAACTGAGTGGATGTGAGTAAGAAGCAATTCAGGTTTCTAAATCTGGGTAACAAAAATGAGAGGCATCTGTACTGGATGGGGATATACTTCTGAATAGCAGTGTGTGTGAACAATATCTTGGAGTGCAGGTGGACTGTAAGCTAAATATGAACAGTCAATGTGATGTAGCAGCAAAAAAGGCTAATGCTCTCTTGGGGTATATCAACAAGGTGTCAAGTCCCCAGTTGTTCAGCTATCAACACTCATCATTGGTTACAATGACTTTATTGAAATACTGACTTCCATGGGGCAAGATGGTTCTTGTGAAAACTGATAATGGCGGGCATTTCCCCTACACTTATACCCTTCCCACGGTCTGTTACATATTTGAATATAGCACCAAGCAAGCTGCCCCTCCCGCCAAAGTTCTGTTCCAGGCTCCTCACAGGTGCACACATAATCTCCAATAGACAGACTAGTGACCTTGACTGTCTCTGAGACTAGGCAGAGGTGTGCTTAATTCAGTTACAAAGAGATAGGAAAAGGAAAAGGAAAGGTCCCCTGTGCAAGCACCAGTCGTTTTCACAGCAGACTTTTTACAGGGTGGTTTGTCATTGCCTTCCCCAGTCATCTACGCTTTCCCCCCAGCAAGCTGAGTACTCATTTTACCGACCTCGGAAGGATGAGTCAACCTTGAGCCAGCTACCTGAAAACCCAGCTTCCACCGGGGATCGAACTCAGGTTGTGAGCAGAGCTTGGACTGCAGTACTGCAGCTTTAACACTCTGCGCCACGGGGCTCTTGATAGCAGCAAAGCAAAAGCAGAGATCAGAAGCAACTACAAAATCATGGCAAGAGGCATTCTTGACTCAAGGGCATAGCATTCAATCACAAGATGTCCTAGTCCCACTACACACTCATTGTTCAGGTTGCAACTGGAATACTGTATGCAGTCCTGTAGGTCTCACTTCAAAATGGAAATGGACAGAATGGAGTGGATGCAAAAAAGAATGATGCAGACGATTAGGGGCCTGGAGGCCAAGCCCTACTAGAAAACGCTGAGGGATCTGGATGTGTTCAGTCTGGAGAAGAGGAGGAGAGAGTTATTTTTAAGCATTCAAAAGGCTGTCACTTAGAGGAGGGCAGGGAGCTATTCCCGTTGGCAGCAGAAAATATGATTCAAAATAATGGGTTTAAATCACAGGATGAAAGGTATGGGCTGGATATTAGAAAATAATGCAATAAGGGTAGTTCAGAAGTGGAATTGGTTGCCTAGGGAGATGGTGAGTTTCCCCTCACTGTTAGTCTTCAAGCAACAGATGGACAAACACTTGTCATCAATATCTTAGGCTGATCCTGCCTTGATCAGGGGTTTGGACTATATTGCCTGCTTGGCCCCTTCTAACTGAATGTTTCTATGAGCTGGCCCACAGCATGACTAAGCTCCATTTACACTATTAACATGAGCCAAGAGATGGGGAAGAAGGGTGAGGACTTTAAAGTGGGGCAAACTGGAGCACAATGCCCCACACCTTTTCTCAGCCAGTGCTTGCCAAGAGAGGCTGAGGAACAAAGACAGTAGAGAGAAAACATTTTCCCCATGTTTATGCCCCCCACCTTGGGAACCTGTTTATTCATTTATTTACAATGTTTATTTCCTGACTTTCTGCCGGATCAGGGCCACCAAGGCGGTTGACAAAGCAACATAATAAAATACATTGGGGAAACCAATTAATGACCAGAGATTAAGAAGAAGTGAATAAAAAAAATGCAGCTAATTAAAGTGTAAGGCAGGAAGAAGAATTAAAATGTTAGGCTATTAGAGATTTGTTCCTAACAAGCCATGCCAGACCAACCTCATTTCCTACTTTGATCAAGTGATGAGCTTACTGGATCAAGGGAATGCTGTTGATGTTGTTTACCTCAATTTCAGTAAAGCTTTTGACAGAGTTCTGCATGGTGTTCTGATGAGTAAACCAGAGAACTGTAGAATAGATTCTAGGATAGTTAGGTGGATAGGGAACTGGTTGGAGAGCCGCACTCTGGAATAGTTGTCAATGGCTGTCAAGTCAACGGATTCAAGGATGAGTCAAAGTTGATACTAAGACTACATTTATTGATAACCGGTACTCTGGCGCAAGCCTCTAGCTTGCTAAGAATGAAACCAATACATTGATACATGGGTTTTAAGATATACTTCAAAAACATTCCTACCGGGGGGGGGGGGTGTCAGGAGGAAACATTCACACATAACTACCAGATACATTCTCAGGTGATAGCTAGCCGGTTGTCCTTGTATTATCATGCAAGGCTTCCTCCCACCTCAGGCCCTGAAAAGGCACCAACTATTTCTTTCACACCAGTTGCAAATCAAAATAAGAAAGGGGGGAAGGGAAGTAGCTAAGGGTAGAACATTAGCAGCAGTGGATCCATTATGATTTTAACCAGGCCTGATACTTAGGCCAAGATCCCCCAGTCTTTAGTCATAATCAGTCGATCTTGACAATGGCATTACATCTGAATGGAGGGAGGTGTCCAGTGGAGTGCCACAAGGCTCAGTTTTTGGCCCTGTACTTTTCAATATTTTTATCAGTGATTTGGATGAGGATGTGGAGGGGCTACTCATTAAATATGCAGATGACACCAAATTCAGAGGAGCAGCGAATACACCAGAAAATAGAGTTAGAATTCAATGAAATCTGAACATGCTAGAAAATTGGACAGAAGTGGACAAGATGCAATTTAACAAGGATAATTGCCACGTTCTACAACTTGGTAACAAAAATGAAAAACACACATACTGGATAGAGGATACACTTCTGTGTAGCAGTGTGCGTGAACAGGGTCTTAGGGTATGGGTGGACCATAAGAAGAAGAACTTCTCAATTTGACCCACAGAGAACTCCAGTTTTCTGGGCTACACCTCTGAGGATGCCAGTCACAGTCGCTGGCAAAACGTCAGGTATCACAATGTCAAGACCACAGCCGCACAGCTCAGAAAATCTACAACAACCAATGGACTCCGGCTGTGAAAGCCTTCAACAACATATTACTGTTTTATTGTTTGCATACTTCTTGTTGTGATCTGCCCTTAGCCTGTTTGCAGGGAGGGTGGTATAAAAATTGAAACAAATGAGCAAACAAATAAATAAAATGTCACCTTTTGCTCTTCTGGGCACTATTCTCCAATGTGGTCTGTGCCATGCTTCAAGAAAGCGAGCACAGCACTTGCCCAATAGGACTTTAGGCTGGCAGTTGGTTCTCACCTTGAAACCAAAAGAACAGGTAAATTATGAGACTCCCAATGGTGCAGGCCTCACACCAGGCTCATTTGTGGGGCTCATTTGTGGGGTTGCTATCTCTGGAATGAGAAAGTCCTGGAGACTTGGGGGTGGAGCCTGGAGACGATGGGGTTTGGGGAGGGACCTCAGCAGGGTATAGAACCACATAGTCCAAGCAGCCATTTTCTCCAGAGGAACTGATCTCTATAGTCTAGAGATCAGTTGTAATTCCAGGAGATCTCCAGGTGCCACTTGGAGGCTGGCAACTCTACACTTTTGGTTGACACAGTAATTGCAAATGTGGCTCCCCCGACTCCCAGAGTGAGTACTGCTGTCTTAAGGAGAATGCTGTCACTATTGGTGAGAGGAACAAGGGGCAAAACAATCATTTTGAATACCTGAGAGTTATATGAGATTATAGAACTGTGAGGATGAGCATGTCAGAACTGTGTTTGCATTCCTCTTGGATGACTTTGATTTTATACTTTTCTATCCTTTGTTCAGAGACCTTTTGTTTAGAGAATTAAACCAACATCATCACACAGTTTAGTGCCGGGCAGCTAAACCATATATCTGGAAACAAACATATAAAAGCACTGACAGGATCACAGAGGTTAGATTTCCTCGGTAAGGAAGTCAACTCCCTCATAATAATGTCGAGATAGAGTGGGAAAATATTCTGCTTGTAAAGGCCAACAAAATGTTTGTGGAGGATATACTGTGATTATGAATTGCTTTGGTCCAAAATGTGTAGGGTTTTTTTTTTAAAACAGTATTGAAGGGGGAAAAGACATTACACTAGTTGAAATAGTACCAGGAGGGCAACAAGGGCTAATCCTGGATTAAAGAAAATGAGTTTTGAGGACAGCCAGAGAAACCCTCAACCGGCATGACCTAAAGGGAACAGAAATTATATTTGAACTAAAAATCCAGTGAAAGCCAACAAGCTGACAGGACAAAATGTTTCAAGTTCAGGCACAACAGAGCTTTGGCCTCTGATTTTCAAGCATAGGTTGAAAATGGATAAAGAACAATGCTTGAAACACCCTTTCTCCCCTCAGTATATTTTTCTATGCTTGTCCAAGAAGGAGAACAGAACTCAAAAACATTTTCATCAGAAGACAATATCAGAAGTCTCACCAAACTTCTCTTCAGAGAATGTTGCTAACCAAATATTCTCTAATATTTTTGAACATTAACTATGTGTGCTTCTTATCCAGTGATATTTAAACACAAGATTTGATATTTCACAGCTAGTATTTCTTATTTAGCATCATTTGACAGCCATCATCTAATTGTACTTCAACAGCTTACTTGCAGTTATATATAGTTTTTGACAGTATCTAGTATTGACATGCAATGGCATTTGTCATTTATAGTTTGTTTGTTTTTTGAGCTTGAAAGATAGCATGGATGTTACAAAGTTTTAGGCAAGCCAAGTTCCACAGTCACCTTGTTAATAACACACTTAATTTAGAAAGGCCCCAAGGGAGGTCTGGGAATACAAGTATTTTGCTTCCTTGAAAATCTAAGCCATTCTGATGACGCGCTTCCATCAAAATTTTCCTCCTAGTCCGATAATCAGCAAAATCCACCACTATATCTCTGCTGGGAAAAGTGACCTTGGTTGTTGTTTTACCAACACTAGAAGATCTCAGAATAAGAAGCATCACTCCCTCCTCTAATTTTAATGAAGTGGTCAGCCAAGACACCATAAAAATAGAAAGATCAGTTGCTGCTTCACATTTGGTGAAAAATCACACTATTTCACATTTTTATTTCTTATACGACAAGAGATAATTCTGTTAGCACCTGTTAGGGTGGCTAGGTGAGGCTAGGTGAGGGGGGCTAGGTGAGCAACTGCAGCCTTTGCTTTGCATGGGCTTTTTGTTCTGAATTCTGGCAGGCTTGTAATGGCCCAGGGAGAGTGTATATAGATCTGGCTTCAAAGGTCAAAGCCAGATCTGACTCAAAGAGTTATACTGCTGCGATCATCATAATTCTTTCTCTTGGCCAGCCATCTTGAGAGGTAGTTCCAAGTGTTTCTTCCAGGAAGGCAACTTTCTTTATGGCTTCTTCTGCTTTTTGAGCTGTTTGCTTGTTTTGAGTCTCCAGTTTGTCCATACATTGAGCTAAGGGGTTAGCATGTCCATCACATCTTGTTTTAATTCTTGATGTAGATTCCCCAACACTTCAAATAGATATGCTGTCACAAGGAGAGAGTCAGCAGTGTATGTATTTCAATAACCCGAAGGAGCTGAGGAGGTGCTAGCAGCTTCAGCTGGGGCAAAAAAAAAAATCCATTAACAAGGGAGTTCCCCTGACTTTCTTTTGTTTTTGATTACCCTTAAAGGCCTTAAGTGGCATATTTCAGGACTGGTTTGTTTTAGAATAATGAATTAGAATTAATTTAAGAGCAAGAGGTCAGGGAGCAGCAGATAATGGCTTTTGGTCAGCCAATCCCTCCACCACTCAGCTGATCGACTGTGGGGGGAGGCACCTAGTGGTGGGTAACCCCAGTCTAGAGTAAGTGCCCATGTCTAGGTAACATAAAAAACAAGGGGTACCTAACAAAACTGACAGGTAGTAGATACAGGACAGACAGAAGGAAATATTTTTAGTGGATGATAGGGATGAGAACAAACTGCATTTTTATGAATTAGTTTGTGGTTCGTGGCTGAACAATGAATTTGCCAAGCTTTTGTTTTAAATCAAAGACTTGTTTTATTGAAACTCTATGACTTGCTCAGAAGACAGATTCATTGGAAGTAATACTGAATACAAAGTTGCATAGTGTCTTATAGGCTAGTTCAAAAGGCAGGGTTACAGATAACTTCAAAAGAATAACATGAAGATGCAAATGGGGATGAAAGTTCAAAGGCTATTCCCTACTATCTCTTTACGACTAAGGAATGCTCACATCTTCATTTCTCACACATTCTCTGCGAGCTGATAAGGCATGGCTGTGTGAATCTGTGGGAGAGGTACTTTACGCTGTTTTTACAAGGTTACTCTACACATCCTGAGAAGAGAAGGTTTTATTATGCACCCACGGGGGGGGGGGGAGAAGGGAGGAGTGAGAGGGGGAAGGGAGGAAGAAGAAAAGTATGGATAAAACAGCACTTAGAAATAGCATGCTTGACAGAATTGAACTCCAAACTGATACACTGGCTCATGAACTGAACCAGTTCATATCAGTTCATGAGCCATTTAAAGTTTAAACCCATGCTTTCTGCTCCTTGTGGTTTTTCATGGGGAGTGGAGAGCAGCATTTCCAAACACCTGCTCTCTGCTGTTCATTAACTGCCATAAACTGATATGAACTGTATAAAAATTTGTATATGTGCCAAATACAGATATGAACTGTATAAAAATTTGTGGAAGTCTGTGGCGGTTCTTCAGTTCACAAACTATAAACTGGCCAAAATTCAGCCGGTTCATGTCCATCCTTAATCAATGAGTAATTAAACTGTGGAATTTACTCCCAGTGGATGACCACAAGCACAGATGGCATTTAATGACAAATAGTTCCAGCAACAGCTACTAGCCATGGTGAATAAAGGGAACTTCCTTACTCTGAAACCCAGTGCTAGGAAGCAAAAACTGTGTGCCTATTCATTGGCCCTTCAGGGCAAGTCATTAGCACTGTGTGAAACTGGACTAAATGGATCACTGTTTAATCGGTCTGCATCCCTGTAGTGTTCTTAGATTCCTGTATCTTTGTCCGCCATGGATTCTGCCCCTGGATATCCTACACAGGAGATGCATTTGGGTGTTGGAAGTCTTCAGTGGCAATTGCCCCCACCCTTCTGTTTCCTCAAATACTGTACTGAGACAAAACTTATGTTTTTGTAAATAGGAAAATCCACCTAACCATACTATACATCTGGCTTCTGGCTCCATTGGACAACATGAGCCTGCTCATCTCCCTCAACATGAGTATAGTCAATTAGGGTTGCCAGCTCTTGGCTGCAATATTCCAGGAAACTTGCGATATCGCGGTAGAAGTGGTACCATGGTCGGATCACCTATCCCTCAATGCCCGTATGGAGACGCTGCCTCAACCCTGTATGGGCGGAGAGCCTATTTTGGCTCGCCCGCAGAGCCTGATGGACCTGGAACGGTTCCAAATGGCTCTACAGGATCCCTGGCCCCCTGGCAATTCCCTTGATGACCTGGTTGAGGCCTGGCAAAATCGGCTATCCAGGGTGATGAATGAGATCGCACCTCGACACCCTCTGCGCCCTCGTGTGAGGCTGGCTCCATGGTATACCTTGGAGCTACGACAGCTGAAACAAGGGCTCAGACGGCTAGAGAGGCAGTGGTGGCATACTCATGATGAAGCGACGAGAACATCCTATAGAACGTTTATGAGGTCTTATGAGATGGCAGTCAAGGCCACAAAGAAAAATTACTTTGCGGCCAGGATTGCATCTGCAAATTCGCGCCCAGCACAATTGTTTAGAATAATTGGAAATTTAACTACACTGCCTCAAGGCAGACCAAATGTGAGAGAATTAGAAATAGGCTGTGAGGCTTTTGCGAATTTTTTTGCAGATAAGATCACGTCACTCCGCCAGGACTTGCTTATCACATTGGATGCAGTACATGAACTTGAGGCTCCGTGCCTTTCTTCTGGTTTAGTTCTGGATCACTTCCACCCACTCAGCCTGGAGGAAGTTGACGGAATTCTCTCTTCTGCACTCCCAACAACATGCGATCTGGACCCTGAGAGGACTCTCACAGCAGCTGCCCTTTCAAAGACAACCTCTGCCAGAGCTTTCAAAGACAACCTCTGCCAAGGCCATTCCAGCAGGTTGTCACAGCTCCTGCCTCTAGCCTGCCTGCATAGAAGTCACATATCAACATCTTGGATTCTGTTTCCTGGTCAAAGAAGACTGTGACAGAATGTTGGATATGAACTTTGAATAATTGTTTTGCTGTTTCTGAGGCCCAGGGGTAGCCTAAAGTGTATGGCGTCCAAGGTGCCCTCCTGCAGCCCCTATGGGCAAAGCTGGAGGGCGGGGAGGGCAAAGCACAGAGGCTGCATGCCCCTGCTCACCATCACTCCATGTGGCCTCTTCTGGGCTCCAGGGGCCTCTCCTCCCGGGCAATATAACTCTCTCTGGGGGCAGTGGGAGGGGAGGTTCAATCCACCCATAGCCCATGCCCTAGGCAGCTACCTAGGGTTGCCTAGTAGACAGGCCACCTCTGCTGAGACCTATTGTGGAGCCACTATTCAAATCTCACCTAATCTATGAGCTCATTGGTTGTCTTGATGACCCTTTCACAAGATGGTCTTGAAATCCCCTTCCATATTGAGAATAAAAGTCTATTAATCTACCTTGCAAGGTCATTGTTCCAGTTACTGAGGTATTCTACATGAGGCACTTGGAAACCTTGCTTCAGAGCTAAGTGTGATTATTAAATACTCATCAATCAGGAAAACCAGCATCTGATCTGTTTTGTGTGGCAGATGTAAAATGAGAGGGCTTCAGAACATATAATTGAATTGCTTTGTCTTCCTCCCTCAGATTCTGATATTCTATGCTATTGAGAGAGAGAGAGAGAGAGAGAATTTCTGCAGTGGAAGTAAAATGTCAAAACGCAGATGTCCAGTTGTAAGCTACACAGATGGGAATGATTCTCTGATGTGCCACTGTGCAGACATCTTCATAACTCCCCTCTGAAGCGTCAGAGGAGGAACGTACCAGTTTGAGCCTTTATGCACCTTTAGACAGAGAGTTGCCTTTTCCTCCCTCCCCCTTAGCAGCATCTAGATCCCAAGCTGAGTTGCCTCGTTGGCAATGATTGATTACCCAATTTCTAATTAAACCTGATCCAATCACTTATTATGCAGAGTGGAACAAACAAACTGAAGTCGACTGTCAGACCAGTGATTGATGATACTGTCAATCCAGCTTTTGTTGTCTCTAATGTCTTGACGCTGGTTACAACCAGGCAAAGCAGGGCCGGACAAAGGGGTCTGTCACTCTTCACATGAATTCACACCCATGCAAACACACCCAGGTTTTTTGTTTTTTTAAAAAAGGGGGAAATTATTGAAAACAGCAGAGGTTCTGTTTGGGTTAGTCTTCATAATGAGATCAAAGCCCCCAGAGACCTGGATTTCTTCTGTAGCAGGCAGTAAAAGTACAGACAGTGTGGCGGGGTGAGGAATTGGGGGGGAGTCCCTTGGTATGGTAATCAACCTACCTTGGGGAGAGTGACAGATATGACATTAAAGCAAACCTAGCAGGGTAATAATTTATTTTCCATTGTCTGCCAAGCAGGATTCTTTTAGCAGCCCTCATTTATAAATTTTTCAGTTTTAATGTTTTAATTATTTAAAATGCAAATAGGTTCCTAAAGAAAGGAGCAGAAAATACAAGTTCCCTAAACAGATTCAACTTTTGATGTCACATTCACACATTGCAAACCTTTGTTTTTCACTTGAGCTTTCTAATTATAAAAAAAGGTGAGTTATGATTTGTTTCCCCAAGGTTTATTCTGGGTGTGTGCAGCTGCACAGTTATTAATTTCCTCTGATTTCTGCAGAAAAGAGCTGAAATCAAAATATTTTATTTATTTTTTTTTAAAAAATTCAAAATATAAAAAGAGATGGACATGTCAGGAGGGCTTGGTTATTGTTAAATGAGCACGAGCCAAATCCTATGCATGTTTTCTCAAAAGTTCCACCAAGTTCCATAAGGTAAGTGTATATAAGATGGCAGCCTTACAGTGCCTGACCTACCACACAGGGTTGTTGTGAGGACAAGATGGATGAGGGCAGTGAGCCATGTACTCAGTCCTTACCTCCTTGAAGGTTGCAAAACAAAGGTTGAGTACAGTAGCACCTTTAAGGCCAACAAAGGTGCCACAGGACTCAAACTTTTTTCTGCTGCTTCAGACCAACACGTCTAAACAATTGATTCTATCCTTCAAGGTAGGCTAGGAAAAGGAAGGAATCATAGAATTGGAAGGGACCTCTAGGGTCATCTAGTCCAGCCCCGTGCACAATGCAGGAAACTCACAAACACCTCCCCCAAAATTCACAGGATCTTCATTGCTGTCAGAGGGCCATCTAGCCTCTGTTTAAAAACTTCCAAGGAAGGAGAGCCCACCACCTCCCGAGGAAGCCTGTTCCACTGAGGAATTGCTCTAATAGTCAGGAAGTTCTTCCTAATGTTGAGCCAGAAATTCTTTTGATGCAATTTCAACCCATTGGTTCTGGTCCTACCTTCCGGGGCCACAGAAAACAATTCCACACCATCCTCTAGATGACAGCCCTTCAGGTACTTGAAGATGGTGATCCTATCACCTCTCAGCCGCCTCCTCTCCAGGCTAAACATCCACAGCTCCTTCAACCTTTCCTCATAGGACTTAGTCTCCAGACCCCTCACCATCTTCATCGCCCTCCTCTGGACCCATTTCAGCTTGTCTATATCCTTTTTAAAATGTGGTGCCCAAAACTGAACACAATACTCCAGGAAGGAAGGAAGGAACAGAGGGAGGGAGAGTGTATTTTAGGTAGACAAGGGGATGCCGCAGACTCTGGAGTAAACTTGCTCAGTAGGTGAATCTCTCATATTTGACCCCTGCAACCACATATAATCAATAAAGTCTATTCAATCTGGTGCACAATCTATCAGAAAATGGTATATCTTTGTATCTCCCCATTAAACTGCAGAAGGCAACACATTCAACCTTGCTTCTTCTCCCTGAAGAAGAGAACAAACTTGTCTAGAGAAGAGATGGTAGTCAGCAAGGCACAGCATCCAGGCTGCTAGTTGACACAGACAGAGAGGATGTTGTGAGGTAGCTGGCTGCACCAGATGAGCAAAAGTCCCCTGGCCAAATGGTGTACACCCGAGAGTACTCAAAGAACTTTCTAAAGAGCTTGCAGAGCATTTGTCCATCATCTTCAAGACCTCTTGGAAGACAGGAGATGTGCCACAAGACTGGAGGAGGGTCAATGTTCTTCAAAGAAGGGAGAATGACCAAGGAAACTTCAGGCCCGTCAGTCTGACATCTATCCTAGGGAAGATACTAGAGCAGGTCTTAAAAGGATCATTGTGTGAGCATCTGAGGGATAACCTGGTGATGTGAGTATAAGAAATAGCTGTTACCGGGCCTATAGGTATCATGGCTTTCATCAATTGTGTTCGAGCTGTAAGTCTTTACAGGTTTGGTCTTGGCCTGTTCTGAGAGAAATGTGCTGCTAGGATTGCCAATCCCCGGTTTGGGGCAGGGGATCCCCCGGTTTGGAAGCCCTCCCCCCACGTCAGGGTTATCAGAAAGTGGGCAGGCGGAGGGAAATATCTGCTGGGCACTCTATTTATTCCCTGTAGAGACTGGTCTCCATAGATTAAAATCGAGAATTGATCTGTGGGTATCTGGGGCTCTGGATGAGCTATTTTTTGAGGTAGAAGCAGCAAATCTGGTAGCTCTCCTCAACCGCCCCCCCCCCAAATTTCAAAAAGACTGGACCAAGGGGTCCAATTCTATAATCCCCCAAAGAAGCTGCCTCTATCCACCATTATTTCCAATGGAAGGAAGGCATTTAAAAGGAATATGGTCCCTTTAAATGTGATGGCCAGAACTCCCTTTAGAGATCAATCGTGCTTGTCACAACCTTGCTTCTGACTCCACCCCCAAATCATCCTGGCTCCACCCCCAAAGTCTCCTGACTCCACCCCCCCCCCCCCCCCAAAGTTTTCAGATATTTCCTCATTCAGACCTGGCAACCCCAGTGCTGCTTATTAATTGCATCCACCTGGCTGTCTTGACCAGCTGGCATAAGACACTCTTATCTGGTTTGCAGCTAGCTACGTCAATTTACCAACCATGCCCTAACTGGCCAATGGGCTTATGGCTGGAAAAAGGAGGGGCTCCGATGCTTTCATGTAGAATGACAAGGAGTGTTTGGGCTGGATGGACTTCCTTAAGATGTGAGTGAGAGCATTATATCATAGAACTGCCTGAGGAAAACAAGTTAGAAAGCTTTTGACTTCTTAGTAAGTTTCAAGCCAGAAATAGCCTAGTAATGTTATTAATTCTGTTTTTATTGCTTTTGCCAATGCTTAAAGAGTGGTTCTCGCTTAGTATACACTCTTTTAATTTGAACAGTTGATTAAACTTGAATATATTAAACTTCCCTGTATCAGGCATTACTTGCTGAATGTCTGCATATACCCTCAGAAATGAACCCAGAGGCTGAAAGGCCTTGATCAAGGACCTCCTGGTCCTTTCAGTGGGAAAGTCAGCATGAATTTGTTCCCAATAGGCCCTGCCAGACCAACCTCCTTTCCTTTTTTGATTAGGTGATAAGCTTACTGTATCATTTATTGTTGTTCAGTTGCACAGTCGAGTCCAACTCTTTGCAGCCCTGTGGACCAAGTCATGCCAGGCCCTCTGGTCTTCCACCATCCTCCGAAGTCTGCTCAAATTCATGTTTGAATTCAGTAATGCTGTCCAGCCATCTCATCTTTTACCATCCCCTTCTTCTTTTGCCTTCTGTCTTTCCCAGCATTGGGATCTTCTCCAATGAGTGCTCCCTTTTCATTTGGTGGCCAAAGTATTTGAGCTTCAGCTTCAGCATCTGACCTTCCAAGGAACAGTCTGGGTTGATTTCCTTTAGGACTGACTGATTTGATCTTCTTATAGTCCAAGGGACTCTCAATAGTCTTCTCCAGCACCACAACTCTTTTGTGCTCAGCCTTCCTTATGGTCTAACTCTCAAAGTCATACATTACTACTGGGAATACCATCACTTTGACTATATGGACTTTTGTTGGCAGAGTAATGTCTCTATTTTTTATTGTACTGCCTAGGTTTGCCATAGCTCTCCTCCCAAGGGGCAAACTTTTTTTAATTTCGTGTCTACAGTCACCATCTGCAGTGATCTTGGATCCCAGGAATGTGAACTCTGTTATTACTTCCATGTCTTCCCCTCCTATTTGCCAAGGAGTGATGGGGCCAGATGCCATGATCTTAGTTTTTTTGATGTTGCGTTTCAAGCCTACTTTTGTGCTCTCCTCTTTCACCCTCAACAAGAGGTTCTTTAGGTCCTCTTCACTTTTTTTCATTGGAGCGGTGTCATCTGCATTTCTGAGATTGTTGATGTTTTTCCCAGCTATCTTCATTTCAACTTGCTTCATCCAGGCCGGCTTTCCACATGATGTACTATGCATATAAATTAAATAAGCATCCTTGTCGAACTCCTTTGCCTATTCTAAACCAATTAGTTGTTCCATATCCTATTCTAACAGTTGCTTCTTGATCCTTATACAGATCTCTTCCTAATATCTTCTGCTTCTGTTAGGTCCTTACCATTTTTGTCCTTTATCATAGCCATCTTTGCACGAAACATTCTCTTGATTTCTCCAATTTTCTTGAAGAGATCTCTAGTCCTTCCCATTCTATTATTTTTCTCTATTGCTTTGCATTGTTCCTTCAGGAAGGCCTCCTTATCTCTCCTTGCTATTCTCTGAAAATCTACATTCAGTTGGGTGAACTTTTCCTTTTCACCTTTGCTTTTTGCTTTCCTTCTTTCCTCAGCTATTTGTAAAGCCTCATCAGACAGCCACTTTGCTTTCTTGCATTTCTTTTTTGTTGGGATGCTGCTGATTGCTGTCTTCTGTACAATGTCATGAACCTCCGTCCACAGTTCTTCAGACACTCTATCAACTCTAGTTCCTTAAGCCTATTCTTCACCTCCACTATATATTCATAAGGGATGTGATCAAGATCAAACCTGAATGGCCCAATGGTTTTCCCAATTTTCTTCAATTTAAGTCTGAATTTTGCAATTAGTAGCTCATGATCTGAGTCACAGTCAGCTCCAGGTCTTGCTTTTGCTGATTGTAAGGAGCTTCTCCATCTTTGACTGCAGAGTATATAATCAATCTGATTTGTGTTGCTCATCAGGTGATGTCTATGTGTAGAGTTGCCTTTTAGGTTGTTGGAAGAGGGTATTTGCTATGACCAGCTTGTTCTCTTAAGAAAACTCTTTTAGCCTTTGACTGGCTTCATTTTATTCTCCAAGGCCAAACTTGTCTGTTGTTCCAGTTACCTTTTGATTTCCTACTTTGGCATTCCAGTCCTCTATGATGAGGAGCACATCTTTTTTGGTGTTAGTTCAAGAAGGTGTTGTAGATCTTCATAGAACTGGTCCACTTCAGCCTTTTCTGTGTCAGTCATTGGAGCATAGACTTGGATTACTGTGATATTGAATGGTTTGCCTTGAATATGGACCGAGATCATTCTGTCATTTTTGAGATTGTATCCCATTACTGCCTTCCTCACTCTCTTGTTAACTATAATGGCCACCATTTCTTCTACGGGACTCTTGCCCACAGTAATAGACGTAGTGATCCTCTGAGTTAAATTCACCCATTTCCGTCTATTTTAGTTCACTGATTTCCAAGATGTCTATGTTCAGTCTTGCCATCTAATGTTTGATCACATCCAGCTTACCTTGATTCATAGATCTTACATTCCACATTCCTATGCAGTATTGTTCTTTGCAGCATCAGGCTTTCCTTTCACCATCAGATACATCCACAGCTGAGTGTCCTTTCGACTTTGGCCCAGCTGCTTCACTCTTTCTGTGGTTACTTGTACTTGCCCTTCACTCTTCCCCAGTAGTTTATTGGGCACTCATCTTCAGTGCCATATCTTTTAGCCTTTTGTTACTGTCCATGGGGTTTTCTTGGCAGGTATACTGGAGTGGGTTGCCATTTCTTTTTCCAGTGGATCACATTTTGTCTGATTTCTCTGCTGTAGTCTGTCCATCTTGGGAGGCCCTAAATGGCATAGCCCACAGCCTCATTGAACTACGCAAGCCCTCTCACCATGTTAAGGCAGCAATACATGAGATTGTACCATTGGAATCAATGAAATGTATCATTGGAATGCTGTTAACGTTGTTTACCTTGATTTCAGTAAAGATTTTACAGGATTTCCCATGATGTTGTGATAAGTACTGAGGCTATAATGCATATATATCTGCAGATGAAAAAAATCTCAAGGATGGTTGGCAATATAAAAATATTTTTAATTGACATGGAAATCTTTTCTTGATTTATGGCAACAAAAGCTGAATTAAAAGTGTAAATATATGTTATAGCATTTTCTACATCTTGGTATTTTCCCCTCTATGTTTCTTTTTTCCTTTTATTTATTCGGGACTTATATCCCGCCCTTCCCACGAGTGGCTCAGGGCGGCTTTTGGGGTAAACATCCAAAATTTATTTTAAAAAATACAAATTAAAAATGTATATATGTCTCAATCCCCTTCTTGGACATACACCTTAATGTGGCGAGGGGGTCTGTGTGTGTTGGGAAAGCTGAGAACAATACTGTAAGGGGATCTAAACTCCGAGCAGACCCAATAAGGGTGGAATGGTCACAACTGAGACACACCAGACTTAGATGCAACTCCCCTTCAGGGATCAACAGCCACATCAACAGAAGAGAATGGGCAGAGGAATCCTTGAAGGGTAGATACTGGGCAGTAGCACTAGTGGAAGGACACACCGGCAGAGTATCTTTTGTAGACAATGGCTGTGCTACTTTCAGCTAACTCCAGTTAGTACTGCAAAGAAGAAAGCAATGGAAAACCACTTCTGACCCACTCTTACCTCAAGTGGGCTGGATTAGGACATTGTTTTACTCAGGAAATGACAAACGTAGAAGAAACTGAGCTTCTCTAATGGAGAGACAAGGTGAAGCACAGGCACTCAGAGGCTACTTTTCCTCAGTCTTCTCTTGTGAGGGACATGGTACTCAAAATGGCAACAACAACAAAAAAAACATGATGAGGGAAGAGAGTTGCAGCCTAGGATCAGCATAAGGGTAGTACATCCTATAGATATAAAAAACCCTTTCATCTTGGCAAAATGGAGCTCTCCCACTGGTTGGAGGTGTGCTCCATAAATCATTGGCCTATCACAGATCTGCCACCCCCACTGGCCTTGCATTGGCTGAGCCCACTCTCCCCCACCCACTGCTGGCCCGGGAATGTTCAAACAAACTGCCAAAATGCCACTCTCAACTCAGGCATACCACAAACACACATCTCCACTTCTCCATGTTCTCTGCACAGAGCTGATTACAGTCACTATGGGATGGAAGGCCAGTGGGAGAGACAGCAGGCAAACACCACACAGACCCCGAGACCCACCACAGCAGCTTTCATGTGGCCCCCAAAGTTCAGTGACAGCTCCCTCAGTCTTCCAAGCTGCTGCCTACAGAGCTGACTCCCAGCACTGCCATTCTCCTGTCACATCCAAATGACTCCCAAAGTGCCAGGGAGCCATTGCTATCTCAGGAGCCCTCCCCACCCTCCCAAGTCTGCTGCCATTGCCACCAGTCTCCCACAGGGCACTGGAGATGTCACCACCACTGTTGCTGTAACACGGCCTCCCAAAGAGCCTCAGAGCCCCCATTGCCCACAGCCCTCTCCCACAAGACCACTCCAAAATGGCCTGCTGGCAGCTGCTGGCCCCAGCACTCTCCTGTGGCTTCCCAAGCCCTCCCATTATGTCAGAACTTGTAACTTTCCTATGTGCTGTTAGCCAGACCAACTCCATGCTGTAACCTGATACTAACCCATGCTATGCTGTATAAACAACTAACACCAGATCCCAGGGCCTGGCAATATTCTGTGATCACTGAAGGGTAACCGATAGCCTAGGGTCCACATCTGCAGGTGGCCTTTTGAAGCCAGGCCGCTTGGCCTTCACAGCAGGAGAGCATCCTCCCTTCTGATAACAGGGCCTGGGAAGGAGACACTTGTCTGCAATCCGTGTGAAAGATGACTTTATGGTATCTCTTCTGACTGCATAAAATGTAACCAAATGCCAGTACTGGCATTACTGTTATCTCGTACCTCCAGCACTATAGTTCTCAATAAAGATCCTATACTTTGTAACGAGTTTGGGAATCGTCTGAAGTTCTTCAAGTTCTGACACATAGGGCCCAGAGATGATGATGCCCACAAAGCTCTCCCGCGCAATCCTGAGACCTCACACAGCACCCAGGATAACCTGTAATCTTAAACCCCACTCTCCCACAGCAGCCGAAGCCCACCCCCAAGGAGCCTCGGAAATGCCACAGGCCTGGGAGACAATGCTTCCCCAAGAGGACTCATGCCTCCCCACAAGCCCTATGAGAGTGGTTGGGAGATGACAATGCTCTCCTACAACAATCCAGAGCCTCCAAAAGGGCCCGAGTTAACAAAACATATCCAGAAAGAGTTGCAACCTCTACTCTGGCTGTCAGGCAGGCGATGTCACATATTGGAGAGAATGCTTGATTGGGAGGTCCATTGCCACAGACTGGGTGGCAACACAGAGAGGGGAGACTACCGATGATGGGGGGGGGTGGTGGCAAAGGTGCATAGTTGGCAGATTCTCAAAACTGAGAGGGGAGTTGGAGATCACCTGGGGGTCATGGGAATACTGCATGGGAGTGGGAGGTTAGCCCCAATCCTGTCCACCTTCTCTCATTCTTAAACACACACCCCTTTGCCCTCTCTCCCCTGCACATTCCTCAACCACACCATCTTTCTAGCACCCATCGTATTTATTGTCACAATGGGCCTTATTTCTAGTAAACACCTAATTCCTTTAAATGAAACTAAGTCCTTGGCCAGATGAACTGCACATGAAGGGTACCAAAAGAACTTGCAGATATAATTTCTGAGACTCTTTCCATTATTTTTGAGAATTCTTGGAGAACAGATGAGGTGCCAGAAGGTTGGAGGTGGACAAATATTGTCCCCATCTTTAAGAAAGGGAAAAAGGAGGATCCAGGTAACTACCAACCCATCACCTTGACATCTATACCTGGAAAAGTTTTAGAACAAATCATCCGTCATTCCTTGAACATTTAGAAAAGATGGCTGTGATTACTAAGAGCCAGCATGGGTTTCTCAAGAACAAGTCACATCAGACTAACCTGATCTCCTGTTTTGAGAAAGTGACTACCTTGCTAGATCAGGGGAATGCTGTAGACATAGTTTATTTTGATTTCAGTAAGGCTTTTGATAAGGTTCCACATAATATTCTTCTTGACAAGTCAGTAAAATGTGGTTTGGATCCTGTTACTGTAAGGTGGATCTGTAACTGGTTGACAGATGGCACCCAAAGAGTGCTTGTGAATGGTTCCTCATCCCTTGGAAAGGAGTGACAAGGTCTTGGGACCTGTTTTGTTCAACATCTTTATAAATGATTTTGGTGAAGGAATAGAGGGAATGCTTATTAAATTTGCAGACCATACTAAAATAGAGGAGGGGGAGTAGTAAATATAGTAAAAGACAGAGTCAGGATACAAGATGATCTTGACAGGCTGGAAAACTGTGCTAAAACAAATAAAATGAATTTTAACAGGAATAAATGTAAAGTTTATTTAGATACAAAAAATCAAATGCATCATTATAGGATGGGGGAGACCTGTCTTGGCAGTAATATGTGTGAAAAGGATCTAGGGGTCTTAGTGGACCATACTCTGAACATGAGTCAGCAGTGTGAAGCAGTGGCTGAAAAGTCAAATGCAATTTTGGGCTTTATCAACAGAATTATAGTGTCCAGATCATGTGAAGTGACAGTAGCTCGTTACTCTGCTCTGGTTAGACCTCACAAAAAAGAGGTCAAGAGGAGGGCCTGGAGACCAAGTCCTATGAGGAAAGGTTGAAGGGGTTGGGTATGTTTAGTCTGGAGAGGACATGACTGAGAGGTAATATGTTCACTATATTCAAGTACTTAAAGGGCTGTCACATAGAGGATGGTGCAAAATTGGTTTCCGTTTCAGTTGCCTCAGAAGGTCAGACCAGAACAATCAGATTGAAATTAAATCAAGAGTTCCAGGTAAACATTAGGAAGAACTTCCTGACAGAGTGGTTCCTCAGTGGAACAGGCTTCCTCAGGAGGTGGTGGGCTCTCCTTCCTTGGAGGCTTTTAAGCGGAGGCTAGAAAGCCATCTGACAGGAATGCTGATTGTGTGAATTAGACAGATCATGAGAAGGAGGGAAGGAAGGGTTACATCAGTGCTTAGTTCTTGTAGCCCTTTCTTACACATCTAGGGAAATGCTGATTGCCACTTTGGGGCCAGTCAGCAGTTTTTCTCCAGGCCAGTTTGGCAAGGGATCCTGGAAGTTTTTGTCATCCTCTGGGCATGGAGCAAGGGCCACTGGGGATGTATGTGTGTGGGGATGGTATTTGTCAACTTCCTGCATTGTACAGAGGGTTGGACTAGATGACCCTGGAGGTTCCTTCCCTCTATGATTTTCTGATTCTATGAATATCAAACTCTGAATAATATCATTCTGACTTCATGGAAAGCTTATTGCTATAACCATCATTCAAGTTTACATAGGGATCCCAATCCCCCAGTCCCAGCAGGGGATCCCTCAATTTGAGGAGGGCTCCCCCACAGTGGGCTAGCTGGACAGCGGGGGAAATCCCACTAAAAATGACATTTTTCAGCCATTTCCAGTAAAACTGGAAGTGGCTTGAAAAACTGGAAGTGCTACCCCAGAGCAGCCATTTGAGTGGTGAATAGGCTTCCCAATCCCCAGGTCCCAGTGGGGGATCCCCTGGTTTTACACACTTCCCCCCTCCCCCAGCCAGCTGGCCGGCAGGGGAAGCCCCTCCCCCACAGCCATTATGCACCTCCATGAACAATTCCCATAGGGAATGATGGGGAATTGATCTGCGGGTATCGGGGGCTCTGGGGGCGTGTTTTTTTGAGGTAGAGGCGCCAAATTTTCAGTATAGCATCTAGTGCCTCTCCCCAAACTCCCCCCCCAAGTTTCAAAAGGATTGGACCAGGGGGTCCAATTCTACAAGCCCCAAAAGAAGGTGCCCCTATCTTTCATTATTTTCTATGGAAGGAAGGCATTTTAAAAGGTGTGCTGTCCCTTTAAATGTGATGGCCAGAACTCCCTTGGAGTTCAATTTTGCTTATCACACCCTTGCTCCTGGCTCTGCCCCCAATCATTTTGAAACTTGGGGGATACTTTGGAGAGAGTCACTAGATACTATACTGAAAATTTGGTGCCTCTATCTCAAAAAACAGCGCCCCCAGAGCCTTTGAAACCTCCAGATCAATTCCCCATTATACCCTATGAGAATCGATCTCCACATAGAGAATAATGAAGTACTCAGCAGACTCCCCCCCCCATTTCTGGCAACACTGATAGGGGATTGGCCTCTCTACTCACGAGTTGCTGCCAACTTTTTCAAAGTAACACAGACACCCCATCCCAAGAGGAAGCCTTTCAATCAGCGACTGAAGCCTCCGGAGGTAGAAATGCACATGGTCCTCTGGGGGCGGGACTCCCCCCCCCTCCGCCGGCCAGACTCCCCGAGGAGATGCCTGTGGCAGCCGGAGAGGACGCAAGGACTACAAGTCCCAGCATGCACCTCGCGAAGGGAGGCCAGACTGGAGAGAATAGCAGGCCGGCGGTGGGCAGGTCTTTGTGACCCAGAGGAAGGGAGAAGGGAGGAAGGCAGGCAAGGAAAGAGACACCGTGCCGTTTCCCCACCCCCCCACCCCGCTTCCACATTTTTGGCTAGCGGGGGATGAGGCTGCTAATTCAGGGGTCCCCCGGAAGGGCGGGGGGGGGGGTTGGAAAGTCTAGTTTGTGTGTATGCGTGTGAGAGAGAAAGAGAGCAATGAGGAAAGAGAGAAATGAGGAAATTACTGTATTGAGGAGAACTGTGCTGCTGTATTTTTATTTCTTTATATTAGGGAATGGGAAAGTCTCCTGGCCACACCCCCAAAGTCTCCCAGCCACACCCCCAAAGTCCCCAGGTATTTTCTTAGACTTGGCAACCCTAAGTTTACAGCTCAACTACTGGTGTTGTTGAGGAAGAAACTGAAAGTTTTTATGCAAGTGTCCAAGAAGCAATTGATCACACACTTAAGCAAGATGTGCTGGGAGGTTATTGGAATGCTAAGGAAGGAAACAAAGCAGAAGAATATATAGTTGGAAGATCTGGGCTAGGAGCATAACATTAAGCAGGAGAGCGACTCATAACATTCCACGAGGACAACAATTTCTTTATTGTAAACACCTGTTGAAACCAACCAACAGATGATTGTATATGTGGGCATCACTGGATGGCTAATACCAAAATCAAATAGATCACATAATCAGAAGATGGAGAAGCTCTATTCTCTCTACTAAGACAAGACCAGGAGCGGATTGTAGGACAGAGCATCGACTGATAATATCAAAGATCAAAATAAAGTTGAAGAAAAACACCAAAACATTCATAGTGCTAAAATGAAATCTAAGCAACATTCCTGTAGAGTTAAAGACAATTTTAAAAACAAATTTCATCACTAAATTGAAGTGAACATGAATCAGAATAAGTATCGGTTGAAATCATATATATTATCAATGAAAAATGTGCAAAAGCTACTCTAGTGGTTAAGAGTGGCAGACTCTAATCTGGAGAAACAGGTTTGATTCCCTACTCTTCCACATGCAGTCAGATCAGTGATCTTGGGTCAATCACAGTTCTCTCTGAGCTCTCTCAGCCCCTCCTTCCTCACAGGGTGCCTCTTGTGGGGAGAGGAAGGGGAAGAGATTGTAAGTCACTCTGAGACTTTGAGTAAAGGGCAGGGTATAAACCTAACTTCTCCTCCTCCACCACCTGTGGCCAAAATAAATGAAAAGTCTCAATAGATGACTGATGAAACTCTTAAAATTGCTATAGATAGATGAGAAGCAAAAGTGAAAGAAAAACAGAATCAAAAGTCTAAATGCAGCATTCCAGTGAGTGGCACATAGAGACAGCTATTATAATAACCAGTGTAAAGAAATAGAAGAGAACAACAACAAAAAGGAAGATCCACAAGATCCAAGAAATCGAAGGGAAATGTAAAACACAATTAGGCCTGCTGAAAGGTCAGCATGGAAATACATTAACTGAACATGATAAAATAAGGACAATATGTGAAGAATAACACAATGAAGAGCTAAGCAAAAGTGATGAAAGGATGATAGATTTGCTCAAGAAGAATTTTTTTTAAGAACCCATAGGTTTAGGAAGTGAAGGGAAAGCTACACTATGAACAACTGGGAGAAACGAATCACCAGATGTAGGTAGAATGTCAATAGAACTATTCTAAACCACAGAAACTGAGTCCATCCAAATCTTATCAAAAACATGCTAGTGGCAGGACTGGAGCAAGAAGAAGCAATCCATTTATCTTTCCTGAGCGATGAAATATCTCTGCCTGACCTTGGCACCTGGTCTGCTAAGTGCTGATTTTTTTCAATTCTCAAGGAAACGGTACCCAAGAATGGTGGCCAGGAATGGTGAACTGGATACATTTGCATACCAAACCAAATAACTACAAATGCTGATGGCACCAGTGCCTCCAAGACATCATCTCACATTATCAGAATGGGTTGGGGGACTGATGCTAGCCTGCCCTCCTCCTCTGGCTGAGAAATCTCAAGCCATTTTTCTGAAAGCTCTATAAGTGAGAGGACAACTGTTTTACTAGTCCAACCAATAAAATATTTTCCTTATAGGTAAATACTACTGGTGGGCACTGAAAAGCCAATGAACTCTAGCTTCTTCCAGGGTTTGCCCATGAAACCATCAGATTCTACCATGCTGAAACCCATAATGCAACAGGTCTTGTTCTGACTCCTCCCTCTGATATTCTGGCTTGCCTTAGCCAGCCTTCCCTAGAAGTCATGTAGTCTTGAAATAAAATTCCGGCAACCTTCCCCTGAATATATTAATCATCCTGACACAGATCAGTTCCCAAAACACAACAAGAAAAATGTGGTTTCAAGGAGCATTAATATAAACATTTTACACCAAGGGCAATGAGAGGCTAACCCCATGATGGCGAACCTATGACACGCGTGTCACTGGTGACACGCGAGGCAATTTGGCTGACACACCGGAAACCAAGGAGCGTGGTGAGCTGCGAGTCCTTCGGAGGCTGCTGAGCCCGTCTCGGAGGAGCAGCAGCTACTAAGGTGAAGGCGAGAAGAGGCGGCAGCAGCGCAGCAGGCCGCCGCCGCCGCTGCCTCTTTCCCCGGCTCCAGGCCGGGGGTGGGAGGGAAGGTTGGGGGTGGGAGGGAAGGTTGGCCGACGCTGCCAGCGCCTCGCCTTGACCTGGGGGTGGGAGGAGACAGCCTCCTGGCGCAACCCGTCCCCTACCCAAAGCAGAGGCAACCAAATGTGCCTCCTCCTCCTCGCAACAGGGCCGAGCTTTGCAACCCCCTTTTCCCGCCCTCCCCGGGGCCTGAGGAAATAGGTGGGTACAGCAAGAAAGAAAAAAAGAGCATTGCAAAAAAAGAGGCAGGGGGGGAAAGAAGTGCCCTCCTGGGCGGGTCGCGCCTTTGCAATGCCGGGGCTTTGCAAATGCAGGAGCAAGGCAGGCGTGTTTTTTTCCGTTTGTTTGCACGGAGCGGCTGGGGGGGGGGGAGGCAGAGATGGCATTGCAGCAGTGTGTGTGGGGTGCAATGCCCGAGGGGGCGTCGCTCTTGGGCCTGTTGTGGGGCTGCCCCCCTCCCTCCTCCTCCTCCACCCGGTCCTGGGGTTTTTTTTACAACCAACATGATCTTTCTCACTTTGCTCTCTCGCTCTTTCTCATGGCTGCCTGCCGGAGGCGGGGTTTCAGATTTAAGGACAAGCTGCCCTTTTCAGCTTGGAAGAGGAGGAAGGGGGTGGGCGATGGGGGCTGTGTGTGGGTTGCAAAAGAGCAAGGGGAGGGGAGCATTGGGTCGCCCCCCTTGGCTTCCCTTGGCAAGCGCTGGAGGAGAAAAGGCGGGAAGAAAAAAAGATACACCCTTTCCCGCAGGGTTACCAATCCCCAGGTGGGGGCAGGGGATCCCCCTCTCCCCAAAATACCCCCCCAAGTTTCAAAACGATTGGACCAGGGGGTCCAATTCTATGAGCCCCAAAAGATGGTGCCCCTATCCTTCATTATTTCCTATGGAAGAAAGGCTTTTTAAAAGGTGTGCTGTCCCTTTAAATGTGATGGCCAGAACTCCCTTGGAGTTCAATTATGCTTGTCACACCCTTGTTCCTGGCTCCACCCCAATGTCTCCTGGCTCCACCCCCAAAGTCTCCTGGCTCCACCCCCAAAGCCCCCAGATATTTCTTGAATTGGACTTGGCAACCCTAGTCTGACCTAGGCTTCAAATATCATCAAATTATTGATATTTCTTGAAGTGACACGGTGAAGTGACACGCGACCCGAGGAAGACTACACTTTTTCCTAATTTTCGACACACCAAGCTGAAAAGGTTAGCCATCACTGGGCTAACCTTACAAAAAGAGGCTAAATTTAGCCTGCAAAAAAGGTTAGTTCAGGCCTGCACTTAATGGAACATTCCGCTCCTAAATTTTCACTTCAATTAATCTTTCGAAATTCAGTGTCTGATCCCAGTGACAGTTGCCTCTGGGTTCTTCAGAGTGACTGCCAAGAAAAAAATTATCTGACACATATCAAACAAGCAAGAAATGACACTGGACAACATTAATCAAAACTTTCTCATTTCCCAAAGAATTAAGCATTAAATAATTGATTCTCGCACTACAGGCAGCTGTAAAAGAGGCTTTGCACCTCCCCGCTGGTAAGAATTTGTCCTTGTCTAAAAGACTAGATTGATATATTTATTATTTATCAGATTAATCATTGCCAGGAACATTATAGATTGGCAGTCAGGCCCTGCCACTTATATTGTAGGGGTCCTGTTATCGGAGATTGCAAAGAACTTGGTGTATCAGCAACATTCAAAAGGAAAGGGGACAAAGGCTTTTGCCCTCCAGCATTTTTTAAAAAGATTGAGGATGCTCAAGTGTTCTAAGGGAGAGACTGACATAAAGAGGATGCAATAGATGCTGGAGAAGGGTCATTGATCCAAACCCTTTGTGGGTGATGTTCGTACCTGGGGTCATCTTTATTTCTGCTTGCTAAGGAAGGAAATGAGCCCATTTGACTGGGGTGAGAAGACGGGGGTGCCATCTACTTTATGTAACTCCCTGTTTGCAGAGAGAAATAGGTCGCCACAATTGACATATTCAAGCGTAAGATATTTCATTATATTACAATACCCCCTTTTATGTCTGTATTCATTCAATGTAAGAGTATATGTGTTGGTGTTTTTTTTTGGGGGGGGGCGGATTACTCTGATAGGAGCCTGTCAATATGAATGAGAGAATTTATGCACTGGTCAACCAACAAGATCGCAAAGACCAGGAAACGATTCCCTTGGGCAGAGATAGTGGCACAACAATAAATTCCAATAATGAACAATTTGACATTGTGTTATGCCTCCTTCCCCCACCATTGCTGGCTCCAGGATTTGGGAGGCTCTTGGGAATGGTAGGTGCCTTTCCCAAGAGGCATTGTGTAGAGCCCTAGAAAAGGTATTGTGCAGAGCCTGTAAAAAGCCACTTATATAGTCTTTGATGTTCTGTGTTTTTATTATGATAAGAAAAATATTAGTGTCAAATATTAGTGTCAAATACTGCCATTCATATCTATACTGTGCATGGACTCCCCTTAGTGAGCTCCACACCTGATATTCAACAAAGTCTTCTTGTTCCTATCTGATGGGCCTTCACATGAACATATGAATCTGACCATCCAGGTCACTTGATTCTGCTGATTTCTTGAGCAATGGCATTTCTCCCTTCCACCTGGATCCTTGCAAGGGAGGAGCACAGACCTCTTCGAGCATTGTCAACCTTAAGAACATAAGAGAAGCCATGCTGGATCAGGCCAATGGCCCATCCAGTCCAACACTCTGTGTCACACGGTGGCCAAAAAACCCCAAGTGCCATCAGGAGATCCACCAGTGGGAAACCAAATAAAGGAATTTCCCAGTGTGAGTACAAGTCAAGAAAGAAAAAACCACTGAGGAATAGAACGGTCAAACACTAATTCAAATATTTAAAACGTGCATCAAAGCATTCCTATATATACTTTTTGTATTATTCACAATGGCTCACGGCAAGAGCCAGGCACAACATTATACTGAAGTACAATGGCATATTTAATATGCAGTACATGTAAATAGACAAGAATCACAAACTGCAAGATCCTCAATAAGCAGTTCACAAAACAGTATTCCAGATTAAACAAAGGCACCAATCAGTCCAAATGTCCTTCTAATCAGACTGTAAGTCTTCCAGTTGCCAAGTGCCCCCAGAAAGATATGTGTCTAGATTCTCAGTGTGTTTCATTTCCTTTATCAATCACTCCATATCATTGGAACCCTAAATTTTCAAAGTAAGAGTCAGCAATGGCTTCAGTCCTCAAGGTGAACCCATTACATCTAGCTCACAGTTTTTTAGCCTCCAGCTCAAATGTTTTTGTTTTAGCTCAGGAAAAATCACCCCAGAGCAAACTAATTTATGCAGTAGCTCACAGCTTGAATGCCAGTAGCTCACAAAGTAGAATTTTTGCTCACAAGACTCCACAGTTTAGAGGGAGCATTGGAGATTCCTGAAGGACCATCGGATACAAAGAGAGCCAGGAATGCTGGTAGATTTGCATAGACTCCACTGACATACATTACAGCAAACAAAAGTTGCCTCAAAAATGTGAAATGGATTTAGAGAGATCTGATCTGCATCAGGAATGACAGCCCCCAGAATGGAATGATGGTCCCTGGGGGCAGTATAAGTATTCTGTGACTGGAATACACCCTCTGGAACTTAGGGCTGCCAGCTCCCTGGTCCAGGTAGGGGTTCCCCTACTTTTGCAGGCTCCTCCCCACCTGCAAATGCCTCAAAATGCAGCACAATGACATCACCCAGAAGCAGGGGTTGTTTTGAAGCAGAAAAGGTGGTGGAGCTCATCCGGGGATTGTTATACAGCTGCACCTACTGTCAAGTTGATGGATTCAAGAATGAGTCAAAGTTGATACTAAGTCTTCATTTATTGATAACCGGTACTCTGGCGCAAGCCTCTAGCTTGCTAAGAATAAAACCAATACATTGATACATGGGTTTTAAGATACACTTCAAAAACATTCCTACCGGAGGGGGGGGGGTTACAGGAGGAAACATTCACACACAACTACTAGATACTTTCTCAGGCGATAGCTAGCAAATGCCCTTGAATTGTTATGCAAGGCTTCCTCCCACCTCAGGCCCCGAGAAGGCGCCGGCTAGTTCCTTCACACCAGTTACGAATCACAATAAGAAAAGGGGGGAAGGGAAGCAACTAAGGTAGAACATTAGCAGAAGTGGATCCATTATGATTTTAACAGGGCCTATTGCTTAGGCCATGATCCCCCAGTCTTAAGTCATTATTAGTTGATCTTAACATACTGCCCCCCTTAAGCTGACCCTCTCGGCCTCTGAGGGTGTTTAGATAGAAATTTCTTGATAAGGTCAGGGGCTGACACATCTTTCTCTGCTACCCACTCATTTTCACTAGGAGGGAAATATTTCCATCTAATTAGATAATACAGCTTCCCATGTTTAAGCGTTGAGTCCAAGATTTCCTGGATCTCATGGTGACTCTGGCTCCCCATCCGGATAGGTTGAGGTGCTTCCAGCCGAGGATGCCAAGGGGAACAACCAGGGTCTTTCCGAAGAAGACTGCAATGAAAGACAGGGTGTACTTTACTAAACATCTTTGGCAACTCCAGCTCTACTGTAACTTTATTTATCACCCTCTTGATTTTAAAAGGTCCCAGGTATTTGTAAGCCAACTTTTTGGATGGTTGAGTGAGTGGAAGATTTTTTCTAGACACAAACACTGAGGGCGATTTCTCACACAGTTTACCGAGGAGCGAAGTCCCTCCTCACTGTGCAGAGTCTGCTCGGATTTCCCACCAACTGCTCTGCGGATTCAGGAAGTGCCGGACCTTTTGCGTTGCTAACGTAAACTAGGGTTTTAGCAATTTCCATTTGAGACGCAAAAGGTCCGGCACTTCCGGATTCCGCGGAGCAATTGGTGGGAAATCCAAGCAAACGCTGCGCGGTGAGGAGGGACTTTGCTCCTCGGTAAACTGTGTGGGAAATTGCCCTGAGTCTCCTACTTTGAAATCCCAGGCAGGGACATGGCTTTTGTCATATTGCTTTTTGTAAGCTTCTTTGGCTACTTCCAAGTTCTCCTGTATTTCCTTCCAATTCTTAGTCAGTGTGCCCCACCATTGATCAAAAGGGCTCACCTCTTTCTTTACTCCCCCCCCGGTAGCAGCGGGAGGGGCTTTCCCTCATACCCACTCACGGTCTGAAAGGGGGAGGCTTTGGTGGAGCTGTGGACACTATTGTTATAGCAGTACTCTGCAAAGGGCAATAGATCCACCCAGTTGGATTGTTGATGGTTTATATAGCACCTTAAGTACTGCTCTAAAAGCCCGTTCACATGCTCAGTCTGCCCGTCCGTCTGTGGATGGTAGGCGGAACTCAACCCCTGCTCCATACCCATCAGTTTACAGAACTCCCACCAGAAGTTGGCAACGAATTGCGGGCCGCGGTCACTAATCACCTTGTCGGGGATGGAGTGTAGCTTGGCTACATGGTTGAAGAATAAAAAAGCCAGCTTCTTTGCGGTGGGGGGTTGGGCACAGGGAATAAAGTGGGCTTGTTTGGAAAAAGTATCTACTACCACCAATATTGCTGTTTTGCCATGAGAGGGCGGTAGTTCTACAATAAAGTCCATGGAGACTATCAACCAGGGTCTAGAGGCGGTCTCCAGTGGTTTGAGTAGCCCAGGGGGTTTCCCTCCCCTTCTTTTAGCTATTATGCAAATAGGACAGGTAGACACAAATTCAGATATATCCTTTTTCATGGAGGGCCACCAAAACTGCCTGTTGACCAGATGTAAGGTCTTGATGTACCCAAAATGCCCAGCCAGTTTGTTGGAGTGACAGAACTGTAATACTTCTAATCTCATGGTTTTAGGAACGTATAGTTTTTCTCCTTTGTACCAAAGCCCATCCTCTTGTTTCTGGATTTCCCCTGGCCGTTCATCCTTCTCCTTTTCAGCCTCTGCTGCAATTTTTTCCATTCCCCACCCCTGTAGTTGTCGCTTCTTTTGTGACCGTGTAGTTACAACGGCGGCCACTTGGGTGGGCGGAACTAACGAGTCCACTATCTCCTCTCTTTGACTGTTGTGCTGGGGCAAGCGAGACAAAGCGTCTGCTAGAAAGTTCTTCGTGCCAGGGATGTGCTTTAGCACAAAATCGAATTTAGAGAAAAAACAAGCCCACCTGATTTGTTTTTCACTCAGTTTCCTCTTTCCTGTGAGGACCTCGAGATTTTTGTGGTCGGTCCATATTTCAAACGGCACTTTCGCTCCCTCTAACCAAGACCGCCATGTTTTTAAGGCAAACGTTACTGCAAATGCCTCCTTGTCCCACACTGACCAATTTCTTTGCTCTGCCACGAACTTTTTTGAGATGTAAGCACATGTCCTCAGTTTCCCTTCCTCATCCTTCTGCATGAGAATGGCCCCGATGGTTACATCGGAGGCATCAGATTGCACGATGAAGGGTTTGAGCTTGTTGTGGTGGCTCAGGACCGGCTCACTTGTGAACAGCCGCTTCAATTTATCAAACGCCAACTGGCAGTTTGAGGTCCAATTTAACCGGGCTCCCGGTCGCTTGGCTTCCGGGCCCTTCCCCTTCGTTTTTAACAACTCAGTTAAGGGGAGCATGATTTGTGCAAACCCCGGTATGAACGTCCTATAGAAATTTGCGAACCCAAGGAACAATTGGAGTTGTCTATGTGCCCTCGGGGGAGCCCAATCTAATATGGCTTGCACTTTTGCCGGGTCCATTGCCAGTCCCCTAGCGGACACTCGGAAACCCAAGTAATCCAACTCTGTTTTGTGAAATTCGCATTTGGACAACTTAGCATACAATTTATGACTCAACAGGGTGCTTAACACCTCCCACACCAATTTCACGTGAGATCGTCCGTCTTGCGAGTAAATAATGATGTCATCCAGGTACACCACCACCCCCTTAAACAAAAACTTTCTTTTTTTTCCCGTTTTTAATTTTTATTAAACACCTAATCGTGTGACCAAAATACAACATAAAATAAATAGAGAAACCTTGTAATACAACAGTAAATGAGTCACATAATACATATATCAGTCTTCCACAGGGAGGGTGCTGGTGGATGATAACAATATATTGTATAACATTAAATCAGTAACCTAGATATACATTGTTCTAGATAATATGAAAAAAGTCTTGATTTTCCATATAGTTCTTATAATCCTAATGCGTTCTTATGAGATTTTTTCCCCCAACCATTTGTAAAGTTTCTCCCAATTTCTGCTAGCTTCAGTTTTGGACTCTCCTCTTAATAACTTGAAGAGTATATCCATTTCGGCAGCTTGAAGCATTTTATCAATCACCTCAGTTAATTCAGGGCAGATCTTTTGCCGCCAATGTTTGGCAAAAACTATCCTTGCCGCAGTAGTCATATACACCGTTATATATTCATCGTCTGAGCACACTTCATTTTTCACTAAAGACAGAAGCATCAGCTCGGGTTTGAATTGAATATTTGTTCCCAGTATATCCTTTAACCAATCAAATACCATTATCCAGTATTTTTTAGAAGTTTTACAGGACCACCAGATGTGGAAGAAGGAGCCAATTGCTGTTCCACACTTCCAACATTTAGCCGGGAAAGATTTATTAATTTTAGATATTTGCAGTGGAGTAATATACCATCTGTGGAGCATTTTAAAGAAATTTTCTTGGAAGTTGACTGGCTTCATGATCTTGTAATTCATTTTACAAAGATTAAGCCATTGATCTAAATCAATATTTTTTTGAAAGTTTTTTGCCCATCTGACCATTGTCTCTTTGACTAGTTCGTCCTCCAATTTTATTTGAATCAGGTAATTATATACCCACTTAATCACTTTGGTTTCCTTCAACAGTAGTAATCTATCAAAGTCAAAGTTACTTTTTGTGAAACCTTGAAGCTTATCTTTATTATACTTGGCTACAATCTGATTCCTTGTCCACCAGTCCATTTTTATACCCAGAGATTCTAATTCCGCTTGACTTTTCAAGCTATCTTTTTCATCTAGGAGGTCCTGATACCTTAACCTCTTAGAGCAATTCCATAACTGCGGCTGCAATGATGCTTCTTCAGGAGACAGCCACCTTGGGGTCTTGGTATAAATTAATTTTTTATACTTTAACCACACCTCAAGAATAGCTTTACGGATTAAATGGTTTTTAAAATATCTTTGTTCTTTGTTAATATACCAGAGGTTTGCATGCCATCCAGCCTGTAAATTAAATCCTTCCAAAGCCAACACACGCATGTTTTCTAGAATTATCCAATCCTTCAACCATACTGTAACACAGGCCGTGTAATATGTTTCCCAATCCGGGAGGCCTAAGCCCCCATTTTCCTTAGTGTCCTTTAAAATTTTCCATTTCACCCTGGGCTTCTTATTTTGCCAGATAAAAGATTTGGTCAATTGGTCTATTTTTACAAAAAAAGGTTTCCTAATCGCGAAACCAATCATTTGAAATAAAAACATAACTTTGGGAAGAATATTCATTTTGATTACTGCGATCCTACCCATAAACGATAATTTCATATTAATCCATTTTTTTCAGAGAAGAATCTATCTCTCTTAACAGTGGCTCAAAATTATTTTCGTACAAATTACTGCATTTGTTTGACATACTTATCCCTAAATATTTAATTTTTTTCACACAAGTGAAGCCCGTTTTCTTTTCAAGATCTTGAGCTTCTTGTGGTGACATGTTTTTCGTGAGTATTTTAGATTTCCGCTTGTTTACTTTTAAACCTGCGACATATCCATATTCCTCTAATTCTTTTAACAACTCCTCTACTGACTCTGAGGTGTTTTGGGATATCATGACCATATCATCTGCATACGATAATATCTTATATGTTTCTCCTTTGACTTTTAAACCTAGAATTTTTTCGTTATTCCTTATACTGTTATTCAGAATTTCCAAAGTTAAAATAAACAATAACGGCGAGAGGGGGCACCCTTGTCTTATTCCTTTACAAATTTTAACCTCCTCTGTCTGTGCACCATTAACAATGAATCTCGCTGACTGATCATTATAAATGGCCTGAATATTTTTAGTAAAATCCTCACCAAAATCCATTACTTTTAACACTTGTAACATGAATTTCCAGTTTAAGTTATCAAATGCTTTTTCAGCGTCGATAAAAAACAACACCATTTGTTTTTCCCTGTGTAACTCGTAATATTCCAATAGGTTAGATATAATTCTAATATTGGTCCTCATGTACCTCCTAGGGAGGAATCCTGATTGGTCAGGGTGAATTATAGTTCTCATAATTTTCTTTATTCTGTTGGCCAAAATAGTAGTGTAAATCTTGTAGTCCACTTTTAATAATGATATTGTTCGAAAATTCCCAATCTCATCAACATTTTCTGTGGTTTTTGGTATTAACACTACGTTAGCATATTTCCAGGAGTCCGGAATTTCTGCTGAAATCCAAACCTCGTCTATTAAATTTTTGAAATGAGTAATAATGTTTTCCTTAAAGGCCATATAATACTCTGCCGGGAGACCATCTGGTCCGGCCGCTTTATTACTCTTTAGTTGACCCCATGCTTCTTCAATTTCAAATATCGAAAACGGACTATTTAATATACTCTTTTGATCTTCTGTTAATTTTTGCGGAGATTTTTTATCTAAATACATTTTTTGTTTATCCCGGTCAAGCTCATTCACACTATACAGATGTGTGTAGAAATCCCATATTATCATTTTCATTTCCTCTAACGAGGATCTTTGTTTGCCCTCCTTGTCTTTCAGAACTCTTATTATTTTTCTTTCCCGTTCTTTCCTTATTCTATAAGAAAGCCATTTCCCCGGCATGTTTGCTGACTCAAAAAAAAATTGCTTAGCATAGCGAACCTTCTTCTCCATCTCTTCCAAAAACATAACATGAATTCTATGCTGTAGGAATTTTAATTCTAATTTAATTTCTTGTAGTGTGGGTTTTTCTTTTAATTGTTTTTCCTTTCTTTTTAATGCCTCCGTTAGGTCTACCATATTTTTATTCTCTTCCCGCCTCTTATAGGCGTTATAACTTATCACTAAACCTCTAAGATAAGCCTTACTTGTTTCCCAAATAGTCCTGTAAGAAACCTCTTTCTGTGTATTTGCATGAAAGAAAAAACTCATCTCATCCTTGAGATACTTTAAAAATTGCGTATCCTCCATCAATTTTGGGTTCATTCTCCAACCCGATTTTTTTTTGGGCACTCTCATATACAACATGATTGGGTTATGGTCAGCTAAGGTATTCGGTAAAATTTCTGCCTCCTCAATTGATTTCATTAGCCCTGCCGTGACCCATGCCATATCAATTCTGGACCATGAACAATGTCTACTATGAACAATGTCAACTTTCTTAACACATTGTTTATAAAACTCATGAACACCCCGGGGGCCCCTTGCAGTCCAAATGGCATCACCAGGTATTCAAACTGCCCCAGTGGTGTGTTGAATGCCACTTCCACTCATCCCCCTCCTTAATGCGCACCCAGAAATACGCATCTCTCAAATACAACTTTGTAAAAATGTTCCCCTCCGACACAGTACTCAATAAGTCTTTAATGAGGGGGATGGGGTAGGTGTTGGAGGTTGAAATCGCATTTATCCCACGAAAATCTGTGCAAAGTCTAAGCGAGCCATCCTTCTTTTTCCGGAACAAGACCGGAGCTGCGTGGGGGGCCGTGGCCGGCCTAATAAACCCCCGTTTTAAGTTCTTGTCCAGAAATTTGCGCAGCTCTGCCTTCTCCGCCCATCCCATCGGGTACAGGAGCGATTCGCCTGGTATTAGCTCGATAGCACAGTCCGTGTCCCTATGGGGCGACAGCTCATTGGCGCCCTGCTCGCTGAACACCCCCATCAAGTCCCGGTATGCCCGGGGGACTTCTGAGACTTCTTCCAATGTCAGGCACACCCTCTCAGCGGAGGGCGAGGCCCCCACTCTAAATTCCATAGGTGATCTTTGCACAGAGGGCCTATGAACCTTATGGTACCTCCCCCACCGAATGTCCGGTTCGTGCCTGGCCAGCCACCCCACCCCCAACCCTACTGGGTAAGGGCAGGAGGGGGCAATTACAAAAGACTCCTGCTCCCAATGTTCCTCGATTCCCATCGGCAGAAATTGAGTCTCTGAAGTACAGGGCTCCCCCCGCATCACTGACCCATCCATCTGCTCGAACTGTATGGGGCAGGGGAGGGGGGAGTGGTAGTCAGGCCTAAGGCCTCTACTATCTTAGGCGTTATTAATTCCCTGTTGCACCCCGAGTCAATTAACGCCCTCACTTGCATGAACCTCTTGAGTTTGGGGTTCAACAGTCTCACTGGTACAAAGTATAGTATCCAGTCACTCTCACCCTCACTGGTGCCGGCTCCTCTGTGACCTGCTGGTGGGCACCCTTCAGAACAGGTCGTTCTCGTTTCCCGACGGCTCCTCCATCTAGACCAGCTCGCCCAGCTCGTTGCTCAGGAACAGTTCCTCTTCCTCCTCTTCGGTGGCCGCCACGTTGCCTTTCGCCGCTTCCTTAGGGCGGCCAGGAGCCTTCTTCGGGACGGGAGTGCTCTGCTTCGGGGCACTTGGTGGTGCTCGTGGCGGGTTCGGGCAGCTGCTTGCCAGATGCCCTGGGTCTCCACACCGAAAGCATTTGCGTGTCCCGCTTCGTTTACCCCCACCGGCCGGCTTCTTCACCTCTGCTTTTGGGGTTGCTTTCGGGTCCCATCCCCTTTTACGCTCTGTTGCTGGCGTTGCAGGGCGATGCATTTCATATTGGTCTCAACCTCCCCTGCTAGCTGGATCCAACCAACCAACGTGGTAGGTCGGACTTGGGTGAGGGCCTGATCCAGTATGCCCGCATTCAGCCCCCAGGTGAAATGCTCGATCTTCATCAGCTCACTCCACCTTCTCACCTTGGCTGCATTGGCTCGGAAGTCCGCAGCTTACTCCCGGATCAATTTCTGCCCCTGTTGCATGTCGCGTAGAGCCGCCAGCGCCCGGGTCTCCTGGAGGGAGTCTTCGTACTGGGCCAACAGAGCCTGCAGGAACGTTGCTACATAGTCCAGTTCCGGGCTCATGGCTTCATACAGGCTTACATACCACCTTTTGGCCGCCCCTTTCAGCTTTGACCCCAGGTAATCCACTCGGCTGAACTCATCCGGGAAGGTATTCTCCCAATAATGCATATAGCTGTTTGCCTGGATTGTAAAGTATTCAACCTCGTCTGGGTCCCCGTCGAAGGTAGCGTCGAGCTCACTTCCTCTCCCTCCGTCGCGAGGAGCAGGAGGGGGCCCTGCCGGCCGGGGTGCTAGGGCCACGGACGGTGCTGCTGGCACGGGAATCGCTGGTGCTGGTGGCAGCCAGATGGCGGGTTGAGTAATCCTTCTGGGCCCAGACAGCCCTAGAGAGCGAGAGATCTCTCTGGTGATCTTTCCCGCCATGTGGTTGGTCATGGCCTGCATCTCCGTCTTCAGGCCCTTGACCACGCTCTCCACTTCTTTGCGGACCATGGCTCGAAACTCCCTGGCTGTTTCGTCCTCCTTGTCCTTTGGAGCCGTTGCCCCCAGTTCTCCCTCGTCTGGTTGCGGGCACTCCTCATGTAACGGAACCGCCATGATAGTGTCGATCTCCTCCGGCTCCATGGGTCCCGGATTGGGCCCTTCCACGTTCGCCATTCGCATCCTTCGCATGTGTCGGGTCAGGATGGCTTCGCATCTAGCCGGGGTCTCATCCTTGGTGCTGGTGGAGGTCCGGGGCTGCCACTGCCTTGGGGTGACGAGCAGCTGCTGGAACTGGGGAGGAGATGCCGCTACTCTCCGGGCGTCCAGGACCTGCCAGGGAATGGACGGCCCTTCTTCGGCATCAGGAAGCTCACCGCCTCCTGGTATCTTTTCAGCCATTTCGCTACAAAGTGGCCAGGGTGGTTAAGCTTCAAAGTTGGATTCTTAGCAAAATGTCAAGTCGACGGATTCAAGAATGAGTCAAAGCTGTTACTAAGTCTTCATTTATTGATAACCGGTACTCTGGCGCAAGCCTCTAGCTTGCTAAGAATGAAACCAATACATTGATACATGGGTTTTAAGATACACTTCAAAAACATTCCTACGGGGGGGGGTGGTGGTTTACAGGAGGAAACATTCACACACAACTACTAGATACTTACTCAGGCGATAGCTAGCAAATGCCCTTGAATTGTTATGCAAGGCTTCCTCCCACCTCAGGCCCTGAGAAGGCGCCGACTAGTTCCGTCACCCCAGTTACAAATCAAAATAAGAAAAGGGGGGAAGGGAAGCAACTAAGGTAGAACATTAGCAGCAGTGGATCCATTATGATTTTAACAGGGCCTATTGCTTAGGCCATGATCCCCCAGTCTTAAGTCGCTGTTAGTCGATCTTGCCACCTACTATTCAATGGACAAGGTGGGGAGGAGGAAGTGGAACTGTCAGAAAGGTTCAGGAGTTGCGCTCCTGTGAGCTCCCACTGAATGTGAGGCCTGCCCAGAAGTGACATCAGCACACTACCAATGTCACACAGTGACACTCTATGGGCAAAACTCTAGTAAATTTGGGCTCAAAAGCCCAAATGATGCTTTAGGTTTTGGGGTTTTTTGCCCAAAACCTAAAGCATCACCACACAATGTCAGTGACATGATAAAGAACATGACAGAACCTGCGGAGGGCCTGGGAGCCCCCTGCTGGAACAAAAGGAGGATCTGGCAACACTACTGAGACTGGAAAATGTCATTCCTGGACCAGGGTTGGTTTATTGTAATTCCACATTTGTCTTGCAACTTCTGTATGCTGTAACACAGGGCTTTTTGGGTAGAAAAGCCTAGCAGGAACTCATTTGAATATTAGGCCACTCCCCCTGATGCCACCATTGTTTCACATGGAGCTTTTTTGTAGAAAATGCTCACCAGGAAATCATTTGCATATTAGGCCACACCCCCTGATGCCAAGCCAACCGGAACTGCGTTCCTGTTTAAAAAAAAGCCCTGCTGGGACATATTTTAATGGTACTTGTGCAAATCAATTTGGTATTTTGCTATAATAGGAGACCAACAGATAGGGATGAAGGCTCTGCTAAGGAAGCCACTTTGAGAAAGGAAACAAACAGGCCAAGAAGGATGGCAAATGAAGAGGTTTCAGTTGAAAGATTTTTTTAAAAAAATCACCAGCCAGTCTCTGTAAGAAAAGTAAAATGCAGGCAGGTTGTTTTCTTTTTCTGTTTTAATGCCGTGAGCAGCCAGGTCTGTCCTGCTTGGGTGCTGCTTGGCGGCCATTTTAGGAATCAGTGAACTGAGGTTGTGCCAGACAGGGGTGGCCCTAGAGGAGGGGTGGCCAACGGTAGCTCTCCAGATGTTTTTTTGCCTACAACTCCCATCAGTCCCAGCCAAAGGCCATGCTGGCTGGGGCTGATGGAAGTTGTAGGCAAAAAACATCTGGAGAGCTACCGTTGGCCACCTCTGCCCTAGAGTATCCCGTGTCCTAGGCACCCTCCTGCTCCCGCTGCCTCCACCCTCCACCGCCCCCTGCTGGCAAAGCTGGAAGGTGGGGAGGGTACCTGAGGCAAAGCAGAGAGGCTGTGCATCACCTGCTTGCCTTCATTCCACCTTCCAGTGACGGGAGTCACTCTGTGCTGCCACACCCTCCCTGCCCTCCAGCTTTGCCTAGAGGGATGGCAGAAGGGGGGGGTGTCAGGGGCATGGTAGGCACTGCAGAGGGAGCTGGGCTACACACAGCCTCTTCCCAGCTCCCAGGACCTCTCCTCCCCAGGCGATATCAATCACCCTGGAGGTGGGGGGGAGGTCCCAACCTGGTGCACCCTCCCAGCCCTCCCAGCCTGCACCCTAGACAGCTTCCTAGGTCCCCCTAGTGGACAGGCTGCCTCTGACTAGGCCCTGGGTTAGCCACAGCTATCGCAGGACTTGTCCCTGAAAGGGCAGCTTCTGGGAGAGCTCTCTCAGCCTCACCCACCTCACAGGGTGTCTGTTGTGGGGGGAGAAGACATAGAAGATTGTAAGCCACTCTGAGTCTCTGATTCAGGGAGAAGGGTGGGGTATAAATCTGCAATTCTTCTTCTTCTATTTGGGGGAGGTGCAGTCACAGAGGGATGGAGGAATCTGTGGCTGGACATTAGGCTCCCTCACAGCTGTTAATAGTATGTGTGTTCTCTGCGCATGCACAAAGAAACCCATTTTATTGGGGGGTATTTAAGTATCCCCCATATACTTTTTTAAAGTTTTCAGATTTTTCAGCAAACCTGGGGAGTCCGCCAAGTGTGCAGAAAAACCTCTTTTCCCTCAATGTGACACCGATATGTGGGGATAAGTATCCACACACAGGAGCTATGTTAGAACTAGATACATAGATACCTACAGTAGAAGAATGGTGGTTGAAGACACTGGAATTAGCAGAAATGTCTAAACTTACTTCTTTAATCAAAGAAAAGACATTATTTTACTTTTACTGCTCGTTGGAAGCCCCTAACTGACTTTCTGTATGAAAAAAAAAAGACTTGATGATATGTGAATATGACAAGTAAGGGTATGTAATTAAGTTCATACAGAATAGAGGAGAAGGGTTGGGTGAAAGATTATGATTAAGAGGAATAAATTGGATTGTGGCAATGTGATTGTATTTCGGTTTTCTGCCAAGATATTTTTTAGATTTGGTTAGATTGTAAAGATATGTTTCTTTAGTTTATTTTCTCTTTTTTCTTCTTTGTCTTTTTGTCTTTATTGTTTATATATTTTTCTTGTTCATTTTTCTTGTTCATATATATATATATATATATATATATATATATATATATATATATATATATATATATATATATATATATATATAAAATATATATATGAAAAATCTTTTCAGAAGCAATTTCTATTAGTTTATCTAAAATAATGCTGATCTGCAATAAACCCAATGTGCAGAGAAGAAGTGCAAGTTGTGGGGAATTGTGCATGCTCAGATTCCAGCATCAACATTTTAGTTTAAATTGAAACTTGGGACAAGGGGGATACACTGCAACACAATCAAGCAGACCAGTAAAGGAGGAAAACTGGGGAGATCCTCTTGCCCTTAGTTCTGCCCTGTTTTCATACAATTATTTTGTATGCTTACCTGAAGATTCTGTTTGGATAGAGCAATGAGGACACACACTCATCTTCCCCCATGTATATAAAGTAAGCTGAAATCTGAGTAGTCCATGCAAAAAAGCCATATGCACATTGGCCAATGTGCATAATTCTTCCATCTCAAAAGACCTCACAGTTGAAAAAGCTTATGACTGTGAGGAGACTTAGTGTGCAGTGGGAGGGGTTTTCTATCCACATAAAAAGAATGCATGACTGGGTTAAGCATGTGATTGGATGTGATGGGTTGCATATGAAAAGCAGGTTATAACTGCAGTTATACTACAGGCTTGTGATCTGGCCGCACTGTTTTATTTTGTAATGGGAAGTTTTGATTTGATATTCCAATATGAACCAGCTTCACTGTGCATTCAACCCATGATCAGTATTCAGATTGCTGCAGCATCCTTTTTGTTTTGTTTTGCACCCATGTTCCTAAGATATATCCAAAGCTCTGACTCCTTTGTGGCAGCTTCACAATCCTCATACCAAGTACTCCAACCCCTCTCAGCCTCCTTCCCTTTGCCTCTCTTCCTTGGAATATATGAAGGGGGGGGGGGTAAAGTGTATATTTACATGATAGTAGTCCCATTAACCCTTGTGTCAATCATGAGATGCTCTTGAATAGCAACTCTGACACAGAAACAGGAGAGAGGGGGTGGGGGGATGGTTGTTTCTGGGACTCCCAATCCAGAACAACTAGTTAGTCATGGTGATTTATTACACCAGGGGAAATTTTGTGCTTATACGCGGGGCTTTCTTTGTAGAAAAAGCCCAGCAGGAACTCATTTGAATATTAGGCAACACCCCCTGACATCACCATTGTTTCACACAGGGCTTTTTTGTAGAAAAAGGCCAGCAGAGACTTATTTACATATTAGGCTAAACCCCTTGACTCCTAGCCAGCCAGAACTGCATTCCTGTGTGTTCCCGTTCAAAAAAAACACTGCTTATATGCACATCACTACCTGATTCAAAAGTGGGGGAAAGGAGGCAGAAATGGAAGGGAAGGTTCAGAGTTCCCAAACAGTTTGACTTTGCAAAAGAGGAGTTCAGACAGCCAGAAATGCATGGTGAAAGCACTGGTATTCATAAAGACTAGACTTTCCCCAGTGTCTATTAACTCCAGTTCCAAGATGGGTCAGAACAGGGTACCAACCACTGGGGAACAGGAGGCAGATGTCACTGTCTGATTGTGCTCTTTAAATCCATAAGGATACCAAAACAATATTGAATCAAACTGCTCATGTGACCGCAGCCTAAAACTCTGAAAAAGGGTGGAATAGTCAAATCTTAAATGACAAAGAAGAAATACATACTAACGAGGAGCAGCTCAGAAGCAGAAGGGAACTAAGTATTTGGTGGGGAAAAACTGTCTGGGAGTTGGGAAGTAATAGGGGTTCATCATTCTGGGCTCATAGGTGTGGATCAGCTTGCCCCATTAAAGGAATCTGTAGCTAGTGATCCTAGACATCAAAGTCGCATCTGACACATCCTCCATATCCACTGAAGACATCAACCATTGCAATCAAGCCCATGTTTGGGTATTTCAATCCCAGTCTAATTAGTGGACTCATAACTGAGCCTTACTCTCACTCATTATTGCTAAAACCTGTAGAGAATGTCACATGAGCAAAGACCTGCATGTGCCTTTTTGTGTTCAAGTAGTTCCCACCTATGTTATGAGACTATTCCAGGGCTTTATGTCAACTGATACTCAAGTCTGATTCTTATGCTACCATCCACCACATTTATAGAAAAGTGGCTGCATGATGAAGATGTGAAATCTGGTTGAATGGATTGGTTGAGTACAAACAATGTTTGCAATAGTCTTTGCATGGTGGTTGAAAGTGCTGTTAAGTCACAGTTGACTCATGGGGTTTTCAGGAAAAGAGATAAAAAGAAGTGATGTGCTGTTGCCTGATTCTGCATAGCAACCCTGGACTTCCATGGTGGATTCCTATAAAAGAACAAACCAAAGACTGCTTAGCTTCCTAGATCTGACAAGATCGAGCCGGTCTGGGCTATCCAGGTTACTGCAGCCTCTGCAAGGTGCCCAGATTTCAAAAACTGGTTCCTGTTTCTGAGTAAATGGATTGGAATTGCGGTCTTCTAATCTTTTCTTTTCATTCTTGATGAAAACTGAACTAAAGTTTTCTCCTTAGACTGAATCCCACCATCTACTATGTATGGCCACTGTTCGATACTTCCTCTATTGTTGATAAAAGAACAAAATGTGAAGCTTTCTTTATTGTCCCCAAAGGCAATTTTGTCTGGATTCACAATAAGCATTTTTGCAGGCATTCAACCTACCTGCCACAACAAATTCAATTATTTTCCTGTAAGTAGAGACTTAACTTAAGTGAATAAATGCTATTACAATTCTTAAGTAGCAAAGAAATCATGACAAAGATAATACTGCTGACATTTATTCAAAGTCTATAATGATATTTTTAATGTGAAAAGGCCCTCTCTTTAGATATACTTGCTGCATCAGCAGTGATGCAAAGGCCAAAAGTTAAAGGAACATTCAGAACATTCCTCCCTTCCATCTATTGTACATTAAAACAAAACTGCAAAAAAGACTATTTGACTATGGGTCATTCAAGTAATGCTTTTTCTTTGATCTTCCTGTCTTTTCTAGAATAGGTATAGAAGTCTTTTACTTCCAACTGTATCATAAAACATTCCATTCTTTGCTGTTTTTTTCATACCCTCTGCTGGATAGTAACCACTTTCCCCTAGGGATGAAAAAGATTTTAATTGAGGCAATCTGAGGAAATTTGTAATCTCTGTATTTGAAGCTTTTCTCCTCTCGTTTATGTATCTTTAAGTTGCAAATATATCTGTCTTGTAATTTAAAATGTAATTGTGCTCCTTATGGAAAGTGCAGAGATGAAAAGCAGAGGGCACCCTATCACATGCTAACTCTCTGCTTCCACGTTAAAAAAAGAGATAGGAGGAGGAAGAATGAAAGGAACAAAAACAGGTTGTGTCAGTCTAAAAAAATCCATTTGTGATCACAAATGAAACATTTCCAATCTTATAATGGGTATATTGCTTGGTTTTATTACCAGTCATGCAAAACAAGACCTCATCAAAAGAAAAGCTACTCAGAGGTCCCATCTTTCCATTAAAATAATTCAAAAAGCCTTTTTTCCCACTGAAAGAACCCATTTTGCAAGATGATTTAGCTCAAAATCTGCTGGGAGTCACCCTTTGACATAAAGTCATATTGTGTTGGAGTTTAGTCCTAAATTCATACATCAATTATTTACTGTCAACGCAGATTGTATAAGTGTAGAAAATTACTAGGAATGATATTTTCTCTCAGGCAGAAAGAATGTGATACAGCGGAAACATCCCACCTAATGTGCTGTCCTTCTGTCCACAGGCCAGAATTATTTATGCATTAGAAAAGAGTGTGCCAGGACAAAAAAGAGGGGGGGGGAGAGGCAGGAGAGAGACAGACACATTATTTTAAACCTTTCATAACATCCATAAATATTTCATAGCAAATAAATAAAGAATGTCGGGCTTGTTTGGAAGACAGCTGTAGCGGCATGGTTCAGTGCTCTGCAAAGCTCCAGAGACCCTGCACTTACCCCACACTTAAGCCCCCCATTTCTTTTTAATCATCCACTCAGAGCATTGTGGGTAAGGGAAGCCCACCAGGTGAGCTGAAAAGCTAGAGGTTATGTATTAGAAAATGACTTTCTTCATCTCCTGTTTTTTCGTGTAAAGTGAACAATAAAATGAGTTTTTGGGGAGGAGTGTAAAGTGTTATTTTTTTCCACTTCAGCCAGTCTCTAGGGTTTTGTTTTGTGTTTTTAATTCTTCAGGATAATAACTGTGTTCAACTGCTCAACTTTCCAAACTGAAATCTAATTGTTGGTGGGGTTTAAAAGTATCTTATGGAGCAATCTTAAGCAAGGTTTTTTGAAAGAAAGTCCCAGTTTATTCAATTGGACTTGCTCCCAAGAAAGCATTCTTAGGATTGCAGCCTCCATCTATTGTTGAAGCAGTTTTTAATGTATCACCACTTTGACTATGTTTTATCTATTCATTGAGTACTTTCCAAACTGTCCTGTGAAGATACCTCAGATTTCTTCAAGAGCTTCTCAGAGTTCCTTGGTAATTGCCACAAAAGGATGACTAGTCTTCCTCTAAAGGAAATGTTGGCATGTTTCATGATGAATTTTCCATTCATTCTGGGCAACAGTGAAGCTAAGTGGACAGGGATAAAGTAGGACAGGTCTTCAGCATATTTGATAGAAATGGGCACAAACCAGGGAAACAGAGGTTCCTTTTGGTTCATGATTTTGGGGGGTGGGGGGTGGGCTGTGTGAACAATGAACCTTCAGGAACTTCCCTGGTTACCAAACCAGTTTGTTTCATGAGGTTTGTGATCAGTGAACTTGCCACTTGGACTTCATTTATGCACAGCATGTTCCCTTTAAATGGCTTTTGCAAGGTGCATCATGTACAAATGAAGTCCAAGCAGCAAGTTCACTTACTTCCAAGTGAACTCAGCACTTGAACTTCACTCTTGTGTGACATGCCTTGCAAAAGCCATTAAAAGGGAAGGGAACATCCCTTTAAATAGCTTTTGCAAAACACACTGCCTCAGCCTCAGCTGGGACTCGGCTGGGTAGCCCAGTTCAAACTGGACTGCCCAACAGAGCCTGCAAAGGAACTGAATCTGTGGAGAGAACTCTCCTCACAGGCTGGGTGGGAGCTCTGCTGGGCAGTCTGGTTTGAACCGAGCTGTCCAACAGAGTCTGCAAAGGAGCTGTGATCCCTCTCACTCCCCCCCCCCCTGCATCCCACCAGAAGCCCCACAAACCTCTGAAAAACCACATGGAGGCTCATGACAGGGTTATGGATGGACACAAATCTCCCCACAACCCTAAATTCATCTAAAAAAAACATTGGGTCATTGTTAAATATCAGGGATGGTCACAAACCTTGGTTCATGAAATGCAACCCAATGTTTTTTGTGATGAATTTAGGGTCATGGGGAGGCTTGCACCCATTCTTAATATTTAACAATTGTACAGAAAAGGGAATCTCCCAAACTTCCATACAGTGGCACCTGTCAAGAAACTTCTGTGCAAATATTAGAAGCACAGAAGTCTAGTCTTCCAGATAACACCAAATGGTTCCTTCGTATATGAATGCATCCAGAATCCTCTGTGACGCACATTTTCTCAGTAGTCACACCAATGTGGAAACGAGACTTCTTAGAGAGTAAGTCATTTGAGAGCACCTTAGTTGTTGAAGTATAAATTTTCGGTGTGAGGTCATCCCAAGGATAATTTTTTTTGCAATTGCATCCTGCCATTCCTGTAAGGAGCTCACAATGGCAGTTTTCTCCATTCTATCCAGACCCTGGAGGCCAAAATAGGTGGTGTCGAACCCCATCTCTTGGAGATCAAAATCTCAGCTAATTGCACAATCCAGGGCCCCCTTCTTGTAGCACACCCCTCAGGAGCCTCAGAAATGGGAGGATCCTGGTTTCACTTCACTCTGATACCTCACTTCCTTGTGCTCAGTTCACCCTTTGTTTACTTAGGTGTGGTCAAGCTGAATCCTCCCTGACTACCTGAGGAGGCAATCTAATAGAGGGGTACCTAGGGGTGGAGCCACCCCAGCTTCTTCAGTGACCTTTCTTCAAGGATGGTGCCCCAGCCTGCGAGTCAATGGCCTTGCTTGGGGTTTCCCATCCCTGATATTCCTCTTTGGATTGGGGCCTTAAAAGGTCCTTCCTTTGGCTCCTTCACCCTCTTATAGACACGTGGGGACTTCTTTGGCCTGTCTCTTGGACCCTTCTCAAATCTCATGCCTGGCCTCTCCATGGTGTTTGTGGCTGCCCTCCTCTGTTTCCCAATACTGGCCAATGGAGGGGAGATTGCTGCCCTCTCCTCCAACCTCATTGTGCTCCTGCCTGGTACTGGGTTCATTGTTTGGAGTGGTGATAGCTATGTCAGTTCTTCTGTGTTCCCAGAAGTCTTGCTTGGCCCTGCCACCAAAGGTCAGTGTGGAGATCAGTGTTCCCTTTAAGCTGAGTTAGTGTGGGTTAGCTTACAGATTTTTCACACAGGCAGCATGGCCCCAGAGCACAATAATTTATGCAATAGCTCACAACTTTAATATCAGTAGCTCACAAAGTACAATTTTTGCTCACAAGACTCTGCAGCTTAGATGGAACATTGACTGGAGATGTATCACCAACACCTGACAGGTGGCACAATGGTCCAGAAGAATCACATTTACATTTATGTTCAGGAAGTCATTTTACTTTTATCTCCCCTATTCATGCACATATTGGCTGTTTGGCTCTTAATGTTCTCTTTCAGACAGTTTCAATCAGTTAGCAAGATCAAGGATGACCAGTGAAGGGTTGGCCACATGAAATAATAATAATAATAATAATAATAATAATAATAATAATAATAATAATAATAATAACAACAATAATAATAATAATAACAACAACAACAACAACATTTTATTTATATCCCGCCCTCCCCACTGAAGCAGGCTCAGGGCGGAAAGAAAGAAAGAAAGAAAGAAAGAAAGAAAGAAAGAAAGAAAGAAAGAAAGAAAGAAAGAAAGAAAGAAAGAAAGAAAGAAAGAAAGAAAGAAAGAAAGAAAGAAAGAAAGAAAGAAAGAAAGAAAGAAAGAAAGAAAGAAAGAAAGAAATGTGTACCTTGTCCGAGCTGCCTATATTTAAGGAAACAGTTGCCGTGATGAGTAAGTCACAGAATTAGGGACTTACTCATGGAGGAAAGAAGATGGAGGTTGTATTCTACATAAGGGAGTGAGGGGAGGCAAGTGTTGAGAAAAGACAGGAACAGATGCTTACCCGCAGCACCTTCAAAATAACCTCTTGGAGCTGTACTGAGAACAGTGTACTTCAGGAGCATTTGTGCTGTCGATTAGGGAGGTGCCTCACAATATGTAATACATGTTGAACAGTTATATTTGATAGTTAAAATGTGCTAGAATTAAATGGGTGTATATCCTACCACTGATAAAAAAGAATAGACCATGTGTGACTTACGGTCCTGATCCACGTAAGAGACACGTGCATGGCCTGCTGTTGATAGCCAAAGGAAACCAAGATGCATGTGGTGGAAGAGAAAGAAACAGAATGGAAGAGTTTTGCTGAGCTCTTTCAGATTTTCGCCTACATGTTCAGCTTTGGTGAGGGGATATAGATGATTCACTAAAAGTTTCAATAAATAATTGAAACTGAACTTCAATTATTTATACTCAGGACTGAGCAAAACATCAAATTCAGTGTTTCTGTGCCTTCATATATGTTGGTTATTGCTTGGGGAAAGATCCATAAAGTGATGCTAACACACTTTTGCATTGTATTACAAATGTATGTGACAGACAACCTGCCAACAATGCCCTTCCCACTACATAGATGTAATAGGACCATTTTTACACAAGAGAAACAACCAACAGAAATCTGAAATGGAAGTGGCCTCATTCAGAAACTGATGTGAGAGAATGGTTATATATGTGAGGACATTTTGCCGTTGATGGTCAAGTTACTGTGTGTCAAGTCTTGCTTCAAAACACTGAACTCAAATGTATTTGCAGTTTTTTTTTTCTGTTATCCATTGAAATTGTGGCTATTTTTCATGCAATGGAAAGTAATGGTCCCCCTTTAGGTGTTAAATTAGCACCCTAAGAATGATGAATAATAATCAGTGGCTGCTCTTATGGATGTGCCATAGTCTTTTTATCTCACAAACATTTTGCTCTCCACATAAATATGACAGATTATTCTATTTTTAAATTTATTTTATTGGATTTATATCCCACCGTCTCCACAAGTGGGTCCAGATTATTTCCAGCACATGCATGTCAGGGCCTATAGACCCCTACACTCAGTTGCACATCCATACATTCAGGCAATTCTACTTGAAAATGTTTCTCATGGGCACTAGTCCATAAGATCAGTGTTGCAATAACTCTGTTATTAACTCTGTTAGTCTGCAAGGTGCCTTCAAGCTCTTTAGTCTTTTTTGGGGAGGGATGGTGGCTCAGTGATAGAGCATCTGCTTGGTAAGCAGAAGGTCCCAGGTTCAATCCCTGGCATCTCCCAAAAAAGGGTCCAGGCAAACAGGTGTGAAAAACCTCAGCTTGAGACCCTGGAGAGCTGCTGCCAGTCTGAGTAGACAATACTGACTTTGATGGACCCAGGGTCTGATTCAGTATAAGGCAGCTTCATATGTTCAAGGTGGTCTCACTTGGCTAGACTAGAACTGTAGGTATTAGAACTCCAGAGTACATTATGAAGATGATGGACAAAAGATACAGAGCAGACAAAAAGATGTCCTCCTCTCTTTAATGAGTAATTAAATCATGGCTTTAAAGGAGGACTTGACAGATTCATGGAGGATGGGTCCACAAAGGCTATGGTGACTGAAGGGAATCTCTAGATTCAGATGCAGTATATCTCTGGAAACTAGTGCTAAGAAACCCAATAGGAAACCTCCACACCCTGTCCATTCACACTTCAGGGCAACTGAATTGCTGCTATGTGAAACGGGATGTTGAACTGGTCTGATCCAGTAGAGTTCCAGTGTTCTCATGGCCATACTTCTGAAACCTATAGGATAAAATTAGTGCATCAGCTATATCGGACCAGTTCCTATTGGTTCTTCTTAGAACATGACTTAAAGGGATAGCAGTGACTATTTCACAGGCAGACACCAGATAACTTTCGAGTTTCACAGCCATCACCTGCATATTGCATTAGTGGTGGAATGCTTGATTATTTATGTGAGAAGTGAGAGGGCTGGGTTTTGTGTTGCCCAGAAGTCATAAACTACAAGTGAGCATCTGATGTTACTAGCCCCCTCTCTCCTAACATTTCTGCTTTTCTTTGATATTTGTGAATGGCCTTCCGGAAAATTTTGCTGAACCTACTAATGTACAGTATTGCTATTGTCAAACCAGATGTTCATTAAAGGGCTAATTACTTTTTGTTTCGCAAGTGGTGCCTTTATAAAGACTTTGTCAGCTAATTATTTTCCCTGCAACCCTCTTAAAGACATTTTCCTTAGTCATAGACTTTTACTCTAATTGTCTGTGTTTGCATGTTAAATTTTGCATCTCCTACCTGGCTGTCCTCAGTTTCAAGACCTTGTCTTATAAATACTTCTGCATTTCATCAACACCCGTGGAAAAACTACAGGGAAGAAAACAAACAGGTGAAGCAATTCTAGAGTTCCAGTGTTCCAATTTTTCTTTTAAAAAAAAAAAAAATTGCTTATTCACAAGAAATTAAATTGTAATATTTTCAAAAAGAAATATAATGCAAAGCTTAATTTTTTATTTTTTAAAAATGGAACAAAGCAGAAACCCATGTATAAAACAAGCCAGGAGGAAATGGATCCCAAGGAAGAGGAAATCTGTGTTGTAAAGTAGAAATGAAACAAATTATGGACCATCGATAAGTCAGGCATGTTATGGCAAGCACTTAAATAACACAAAACATCCAAATTTATGGCTGGATTGACTACTGTTATACAATTTTAATTCTTGTAAATAGCTATGGAGTGGCTCCCAATTCAAATATCTGCAGGTGTTAAGAGCAAGTAGTTTTCACACATTCACCCCTCCCATGGCAGCCCATAATGCTTCTGAAAATGCTTTTCCTAGGGGGATCAATGACTCCACAGGAGGAAGAAGTTGGGGGATATCGCGCCTCTCCCAAGGCCCATATTCTAAGTGGGATCCAAGCTAAGGATGGTTGGGAGTAAGGCGTTTAAAAAAATGGGGAAAAAGTGTCAGAACTCTTAAGAGGGAAATAAAGAATAAACACATGGGAGTCTTTGAAACCGTGTTTCCACATGCCAAGGACTTATCTGTACTTTAAAGCAGTTTCCAACATATTCCCAACTTTCTTAGTTCTTTTTCAGGTCTTGCTTCTGGTGCCTCATGCTGAACAATGACCTTGAAGCAGCCATATTTTGACATACTTTGTTGGATCAAGGACTGTTAAGGGAGGTCCAGCAGCTTTTAGAAACAATGAAGATCTTATGGTTTTGATTGACAAGGAGGACCTTTCTGGAATGACAATCAAGTTCATCTGGAAAAATCCCCTCACTCACTGGAGGAAATAGCTATTGTACTGAAAGTGTTCTGAATCTGAGGCAGTTCCTTGGGCACTTCTTCTCTGAATGTTAGATGTTCTCTGAAAGTTCAAATGGTTTCTCTTTCACTGAGCTGAAATCTTCTTGCTAATATGCATACTTCTTCTCCATAGAGAATACTGTCTCCAGAGTTTGCTGGCCAATTCTTAGAATTCAGAACTCTTCCACACTTTGGTAGTTTTGTGTCTTCTTTTGAAAGCAGTCTTTTCTAAAGGGAAATTTTAAGTTAATCACAGAATGCAACTGGAGAGATTGGTGGGTCATCAGTTCTATTTCAGTCCATCAACTGGGCCAGAAGTTTTCATTAATGTCAGAGACCAAAGTGAAACTCCCTGAGTCACTTCTTGCGTTTTGAAGTTCCAAACTTGAATTATTGAGATTATCTCAGTTGTCACATGTTGACACACACAAGGTGCTATCACTCTGGGAAACTGACATGATATTATCTCTGCTTCAAAAAAGTCACTTGAACTTGGTCCGTTTTCAGGCTATCAGACAGCTGCCGTTGAAGCGGCAGGATCCCAGCAGCAATCCATGGTACTGCTCTTCCGCTTATGAGTTGTGCCCAGGCAATCAGATGGCCAGCAAATATGCGACCTTAATGTGATTCGGCGGAAACTACCAGGAAGAACCAGATGGCTTTTTAAACCGATAGGAGGCATCTGGCGATGGGATGAGAACCAGTGCAGCTCGGAGGGCACATGTGCTTTTGTGATCCTGTGCATTTAATCCAAATGGGAGGCAGGGCTAGGTCGGGCCAAATCTCTTGTGCGAAAGCACCCACAGAGGTGATAGCCCCCCCCCCCCCGAATTTGCAGTGCTCCCACATCTGAAGAAACCCAGCGCAGTGCTGCTGTCATTGTAGAGGGGCTCTTACCTCTTACTATTGCAGAGGGAGCAGCAGAGGTCATGGGAATCTGGAAGCCAGAAGGCAAAAACAATGGGAGTGGCAGCCTGCTTGGCTGCCCTGGTGGAGCTGCTCTGCCAGGCGGATCTGGCAAGGGGTGGCCCAAGCTCCACCCCCAGCATGCTGGGGCACCACAGGAGGAGTTGGCCAAGGAGTGCACAAGGGCCTTGACACAGGAGAGAAGCTGACGGGGGTGGGGGGGCTGAGTAGCTTCAGCAGGGGTCCACCGGGGCTGCAATCCAAGCCCTGCTCTCCTAGGAGTCGGTGTGTGGAGCAGCAGCCAGGGTGCGCTGCTGCCAGGGAAGAGGAGAAAAACCTCCATCGGGTCGCCTGAAGTTGTTTTTCTCACTACACTAAGAAATAAGCTGAAAGTTTTGAGGAAGATGGCCTGTAGACCATGTAAATATATTTTGGAATTAAAATGTGTTAGTCTTTACAGTGGTCTCACAAGAAACCTGCTTCCTTATGCCACTTCAGCTCCCTGGCACTGCCTGGCCACTGACCCCCCTGGATGTAGACCTACATCCCACTCCCAGGTCATTGACTGAATGAATCACACAGGACTGATTCATTCAGCTGTGGGTCAGGTACCTGCTCCTGCTACGCTAAGTGCTAAGCACAAAGATGGCGCTGGTTAAGACATACAAATAACCCAGTGAGGAGGTCAATCAAAGTGTGGAAGCTGTATGAGAAAGAAAGGGGCAGAGACAATTGTGGTGGAAGAAGCCGACTTGTTTCCTTTTGGGAATCTGCAGCTCTCAGTCCAAACAAAGTTTTTACATGTTGACACCTCAAGGGCAACAGACTCTTCTGGGAGATGTGGCTCTTTCCAAAGGAAGATCTCTCCAACATGGCTTGCACTGCATTCCCTTTAGAGAGATCTGTGGATATAGCTGGGAGTAGATTCCAAGATTTCCCTTGTTTATGTCTTCTTTGCTAGCTGCTACTAATCCCGGTATTACTCTGGCTGTGGCTAAATTCCTGGCAGTACTGGTTTTTATGTGAGGATAGAAACAGAGGATGGGATTTGTAAGAATGGTTCTATCCAATGGGTCATCAGTTTGCTAAATAAAGGAAGTTTTCAAGTAAGGATGCTGGTAGTGCATTCTCTTTCTTCAAAATTTCCTGAACATCCATCTCCTCTCTCTGTGTGTTTTTCATTTCTGGACCTTTGGCCTTCTCTTCTTCCCCTGGAATTGTCTTCCTCCAGCCAGTCGCTCAGCTATTGCTTTTGTTGTTTATATCCTTTACCATACTTTTGTAGGCATTTGCTATAATTCTCTTCTCTTTTCTTTATCTCCTTGTTCGTACAAGCTGCCTTGAATAAAGAAGTCATTATCAGCAAGCCCACAATGAGGCCAGACATTCACTTTCAAGATGTTGTATAGATGATATATTGATCAGTCCTCAATGAGTAATAGTGTTCTAAAGAAAAGAGCTTACAGGAGTTAATGTATCTGCTCATGCAAACCACAAGCGAAGCTTTCACTGGCACAAAAGGGTCTAGCTGTGCAAGTTATAATTACTCCATGCAACAATAAAAGTCAGAAGAGGCTTTATTTATTTACTGCAATCAATGACTGACGGTGGACTATATGCTGAATTTTTTTTACAAAAAAAAAACTAGCATCCAGATTGTTTTGTTGCATTCAGGCCTAGGCTGAGAATTAACCTCAGAATGCCAGCACCAGCAGAGAACTGAACATTTCAAGAGACATGAACCTGCCACTGCTGCTCCAGAATTTTTCTCCATTCCCATTAAGACCTGGTTTAACAGAATGGGGGCCATGATGTCTTCATGCAATGAAGTCATGTCACTTATTGCCAAAACATGGTTTGTGGGGGGAGAAAAAGTGTCAAAGACACTTTTATATGTGAGCTGAGACTCTCACACGCTTGGGAGATCTGATCTGGGAGTCATTCCAGGATGCCTTTGATTGCCTCAGATAGAGCCTATCCTATGCACTGTCAGGTGAGTTTTAGGGTCAGCAATATATGACTGCACACGCCTAGATCCAGTTTTATCAGCCATACTCAAAAAACTTATTTATGTGACCATAGAGTTGTCTCAGGGGGGCATATCCCAGCCACTCCATTTACTGCAGCTCCCCATGACCCAAGCAGACAATGCTGGCTTCCCCATGATCAGCAGCTCTAACAGAGTCATCAGGGGCCTGGCAGGAGGCAGCAATGGACAGCCTGAGCATTCCATTCCTATGGCAAGAGGCTCAGCACCATTCTGGGCCCTGACAGGTTGCCTCATTGCTAAGTCTGGACAGTAGGCGGGGCTGTGGAAGATTGCCAGGCCAGACTGTGAGGAGACAGGCCAAAATGATTCCTGAGGCCAAAGAATTCTTAATGAAGTGGATTGTTCATATCCATCCCAATCGGTTCTACTAATGCGACTGAAACAGCCTTGGTTGTCCTTATATTGGTTCCAGGCCAGCAGGGTTCCTAGAGTAGATAGATGGATGTAGTGCATGTGGGTCCTATAGAGATTCTCTGGTGTGAAGTTAGGTTTGGCTTTGGGTGCCCCAGGAACTGGACCCCCTGGCCCAATCTTTTTGGGACTTGGGGGTTTTGTAGGGGAGAGTCCCATGTAGGGGCTCTCCCTCAAACCCCCTGCCCCCCAGTAGCCTCTAATTATGCCCTATGTTGCCATTGATTTCAATGGCCCATAGGGTATAGTGGTGGGATAGGGGTACCCATTTTGGGTGCCCCTAGAATGGGACCCCCTGGCCCAATCTTTTTGAAACTTGTAGGTGAGAGTCTCCTGCAGGTCCCTGACAACTGTGGAGGCTCTCCCTCAAACCCCCTCCCCTCCAGGTGGCTTCCAATATACCCTATTTTGCCCCTGATTTCAATGGCCATAAGGTATAATGGGGCTGTATATTCAGAAACAGCCGTACATCTACTGTATATATGGCTATTCCAAGTACCAGTATTCAGAAATATACAGTATTCTGAATATTTTGGCCCCATATATTTCCAAATCCGATTATTTCCAAATTATTATTATTATTGCACTCCCCTGCTGTGAACCCATTCTGATCCACCCCAATGAATTAAAACCCTTTGTGGTTCAATGTGATGCCAGTGATGTCACTGTGGGGACAATTCTAATGTAACCAGATGAGGGGGGGGGGGTCCCTAAAGCCCTGTGCTTAAATCTCCAAGAAATTTTCCCAAGAACAAAGGAACTGGTCGGTGTGGGACAAAGAGGCATTTGCTGTAACATTCACATTAAAGACATGGATATCCTGGCTCGAAGGAGCGAGGGTCGCGTTTGAGATATGGACAGACCATAAAAATTTGGAGGCCTAACAGAGCTTTGAAAAGTAACTGAAAAGCAAATCCAGTGGGTGGAGTTCTTCGCCAAATTTGATTTCAAGCTAAAACACATCCCGGGGTCTAAGAACATTTTAGCGGACACTTTATCACGCCTTCCCCAGCACAATAGCCAAAAAGAGGAGGTGGTTGATTCGTTAATCTCCCCCAGCCACTTGGAGGGAGCTGTGACTACCCGCTCACAGTCAAAGTGCAAAAAGACCAAAGAGCAATGGGGACAGAAGCATTCGTTTTGGCCAAACCGAATCAACCACCAAATCACCCCTGATTCGGCTGTATACGGAATCACATGCAGCAGAATCCAATTGGGGCCCATTATGCGGAAGCCAAGTATGGCTCCCCATATACTTCCGTATAGATATTCGGAAGTATACGGAAATCCATGGAAAAGGTGTGAAAGGGGCTTCTGCAGCCTCAGGGGAGCTGCTTGCCTCCTTTCCCGCCTTTGGTAGCCCTTTCGTGCCTCTCTTGCTTTCGTGCCATCTTGCTTTCAGCCACTGAAAGCTGGTGCATCCTTAGATTAACAAAGGGTAAACCACAGCTTCTCTCAAGTTATAGGCGACACCTGATTTCTAGTTTGCAAGGCAATCAGGTTTGTCCCAGGATCTAGTTAGGAGAAGTTTAACTAGGAGGATATAACAAGGATTGCCTTCATCTCAAGGTAGCCTTTTAAAAACTGTAGCCAGGTAGAGGCAGGATTATGTATTATGTAATATTATGTAGCCTGCTGTGAAGCATGCTAGATCAAGAACTGTCAAAGTGACAGCTAATCACATGACAAGAGTCACAGGACTACTCAACCTGGCTGATGCAAGAACTGGCAGTATCTGGATCTGTCCAAAGGAGTCATCATGAGTCAGCAGTTTACCTGATTGGTGGGCAGTACTATATAAGCAGCAGAGTACCAGAGTGGTTTTTTCTCTGGGTTACTAGCGAAGCACTTAGCTACTCTGGACTGTATCTGTATATAACTTCACTGTAAATATCTGTATAATACACGGTTTGTTATACAACCAAACTGGTGTGTTGGCTCTTCATATCTACGTTCCTATTGCTAAGGCAAGTTACTGCTTTGGTCTACCTGCACTCAGCACATGCTCCTGCCGTCAGGGTTATGGGCCCAGACGGAGCGCTGTGCAGTTAAGACCTGGAGACTGTGCCTGGCTGTGGAGGTTCGTTGAAGTTTGGAGAAGAGCCATGCTGGTGCAGGAGGTGAAGTGCGAGGAGTGTGCTGATGCCATGTCATTGTCCTTGTCAGTGAGTGATGAGGAGGAGGAGGAATTCTGGGTATCTGTGGACAGTAGAGACATGGCTCAACCTCTGGCTATTTTGGTTGAGAGGCTCACTTCGGTGAACTATCCGGTGTGGTCTCTGCGCATGGAATTTTTCCCAAAGATTGAAGGGCTGTGGACATGTGTGTCTGACCCCCTCGCTGCTCTGATGGCTAACAAGATTGTCCTGGAGCAAAAAGCTCTTGCAAACATCATCCTTGGTGTGGGGGATGATCAATTGATATATGTAAGAGGGAAGCGAGAGAGGCTTGGAATGCGCTTCATGGAATTTATGTGCATACCACTGCTGGGTCTATTATGACGTTAACATGAAGGATGTATTTTACGTTGCTGGTGCCAGTTGGCTGTGTCCGGGAGCATATTAAGGTTCTCACCGACTGCTTTGTGGAGCTGGAGACCAGAGGCAAGGTCGTTGCCGCGGACGACAGAGTTTATATTTTGCTTTCATCACTGCCTCCGGAGTTTTCACAACTGATAACAGCTCTGGAGTCCATCAACGCCAACATTCTGACCATGGAGTACGTCTGTGCCAGGTTGTACGACTTTCAAGACAGACTGACTGCAGCATCCCATTCTGGGAGGGGAGCCAGTGCACCTGTCAGTGGGAGAGAGTTAAGGTCCATACTGAGTCAGAGGGTCGTTGCCAAGCAGCAGCATGAAAGCAGCTCGGCAGTACTACATGTGAGAAAGTGTTACTGGTGTGCGTCAGCTTCTCACATCAGGAAGTTCTCCAGAAGCTGGGAGACAGAGAAGAACATCTCTGCAGAAGCCCAAGAACTGTGAGCAGGCTAAACTGGTGACTACAGGAACAGCAGCACAGGGGTCTCTTTGGCTAGTAGACTCTGGGGCAACTAGTCATATTTGTACTTCTAAAGCTTTAATGAAATGTTCTAAACAGGCTGTGTTATCTCATGAAAACCTCACTGATGGTTCTGTCTGAGGTGGTGTGTAACGGCCGGGTAAACTTTCCAGCACTAGGCTATGACCTTGAGGAAGTGCTGTGTGTGCCGGCATTACAATCAAATCTGCTCAGTGTTAGCTCATTAGCTAGAGCAGGATTTGAAGTGAAGTTTTCTGACACAGGCTGTAAAGTGTCCAAAGGTGGAAAAATCCTCACAGAGGGGAAGTTGATTGATAATGTGTATGTGGTGGGGAGTGAAGCCGTTAAGGCGGAACAAGTGTCTAATGTATGCCCCCATGATTCATGTTTACATCTCCTTCACCGTAGGCTTGGGCATTCAAGTTTTCATACTATTAGCAAGATGCTGTCTTTGCTGCCAAATGTAGCTGTAAAATCTTGTAAGGCATATCTAGACTGCCAAGTGCGCAAAAAGGTCAAAAGCAAGGCATTCCTGGTTGCTAAGGAGAGCACGAGGGTGTTTGAGCGACCATTAGCTCTAATCCATGCCGATAATATTGGGCCATTTGCAAAGAGCCATTCAGATAATAGATATGAATTTCTGATAGTGGATGACTGTACTAGATATTGTTGGTCTTACGTACTCAAACAGAAATCAGATGTGTTTCAATGCTTTAAACAGTGGGTAAAAAGAATACAGAAGCAACTTGGAGTGCAGCTGCTAGCCCTACAAACTGATAAAGGGGGTGAATTCATGTCAAATCAGTTTGGTACATGGTTGAAGCATCAGGGGATTGCACATAGAGTGGCAAATCCAGCAACACCTTCAGAAAATGGGGTGGTTGAGAGGAAAGCTGGCATATTGCAAACAATGATGTATGCCATGCTAGATGATGCATCTCTACCTACTGCATATTGGGCTGAGGCATTCATGGTAGCCACATTCCTGGTAAATAGATTGTGGACAAAGGCGACAGATAATATCCCCTATAAGGCTATGTTCAAGAAGGAGCCTAGTTTAGAGTTCCTCAGAGTATTTGGAACGAAAGCCTGGGTTAATATTCCTCTGAAATAGAGAAGGAAAGGAGGTGCCAGATCCAGAAAATTGGTATTTCTGGAATACCAAACCAATATGAAGTCATATAGGTTTAGTGACACTGAACAGAAGGTGACGTTCAGTAGATCTACTAACTTCAGCAAGCATAGCAATTGGGCTAAGCTGCATGGAACTGAAGGGAATACTCATGTATTGCTGCCACTAACCAATGATAGTCAGGAGCAAGGTTCTGAACCAGTATCTGCTGTAGAGCAGCAGGAGGAATCTGAGAATGAGCAAAGAGCTTGTCAGGAGACTCGGGTTTCATCCCCCAGTACGAAAGGTGTTCCTCCTGTACAATATGGTTTTGATAACAGCGATAACCATGTGTATGTGTCTGAACCTGAAAGTTATCAGGAAATACTGACTCTGGCAGATGAGGAGAAAAAGGCCTGGCTGGAAGCCATGGAACGTGAATATTTATCTCTGTGCAAAAACTGACTGCTTTCTCTCACAGGGAGGCTGAAAGGAAATAATATACTTGCAGCTGGGCAGATCGCCCAGAAGCTAAGTCTACTTCAGGGTTTGTAGTGTACCTGGGAAGAGCACTCATTATGTGGAAGGCTGTAAAGCAAACTTTAGTTGTGAGGCAGAATTCAGTGCATTGAATGAATGCGTATTGAATCTGGAGTGGCTTGTACAATTAATGAAAGATCTAAATGTAACATGTGACCTGCCAATCACTGTATTTAATGATAGTTCTGCTGCAAAGCAGTTAGCTGAAAATTTATGTGCCAGAGGAAGGAGTAAACATATCCTAATCAGATATTACAATGTAAAAGAGTCGGTTACTCGGGGAATTGTAATATTGGAAAAATGTGCCACAGAGGACAACATTGCTGATCTGTTTACAAAATGTTTGTACAATGAAAGACATGTAAAATTATTAGGCATCGGTTCACTAGCAGTCTAAGGAGGTGTGTTAGTATTATGTAGCCTGCTGTGAAGCATGCTAGATCAAGAACTGTCAAAGTGACAGTTAATCACATGACAAGAGTCACAGGACTACACAATCTGGCTGATGCAAGAACTGGCAATATCTGGATCTGTCCAGAGGAGTCATCATGAGTCAGCAGTTTACCTGATTGGTGGGCAGTACTATATAAGCAGCAGAGTACCAGAGTGGTTTTTTCTCTCTATGTATATGGGTTACTGGCAAAGCACTTTGCTACTCTGGACTGTATCTGTATATAACTTCACTGTAAATATCTGTATAATACGCGGTTTGTTATACAACCAAACTGGTGTGTTGGCTCTTCATATCTACATTCCTATTGCTAAGGCAAGTTACTGCTTTGGTCTACCTGCACTCAGTGCATGCTCCTGCCGTCACTAGTCTCCTAAACTTTACCAGACTACTACTACCCCAACCCAAAGAGGGACAGGTTAGGAACAAAAAAAACAAACAAACAAGTTTTGGTAGGAGGGTTCTTAAAAAGAAGTCAGGGCACCTGTTGGTTCAGGGTACAGTGCAATGAGTTAGGTTTGTAAAAAAACCCACTCTCAGTTCAGGTTGTATGAGACTGGCCAGGGGTGACATGAGTGACAGGCAGCAGAAGAGGGGCCCTGGGGGCAAGGCCAAGGAGAAGACTAGAGGGGTGGAGGGGAGGGGGAGGACCCAGGTCTCCCCCCACCTGTGCATGGGGCCACTCCACAGCCGTCTACCAGCACTCCGACCTCTGGCCGGAGTGTGATGAAGAAGAAGGCTTGCCTTGGGCCCCTCATCAAGGCTGCAGCTGGGGCGCCCTCAGCAGAGGTGCCAGTAGGTGCTGGCACTGAGCAGGGGTCTGCTGCTCGGGCAGTCTCTCCTCCAGCTGATGTCGCTCAACCTCAGCAGCCGGAGGAGAGGCAGCAAGAGCAGCCCTCCCTGGAGATGAGCTTTGGGGACAGTTTTCTGTTCAAAACGATCACCCCAAGGAGGTTGCAGAGTGTCATGCAGGAGCTGGAGGAGAAGCTGGTTGAGGAGGACCAGCCCCCTTCTTCAGTTTCTTCAGGCACCAGCAGACCTTCAGGGGATGACCAGGAGTGGAGGTCGCATGGGGTGGAGGGGGAAGAGATGGAGACACACAAGGTGCCTCCATCTCCGCACACTCCCCCCCCGGCAGCCAGCCCCTCCTGCCACCCTGAGACACGATGTGTCTGCCCTGAGCACCTCAAAGGAGGTGGCTCCGGATACCCAAGCTGCCAGTCAGTTTGGGCATTCGTTCACCTCCGAAGTCTGGAAGCATTTCCAACTTATGGAGGATCCACGCTATGCACAGTGCCAGCTGTGCAGGGCCCGGATCAGTCGTGGGTGGGACCCTGCCCACCTGACTCTGGGGGGGATATGGAATCACCTGCGGAAGCACCACCTGGGGGTGCTTCTTAAGGGGGAGAAGCAGGCTGGTGCTGTGGTGCCCAAGCGGCCAACACCACCCAGCCAGGAGGCCCGTCCCATCGCGACTACCTCCGCTTTCCAGGAGCGTTCCATGGGAGTACAGGGATGCCAGGCATCTCTGCCTGAGATGTTTGGTGGGGGACACACCTGTGTGCCAAGAGGGGGAATCAGGTATGGCAAGAGGGTGATCACCTGGAACCTTGCCAGGTCGAGCGCCCATGGGCTTCCATTTTCAGTGATCGCGAATCCTGGGGTGCTAGGGTTGCTCGAGTACCTGGCGTCCTGGTACAAAGTTCCTGCCAGAACCACCATTAGCAGGACCATTGTGCCAGCTGTTTTCAGGGCGATCAGATCTGTGGTGAAGGAGCATTTATCCCATGCTGCCGGGGGGACTGTTCATTTCACCTCAGATATCTGGAGCTCCCAACATGTGTTTAAGGGGTATCTCTTTCTGACTGCGCATTGGTGGCAACCCAGAGAGCTGGGGGCAGTGCAGTGTGGGGGTGGCACTGGCAGTAGCGGCAGGTAGGGTCAGGGCCGCCAGGCTGGCTATCGCTGGGCCTTGCTGCACGCTGAAGCAGTCGATGTGCCGCACACGGCAGACACTCTCAGAGCCATCCTCTCACAGCAGTTAGAGGGCTGGGTAGGCGGCGGGGACGTCGCCATGGGCTTCGTGGTGACTGATGGTGGCTCCAACATCAAGACGGCTGTCCAACGTCAGGGCCTAAAATGTCTTCCTTGTGTGGCCCACCTTCTTCACCTCGTGGTTAAGGACACATTGGGTCAGACGAAAAGCCAGGATCGTCGGTATCTAGCCGCGACTCATGAGTACTGACTTCTGCTCCAGATGTGTCGGCACATCATCACGGGTCACTTCCCACGCAGCAATATGGATTCGTATTGGCTGCATGCGAATCAGACACTGACAGGCGTGCCAGGGCACCGCCTGATTGATGATGTCAGCACACGCTGGAACTCCACCTGTGCCATGTTGGAGCGCATGGTGGAGCAGAGAGCAGCCCTGGATGCCTTTGTCTCTGAGACGAGGGTCTTTCGGGATGAGAACCATCTCACCCAAGAGAATTGGGTGGTCATTTCTCAGACTGTGGAGGTTCTTGGGCCCTTCAAGACCCACACAGAAATGCTGAAAGGGCCATTGCAGTCCCCAACTGTAACCGACAGCACCCACAGGCCCAGCCAGGATAACCCAGTTTTTTTTTTCAGGGGCAGGAGGAGGAAAGAGGGAGGTGCCAGTGATGATGACAGGTAGTCAGCAGCCATACAAATGCTGAGGTCCCTCTAATGGGACAGTGATAGCTGGTGTGCTGCTGCTGAGCTGAGAGAGAAGAAATGGTTGCCTTCCTCTCACACAATCTGAGGCCCTCCCAGTGATCTTCCTCATTCGGGGTGCAACTTTGGCTCACCTCCTCGTGGTGCACCCTGGGTAACGCAAAAAAGCCTAGACCAGCCAACCATCCATCACTCAAGGTAAGTCTAAATGCTTCTTGCTTTGTGTCAGATACAGAATGATGTGGAGCTAGGTGCGGTCCACCGCTTCTATTGTGTTGTTTGGGGCAGGGCTGGAGAGCTGGCATCTGTAGATTGTGTGTTCTGTGGCAGGGAAGCTGGCACCTGCGTGAGAGACCCAGAGCCAGCATGCTTGTTGTGCTTGGCCAGCTCTCCCCGTGTTCTTTGGGGCAGGGCTGGAGAGCTGGCATCTGGGTTTGCTGCAGCCAGGTCTGCAGAGCAGACCTTGAACAGATTGTGTTTTGTGTGGCAGGGTTCATAGAGTAGATAGATGTGTATAGTGCATTTCGGTCCTATAGAGATTCTCTGGTGTGAAGTTAGGTTTGGCTTTGGGTGCCCCAGGAATTGAACCCTCTGGCCCAATATTTTTGGGACTTGGGGGGTTTGTAGGGGAAAGTCCCCTGCAGGTCCCCTGCAAATTTGGGGGCTCTCCCTCAAACCCCCTCCCCTCCAGGCGGCTTCAAATATACCCTATTTGCCGTTGATTTCAATGGCCCATAGGGTATAATGGGGCAGTATATTTGGAAATAGCCGCACATCTACCGTATATGCGGCTATTCCGACTACGGAATTCAGAAATATACGAGATTCCATATTTTTTTTCCTGCATATATTCCCGAATCTGTGTACTACCAATTTTTTTTTTTTGCACATTCCTAGACAGAAGCTGAGTAAAGATGTAGAAAAGGAAGGAGATGCAAAACCCGAGGGAGTGAAAAGAAGGGAGGGAGGCTTTTGGTACAAGGACAATAAACTTTACGTGCCACAGAGCCTCAGAAAAGAAGTACTGCAATTCTGCCATGACAACAAGATAGCCAGGCATTTTGGGTATGTCAAAACCCTGCACCTAGTGAATAGACAATTTTGGTGGCCTTTTATGAAATGGGACATATCTGAGTATGTGGCCTCCTGCCCAATTTGTCTAATGGCTAAACGGCGAGGGAGAAAACCGCTGTGATTATTACAACCAATAGAGACAGCAGTTCAACCCTGGTCAGTGGTGTTGCTGGACTTTATTGTGGAACTCCCTCCCTCCCAGGAAAAAAACATAATTCTTGTAATAGTGGACACCTTTTCGAAACAAGCGCACTTTATCCCATGCTCCCAAATACCGACGGCTAAGAAACTAGCCCAATTATTCTTTCAACATGTGGTGAAATTACATTAATTCCCAGATAAATTGATTAGTGACAGAGGAGTATAATTTGTTGCCAACTTCTGGCAGCAGTTCTGCAAATTGACTGGTATTCAGCAGGAACTGAACTCAGACGGACGGACAGTCTGAGAGGATGAACGCGTTGCTAGAACAATATTTAAGGTGCTTTGTGAACTATCAGCAGTTGAATTGGGCAAAGTTGCTCCCTTTTGCAGAATATGGTTATAATAACAGCATGCTTAGCTCCACCAAATTTTCCCCCTTCCTGGTGGTGAATGGCTATGAAGGGAAGCCCTTTCCTCAATTGCCAGGAGGACTGACAGCAGAAAGCCCATCCACCTTTGAGCAATGGTGGGGGAAATTGGGGAAAGCTTGGAGCAACATCCAGGAAAATTTGGAACTGGCTAAAGAGACATACAAAAAACATTATGATAAGCATCACTCGCATGCTTGGGATTTTAAAGTGGGAGATACAGTGTTTCTATCCACCAAGAACTTGCCATTACCACAAACGTCTAAAAAACTGGCCTACAAGTTTTTGGGACCATTTCATATAAAACATGTAATCAATAAAGTGACTGTAGAACTAGAATTGCCAAAATCATTTCGTAAGATACACCCAATCTTTCATTGCCGCTTACTTCGAAAAGACCCTGGAGCGACGCCCTGGCATCCTAGACCAAAAGCTCCAGATCCTATCCCGGTGGGAGATCAGAATCATCATGAAGTAAAAGAAATCTTAGATGATAAGCTGAAATGGGTGGTGCTGTACTTTTTAATTAGGTGGAAACATTTCTCAGCAACCCATGTCGAATGGGTAATAAGTGTCAGACAATGGAACTTCAAATTAAGCAGACTTCATTTGTTACAATGTTAAGACTTTATTTGATAGTTCATAGTTTCTGAGCGCAGCAAGATTGGAACTGATACTTTTCCCTAGAAGCATAGATATTTTAATGAGTTGTACATCAAAGGTTTCTAAACAAATCTACATTTCCACAATGGAGTGATACATTTCACAGTTGTTTTCTCTTATCTCGTTGTGGTTCCCATTCTCACAGGGACGGCTCTACCGGCCTTCCCTGAGGCTTTTTATCTTCAAAGGGATGTTGCCTTTGTTAGTACCAAGGACAGGAATTCACACCAGTGTTAGTAGCAACTTCACTTCCACTTCGATATGCAAGGTTTCTACATTGGGGTTAGTAACATACGTTAGAAAATGGAGTCAGTTAAGCTAAGCAGTTCATCACAGTTTAAACCTAGCATCATATTATATCATGATAACTTTCCAGTGTCTGACAATAAGTTCAAATGTGAGGGCCCCAGCTTTAATTAAACAATTCTATGCTAAATATCCTTCAAAGCCCAGAAGAGGGGCTTGGAGGGGCAGTATGTCAAGCGTGCTCATTTCTGGACCACATTTTACTATGTAGAGAGCATGTCATCAGCTCTCCAGCTCTCCCCCATTATTTACAACCCAGAGGGCATGTAGCAAAAACATCTGGCCCTGGGATGTTTATACTAGAGGCTGGCCACTGGTACCTCCAAGCCACCTCCCCCTGTTTCACACAGACAACCCTTATTTCTTAACAGAGAAGCGTGAGAAGGTTTGATGTTTTCAATAGCCTAAGATTCCTTAGTAGTAAAATAGATAGTTGCTTAGTAACCTTTGAACCTGTGACTCCAGTATGCATTAGTAACATAGCCTTTGATGAGATCCTATATAGCAACTGTGTAACCATTTGTACCCCATTACTCCCCATTAGTCCTTGGCAAAGCTCCTGAGTTTCTTACAATAAACCTATCTTTTGATTCAAAACAAAAGGACTCTGTTATTGGGAAATATCGGCACTTGACAGTTGTGTGGTTTGGGAGGAAAAAATTAGATGATTAGGCAGAAAGTTAAAGACAGAAAGTTAAAGTTCTCAAAAGCTTATATCCACAAAACCTTGCTAACCAGTTTGGTGTAGTGGTTAAGTGTGTGGACTTTTATCTGGGAGAACTGGGTTTGATTCCCCACTCTTTCACTTCCAGCTGCTGGAATGGGTCAGCCATAGCTCTCACAGAGTTATCCTTGAAAGAGCAGCTTCCGTGAGAGCTCTCAGGGTAGGGACCCATCTTACAGGGTGTCTGTTGTGGGGGAGAAAGATAAAGGAGATTGTGAGCCACTCTGAGACTTTGAGATTCAGAATGAAGGGTGCGATATAAATCCAGTATCTTCGTTTTCTTCTTTTAGCTAAGGTGCTAATGGGCTCGAATCTAGCTCTTGAAATGGGGTTTCACATGAGTCAACAATTGAGAATTCGAGAGGGAGAATCTCATGTCTAGGACAGTATTCTTCTATGTAGTTATTATCTTAATCATGTAGTAGAAGTCCTGTCTTTTCACTGTCATCTTTGCAAAGTTGTTTATTAGAACATATATTTAGGAGCTGTAGTATAGGGTTGGATCCCACAGATGTATTGCAAACAACAGAGCTTTTTTCTAGCAAAAGAAACCTTCACCCACCACAATAAGTGTTTTTTTCTGACAATACAAGGTTCTTTGCACCAGAAGACATCTCTGCAAGTAGCAGAGCATCTATAGTATTCAAGCTAATGTAATCACATTTCTTTGGATGATTTCCTAATATCAAGAATCCAGATAAGAATCTTTACCTCAGTAGCAGGTCTCATAGTTTCTGAAGGATAATCCAGTAGTCAGGCTAGCAATGAATTTTTAGCCTGCCTTTTATTCTGGGGCAGTATGCGTGGATCCCTCATCCCATTTTACTGTCACAGCCATGCCAAAAGAGCATCTCATGTAAATTCCTCCAGACAGTATGATAGTATGGTGGAGATTTAACCCAAGGTCTCTGAGGTCTGACACTCAGTACCTAGTTTAGTATATCCTTCATTGACTCCATTTGCAGCTCATCCAGCTTTTCCTGAGAGCAGCATTTGCACACAGGATCTTAGGCAGCTGGATGCACAGGGAGCTGCAAAGCACCAAAGAGCCTTTATGGGGAGAAGTGAGGGTCTGCTGTGCAGCTACAGAGGTGGTACAGCAGCATGGAGAAAGGGGGGAGGAGAGTTTTCCTTGCCCTTTACAGTGAGCCAATATGTCACCTACTTTCTTTGTAAACACACATCACAGAGAAGTGGGATTGTGCTCATAACATGGATGCTAATCCTGTGGAAAGGCAGTGGAACTTACTTGCAAGTAAACATGCAGAGATTTGGGCTATTCGAAGTCACTTTGATTGCTCCTTGTGTCATTTGTGTCATTAATATGCACCTGTAATTCATCCATGCTGTATGATCAGAAGGAAGTCACAGTGGCATTGTCTCTCAGTCAAAGAAACAAATGCTTTAGAAGTCAGGGGAAAGGGGGGAAAGGCATGTGAAAGGTAGGTATTAAAGGTATACTTTAGGACTTATGTAATCAATATAGCACAAGTGATTTTGTCCAAGAATCTTCCTGTGAGATTGCCAAGACTAGACAATTCCTCCCCCAATTAATTTTTAATAATGTGTAATAATCGGTGTGGCAGTGGTCTGTGCAGATTAGAATTCCTTTGAAAGGAAAAGAAATATTTGTGCAGTTTTTATGAGCAAAGTTGACCCGAGGCTTTGTGAGCTATTTGAGAATGTGTAGTTGATGCAATCCTTAACCCGTTCCCGACACTGTTTTGCTCTCTCTACAAAATAAAAGATTCAGGTGGGCAGCTGTGTGGGTCTGAAGCAATAGAACAAAGTTTGAGGCCAGTCACACCCGTAAGACCAACGGAGTCTGGTTCTGGGTACAAGCTTTTGTGTGCATGCACACTTCTGCAGATATACTGAAACACTTTTCCTCAAGTCTTACATATGGGGGGGGGGGGTTAGTTGCCAGAAAGGGCTAGCCAAGATGCACAAGTAACTGGGTGATAAGTATAGCTGAGATTGGATTAAAGATCTGTGAATGGCAGATCATTAGTATACAAACAGATGTGAGAATTAAGTTTGGGTCCAGTGGCACCTCCAAGACCAACAAAGTTCAGTTCTGGGTATAAGTAAGAACTGTGAGAATTTGCATGTATAGATGCATGCTTCCTGCCAACTTCACTGCCACTTAGACCCAGACAACACCAACATTGGTCCTCCACTATCTCCCTGGAAGAGCATTAGCTCTGCAAGTAGAAATCTGCTGGTGGCCTTAAAGAGGTCTGACTGTCCACCTGACCTGGTGGAATGCTCTGCTAGAAGACTTCAGGGCCCTGCGAGATCTTTTACAGTTTTGCAGGGCCTGCAAGGCAGAGATGTTCCACCAGGCTTTTGTTTGAGCACAGTGACTATTGCCAGGCTGGTGTCCCTCCACCCCACCCCCACCCCCATCCCTGCCCCGATGCAGCATCTAGAAAACAGGAATTGATGGCACTTCGTAACAGATGTCATCGGGTTTGTAACCTGCTTTTAGTAACTGGTTTTAATTATTATTAATTTTTTTTATTGATGTACATCACCTAGAGCCCGACTTCAGCCCTGGAAACGACGCTTAGCCTACCAAAAGACCCTTGGCGTCTGCCTATCCCCAGCCCCCTTTATATTTTGTAGCCCTGCATTTCTAAGGAGGTAGTGCCCTTGCTGAAATACTTCAGTCCAATCAGAGGATTTCACAGCTTCACAAGAAAATAACCACCCAGCAGCCTCCTTTGGGCAGGAGGTGAATGTTCTCAGAGCAACAGAGGCCCAAACAGTCCGGGGGGTGGGGGGGGGGGTGACCTGAATCAAATATGCACAATCTTTACAAGAAGCTTCTTAATGCTTTCCCCAAAAAGCCCGAAACGCAGGTGCTAGCAGGGGGTTAGAAAAATATTTATGAGTTTCCAAGATAAAGGCTTTACTGATGTTGAGGGCTGCTGTCATGCATTTCCATTAACCTGTGACAACCCACCAATGAGCAAGCAGAGTGATGGCAGGTGTTAATCTCTGGAAGTGCTTTTCATCCAGGACATTGTGCCAGTCACAGAGCTTCCCTCTCCTTGCATTGCTAGTATTAATTATAACTATGAATGCTCCTTGCTTTCTCAGAGGACACTGCTGCATCAAGAATGGCTCTTCGTATAAAACAAAGTGGCCAAGAACGCCGATTGTGGCATAAAGAAAAGACACACACACACCCCGAGTCATTAATATCACCAGATCACAAAGAATGGATGGCAGCTTGTGCAGAAGAGACATAATATACTCAAAAACAAACAAGCAACCCTGAGTCAGTGCAGACTCCCGCTTTTAAGCATATTAAACATGCATATCATAATCAAGGAATCATACAGTTGGAAGGAACCTCTAGGGTCATCTAGTCCAACCCCCTGCAACATGCAGGAAATACCTCCCCACGCACACACCCAGTGACACCCGCTCCCCGCCAAGAAGATGCCCCCCCCCCAAAAAAAACCCTCCAGGATCCCTGGCCAAATTGGTCTAGAGAAAAATTGCTGCCTTAGACCAAAGTGGCAAATAGCATTTCCCTGGGCATGTAAGAAGGGGGCCACAAGAACTCAGCACTGATGCAAACTTTCCTGCTTTCATTCTCGTGATCTGCCTAATTCACAGAATCAGCACTGCTGTCAGATGGCCATCTATCCTCTTATTAAAAACCTCCAAAGAAGGAGAACCCTCATGAGGAAGCCTGTTCCACTGAGGAACCACTCTAACTTGTCAGAAAGTTCTTCCTAATGTTTAGTCCAAAACTTTTTTGATTTAATCTCAACTCATTGGTTCTGATCTGACCTTCTGGGGTAACAAAAAACAGTTCTGCACCATCTTCTATGTTACAACCCTTCAAGTACTTGAAGATGGTGATCAAATCACCTCTCATTCATCTCCTCTCCAGGCTAAACATACCCAGCTCCTTCAAACTTCCCTCGTTGAACTTGGTCTCCAGACCCTTCATAACTTTGGAAGCTCTTTCAGGAAGAGTAGAAGTAGCATAAACAAATTATTCTTTGCCCTCCTCTGGACTTGTTCCAGCTTGTCTATATCCTTCTTTAATTGCGGTGCCCAAAACTGAACACAATACTCCAGGTGAGGTCTAACCAGAGCAGAGTAAAGTGATACCATCACTTTGCATCATCTGGACACTATACTACTGTTGATACAGTCTAAAATTGCAATGGCCTTTTTAGCTACCGCATCACACTCAGAGCCATAGTCAAAAAAGGGGGAGGGGGGTTAAAAATTCCCCATTTAAAATTTCCCCATTTAAAAAGAAAAACCACTAGCCACCCATCCAACCTTCTTTCTCCACTGGTACTGCCCCCACCCCAGACACAGTTTGAGGCCTGCCCCACTTCCCCAGCCATGCAAATTGCATGGGTGGGGTGTTAGAAGCAGCCCCCACTCTCCACATGCAATTTAAAGACTCAGCCAACCAGCTGGTCTGCGGGGTCTTTAAATTGCTCCCAGAGGCCAGTGGCTGCTTCTGCCACATACACACACCATGCAATTTGAATGGCTGGGGAGGTGGGGGCAGCCCTCAAGCCATTGCGAAGACAGGGAGGGAAGTCCTCGGGCCACCACCACCTCCACCTTCCTGCAATTCGCCTCTACCCAAGGTCACCCCCGCAGCTTGGCTGCCTCCTCTCTCCCCCACTTTCAGATTGTGCTGGAGGAGCAGAGGGATCGGCTGTTGGCCTATCTTCTGTGGGGTGTTTAAATCACACATGGAAGTCAGGAGCTGCTCCTGTCACCTCTCTGGTGGGATTTGAATGGCGGGGGAGGAAGGATGTAATGTACTCAGAGACGAGATGTGCTGAAGGCAACATGCTTTATTTTATGGTACATCACAGGAGTGGGCAATGCGGGCCAGGACCCGATTTATATACACTTTATCCCGGAACAGCCCACTAACTGGCCAGTCCAATCCTGGCCAGTCAAACTTCCCGCCACAGATCGTGATTGGCGGGGTCCTTTCGCGTGCTGCGCTGGGCGACCTGGGGACTTCCCCTGGTCGCCTCTACTGCATGGCCGCGCGGTGCTTTATTTCAGCACAAGACGCTACAGAGAAGGTGGCCCTGAAGCTGCAGCAGAGGAGGAGAGGGAAGGCCTTGGCAGCCACCTCCCCCTGGGATTGAAATTGCACTGCAGGGGTGGCAAGAATGGCCCCCAGCCTTCACATGTGATTCAAAGCTGTTTGGCAGGGGTCTTTAAGTTGCTCTCAGAGGCCAGTGGCTACTCCTGCCACTACTCCAGTGCAATTTGAATCACAGGGGAGGGAGTAGTTAGTGGCAGAGGCCCCACACGTCCCCCCCTATAGCTATGGGCCTGATCACACTGCTGACTCATATTCAGTGTATGGTCCACTAAGATCCCTAGATCCTTTCCACACATACTACTGCCAAGACAAGTCTCTCCATCCTATAAGGATGGATTGGATTTTTCTTACCTAAACGCAAAACTTTACTACATCCCCATTAAAATTTATTTTATTTGTCTTAGCCCAGTTTTCCAGCCTGTCAGGATCATCCTGTATCCTGACTCTTTGGCTGTTTTGTATACCCAACTTCATCAACTATCTTATATACTGCATCTTTCTGCTTGGTCTTAAATGGAACCAAATGAGATTAAAGTTCTTCTTATGCAGACTCAGACTGCAATAACCTTCGCATTCCCATCTCAGAGATTCCTCTAGACTGGAGGTTCCTCTAAACAGCCGTTTAACTGAGAGGCATGTCCTGCTTTGATCTTCTTTGAACCATTTGGCAACTGCTTGACACAAGAAAGAACTACATTGCAGCAGTGCCAGCTGCTGAATATTCTCCTGCCTTTGTGAGCAAACATCAGTAAGCATTTATTGCTATTGTGCATCTGAGAATCATTGCTGAACTTTCCATAACTTAGAAACCTTAACTGAGAATTGTTACTGTGCATCTGAGAATTCTTGTGGAACTTTTATGGGTGGTGACTCCCACAACTTAGAGACTCTAATTGAAATTGCATATCTGAGTGTTGCTGATGAACTTTTAAAGAGAAGAGACTCCCACAGTTTGGAGTCTTTAACTGAGATGTATTGCTATACTGCTGCATAGAGGTATTGTATACGTGGAATTGTTATTTTCAGTGTTCCATGGGTTTTTGACCACAGACCTCTCATATCACTATATAAATATAAATTGCATTTTGTGGGGAGGTGGGTGAGCAGAGGCTTCCAGGGGAATGCACAGAGATAGGTCAGTAAGTGAGTAGGAGAGAAGGAGAAAGTTACTACCTTGCTGTAGATATAAAGGTAAAAGTGCAAGTACCAGTCGTTTTTGACTCTGGGGTGGTGTTGCTTTCACAACGTTTTCACAGCAGATTTTTTACGGGATGGTTTGCCATTGCCTTCCCCAGTCATCTACACTTCCCCTCCAGCAAGCTGGGTACTCACTTTACCAACCTCAGGAGGATGGAAGGCTGAGTCAACCTGGAGCCAGCTACCTGAACCAGCTTCTTCTGGGATCGAACTCAGGTCTTGAGCAGAGGGCTCTGACTGCAGTATTGCAGCTTTACCACTCTGCACCAAGGGGGTCTTTGCTGTAGATATAGTTTATTTTTATTTCGGTAAGGCTTTCTATATTGTTCCACATAATATTCTTGTTGACAAATTGGTAAATATGGTTTGGATCTTAACTGGTTGGCAAATCGCACCCAAAGAGCGCTTGTTAATGGAAGAAACCCAGCAATCCTGTGCCTCTCCAACAGTAAGTTGGAGAGCCAGTTTGGTGTAGTGGTTAAGAGCCAGTTTGATGTAGTGGTTAAGTGTGTGGACTCTTATCTCGGAGAACCGGGTTTGATTCCCCACTCCTCCACTTGCACCTACTAGCATGGCCTTGGGTCAGCCATAGCTCTGGCAGAGGTTGTCCTTGAAAGGGCAGCTGCTGTGAGAGCCCTCTCCAGCCACACCCACCTCACAGGGTGTCTGTTGTCGGGGAGGAAGGGAAAGGAGATTGTGATCCGCTCTGAGACTCTTCGGAGTGGAGGGCAGGATATAAATCCAATATCATCATCATCATAAGTGATGTGCAGGGGGACCAGCTGACAGAAGCAGGAAGAAACCCCGTTGACCCAGGCTGCTCCTTGACTTATTTATGTGCCCCCTGACTGGGAAGATCCTGGCTATGCCCTTGAGGCCATGTGTCAGTGGCATGCAGAAGGTCCCAGGTTCAATACATGGTATCTGCAGACAAAAGAAAAAGGTGGTTAGATTATGTGAAAGACCTTTGACTAAGACCATGGACTGCCAGTAGATTATACTTGATAGACCAACAGTCTGATTTAATATAAGATAGCTTCATATGTGCCCAAGGTTCTCCCTCTGCCTGTCTCTCTTTCTTTGCATAAAGATCTATTGCCACAAGTCTGCAAAACCTTTTGGGCATATGAATTTTTAAAATTTGTACCCATCTCTGCCAGCTTCAATGATGGCTTCATTTATCCATTCAGATGGGTTATTTTTGCATGTTCCCAGGGACGTGTCTGAAGCTGTGAAAGCTACAACATGAGACTCTGAAATGGCTATGACTAAAGGGGTGATTTTGCCAGGGAGCCCCATAGATCTAATGCAAGCTCTGAGTAACCGGTAAATTAATCATAATCTCCTGCTTTACCTTCCTTCCACAGCCTTAGAAAGGCACCTACACTCGTTTTTATACAAATTCCATCAGTGTCGGTATAAAATATGACAATACAGCAATCATGCTGTCACACAGCAAGGGCCTAGGAGGGCCTGTTACTGGCTGCCACCACTCTAGTAAGGGTCTACATGGGAGGGCTCGGAGCACCCAACCACCCTTGTCTTTCTTATTAGTAGATGCCTCTTAACTGTGACCAAGGAGACATGAGGACCCAGGCAGTATAACAACAACAGTTTATTTATAGTGCTCAAATAATGTGGGTAAAAACAGTGAAATATATATACAGTAAAGGTGGGTGCAAATAAACAGAAGCCCTAACATGTTTAGCTAGACATTCCCTTCCTCTAATACCAAAACTCACCACCTTGGGTAAGGGATCTCTTCTGCTGCCTCCTCTCCTGCAGCCTTTCCAGAGAGAACACACCCTGTCTGTGCTTGGCCCTTTTATGCTTTCCTCCCAGGTCCCACCCCTCTGGGCTAGTTTCCCTGCAAAACCTTGCCACCCAATCAGAGGGACAGAAGGGAACCTGGGAAATGTAGGCTTTCTATAATAACTCCTAGGCAGGCTTCTCTGGACCCTATAGACCTCACTAGGCCCAGGATCATGACACGTGCTAGTGAAATATCTACATAATATTTACAGTGTGCTTTGGCAGGGAGGGTGGGATATAAATCAAATCAATAAAATAAAATAAAATAAATAATACATGAAAAACCCTTTCCAGGAGATCAATACATTTGTTGGATACATATTCTCAGAGTTCCTTTTACTGAATTAGGTCCACTTTCTAGAGCACATGTTCTCTGTCCCGAAAGGCTTTTCTACTGACAATATGGCTGTCACAAGCTGACTTCATTTATACACAATATATTCTTCAAAACCTCATTAGTTGAATTATCACTCACACACAAAAAGTGTGTAAACAAACATTTAGTGCACAATTTATAAGTCCATACAGCAAAATAACAGAACAAGCACTTACACACGACGCTCTGTCAGAATATTTTCTAAAGTCACATCTCAGAGGCACTGCCTTCAGCCGCTTCTTGCAGTTCAGAACCTGGGCGGAGACAGGGGCGTTATTCTGCACAACTTCTCACAGAGATCAAAAAACCGTATTTCCTACAGTTTCATTGGTTTTACCTTTCGTCAGCCTCAATGCTGTTTTAACTGAGAGCCAGTAGCAGATACTTGAGCGTGTAAGCGTTGATCCATGATTGAATTCTTTGTACTGTGGCTCCAGCGTCGTGTGGGTGTTCATTCTATTATTTTGCTGTACGGACTTATTATAAACTGCGCACTAAATGTATGTTTACACACTTTTTGTGTGTGAGTGATAATTCAACCGGTGAGGTTTTGAAGGATATATCGTGCTTGATACACCGTTACCTGTGCTATTGTGACTTCATTTATACAATTGGTTTGTATCCTACTACTTGGATCAATCAAATGTGAAGCCCTTTCTTCTCTAGCCTAACAGTCCTTCCTCCACAGGAAGACTCCGTAGGCAGGAGGAATGCTTCAGACTTGACAGAATGAAGGGAGAGGTTCCAAGCACTGGCAAAAGGCACTGCTGTGGAGGGACCCCAGATGCCTCAAGACCCTCTGGATATTCCAGCCATTCCTTTGCCCTAGTTGTTTCTATACTCTCTCCAGGCAATTCAGAATCACTTACATTACATTAAAATTATTTTGCAACTCCTTTGGGACTTAGCTATCCTCTCAGATCCACAAGCTGCCCATGTATCCTGTGCAGTAGAACATATTTATTTATCTAAAACATTTCTATGCTGCTTTCCCACACAAACAGGATCCCCAAGATGGTGAACATTAACACATTTTTTAAAAAAATTCTACATTAAAACAACATTTTAAATAAAGTATATATAAAATAATGCAATAACAGCATGTATACAGTAAAAAGAAAAGAAAAGGTAAAGGTAGTTCCCTGTGCAAGCACCAGTCATTTCTGACTCTGAGGTAATGTTGCTTTCGCAAAGTTTTCATGGCAGACTTTTTATGGGGTGGTTTGCCATTGCCTTCCCCAGTCATCTACACTTTCCCCCCAGCAAGCTGGGTACTCATTTTATCCACCTCGGAAGGATGGAAGGTTGAGTCAACCTGGAGCTGGCTACCTGAGTCAACCTTGCTGAGTAGACAGGTTAAAACGGATAAAAGGAAGTACTTCTTCACCCAAAGGGTGATTAACATGTGGAATTCATTGCCACAGGAGGTGGTGGTGGCCACAAGTATAGCCACCTTCAAGAGGGGTTTAGATAAAAATATGGAGCACAGGTCCATCAGTAGCTATTAGCCACAGTGTGTGTGTATATATAAAATTTTTTGCCACTGTGTGACACAGAGTGTTGGACTGGATGGGCCGTTGGCCTGATCCAACATGGCTTCTCTTATGTTCTTATGTTGAACCCAGCTTCCGCTGGGATCGAACTCAGATTGTGAGCAGAGGGTTCGGACTGCAGTACTGCAGCTTTACCACTCTATACAGACATAACACCAAAACCAAAGAGGAAGAAAGTCAGAGGCCAATAGCACCTTTCAGACCAACAAAGTTTTATTCAGGCTGTGAGTTTTCATGCGGGCACACTTTGTCAAACAGGATGGGATCAGACTTGCCTGTTCCTATATATATTTAAGGCAGAGGTTGAATAGCAGATTAGCATACAAGCATACAATATAATAAAATGTTTCAACAGATGCAAACAGAAACAACAAGCTGAATTCATAAGGTCATTATAATTTAGATTCAATTCCAGGAGAAAACAGGCAAATGTTTCAGTGTCGCAGAATGCTAAGAATTTTCAGAGGGTTTATCTGACCCTGTTGTCATGTCCCCTCTCAGGTGTGGAGGTAACTGATGGCATCTTTTTCTTAGCTGTGGTTTTCTTGTTATCTCCTCTGTTGCCAGACCAGAGAAGTGCATTCCAAAATACCATTCTGATTCATTGCATTACAGTTACAATCAGTACTCTGCTATTTCAAATAAGAAATACATGCAAATAAAGAGGTTGCATAGCCCTTCTTGGTGGGAATACTGATATAAGGATTGAATGAGTTTAGCATATGTAAAAAAAGGTTAAAAGGTCAAGGTAGTCCCCTGTGCAAGCACAAGTCGTTTCCGACTCTGGGGTGACGTTGCTTTCACAACATTTTCACGGCAGACTTTTTACGGGGTGGTTTGCCATTGCCTTCCCCAGTCATCTACACTTTCCCACCAGCAAGCTGGGTACTCATTTTACCGACCTCGGAAGGATGGAAGGCTGAGTCAATCTGGAGCCAGCTACCTGAACCAGCTTCTGCTGGGATCGAACTCAGATCATGAGCAGAGGGCTCCGACTGCAGTACTGCAGCTTTACCACTCTGTGCCACACGGCTCTTAGCATATATAGTGAGAGTTAAAAACAAAAACAAAAAACAATGTCCCTATTGAGCCCTGGAGAGGTGTTTGTTCAAAGTGTTGTAATAATTTGTAATTCAGCAATTTCTCTTTCCATTCTGTTCCTGAAGTTCCTTTGGAGTAAAACAGCTACTTTGAGGTCACCCATTGAATGTGTTGGGAGGTTGAAATGCTCACTGACAGGTTTCTCAGTTTTGTGGTCCCTGATGTCAGATTTGTGTCCATTTATCCTTTGGCACCTTTTAGTCCTATGTAGAGAACTGAAGGGCATTGTTGGCACTTAATGGCATATACAATGTAATGGAAGCTGTAAAAGGTAAGAAGGACTCCTTTAAGCAGTGGAAAGCTAGTCCAAATGAAATTAATAAAAGGGAACACAGGCAATGGAAAATCAAATGCAAGACTGTGATCAGGCAGGCAAAAAGGGACTATGAGGAGCATATTGCAAAAAACATAAAGACCAACAATAAAAATTTCTTCAAATATATTAGAAGCAGGAAACCAGCCAGGGAGGCAGTGGGGCCCTTGGATGACCAAGGGGTCAAAGGATTACTGAAGGAGGATAAGGAAATGGCTGAGAAGCTAAATGAATTTTTTGCCTCCGTCTTCACTGTGGAAGATGAGAAGTGTTTGCCTGCTCCGGAACCACTTCTATTGGAAGGGGTGTTGAAAGACCTGAGCCAGATTGAGGTGACAAGAGAGGAGGTCCTACAACTGATGGACGAATTAAAAACTAATAAGTCACCAGGTCTGGATGGCATACATCTAAGAGTTCTGAGAACTCAAAGTTGAACTTGTGGATCTCCTGACAAAAATATGTAATCTTTCATTGAAATCTGCCTACGTTCCTGAGGACTGGAAGGTAGCAAATGTCACCCCCATCTTTAAAAAGGGTTCCAGAGGAGATCTGGGCAACAACAGGCCAGTCAGTCTGACTTCAATACCAGGAAAGTTGGTAGAAACCATTATCAAGGACAGAATGAGTAGGCACATTGATGAACGCGAGTTATTGAGGAAGACTCAGCATGGGTAAGGGAAGAGAAGATCTTGCCTCACTAACCTGTTACATTTCTTTGAGGGGGTGAACAAACAGGTGGACAAAGGAGACCTGATAGGGGAGGGACAGTGGCTCAGTGGTAGAGCATCTGCTTAGGAAGCAGAAGGTCCCAGATTCAATCCCTGGCATCTCCAAAAAAGGGTCCAGGCAAATAGGTGTGAAAAACCTCAGCTTGAGACCCTGGAGAGCCGCTGCCAGTCTGAGAAGACAATACTGACTTTGATGGACCAAAGGTCTGATTCAGTATAAGGCAGCTTCATATATGTTCATATGTTCATATGATAGATGTTGTTTACCTTGACTTCCAGAAAGCTTTTGATAAAGTTCCTCATCAAAGGCTCCTTAGTAAGCTCGAGAGTCATGGAGTAAAAAGACAGGTCTTCTTGTGGATCAAAAACTGGCTAATTAATAGGAAGCAGAGAGTGAGTATAAATGGGCAGTCTTCGCAGTGGAGGACGATAAGCAGTGGAGTGCCGCAGGGCTCAGTACTGGGTCCCATGCTCTTTAACTTGTTCATAAATGATTTGGAGTTGAGAGTAAGCAGTGAAGTGGCCAAGTTTGCGGATGACACTAAATTGTTCAGGGTGGTAAGAACCAGAGAGGATTGTGAGGAACTCCAAAGGGATCTGTTGAGGCTGGGTGAGTGGGCGTCAACGTGGCAGATGAGGTTCAATGTGGCCAAGTGCAAAGTAATGCACATTGGGGCCAAGAATCCCAGCTGCAAATACAAGTTGATGGGGTGTGAAATGGCTGAGACTGACCAAGAGAGAGATCTTGTGGTCGTGGTAGATAACTCACTGAAAATGTCAAGACAGTGTGCGATTGCAATAAAAAAGGCCAACACCATGCTGGGTATTATTAGGAAGGGAACTGAAAACAAATCAGCCAGTATCATAATGCCCCTGTATAAATCGATGGTGCGGTCTCATTTGGAATACTGTGTGGAATTCTGGTCACCACACCTCAAAAAGGATATTATAGCATTGGAAAAAGTGCAGAAAAGAGCAACTAGAATGATTACAGGTTTGGAACAGTTTCCCTATGAAGAAAGGTTAAAACGCTTGGGGCTCTTTAGCTTGGAGAAACGTCAACTGTGGGGTGACATGATAGAGGTTTACAAGATTATGCATGGGATGGAGAAGGTAGAGAAAGAAGTACTTTTCTCCCCTTCTCACAATACAAGAACTCGTGGGCATTCGATGAAATTGCTGAGCAGTCAGGTTAGAATGGATAAAAGGAGGTACTTCTTCACCAAAAGGGTGATTAACATGTGGAATTCACTGCCACAGGAGGTGGTGGCGGCTACAAGCATAGCCAGCTTCAAGAAGGGGTTAGATAAAAATATGGAGCAGAGGTCCATCAGTGGCTATTAGCCACAGTGTGTGTGTGTGCATATATATATATATATATATATATGTTTGTGTGTGTGCGTATAAATTTTTGGCCACTGTGTGATACAGAGTGTTGGACTGGATGGGCCATTGGCCTGATCCAACATGGCTTCTCTTATGTTCTTAATGTTAGAAGATGAACAAGAATATGAGCCTAAGATATTGCACTTTGAGATTTGGGGGGTTGTCTGTGTGCAAGAAAAGGTTTGCCTTCCAGTACTTGTGAAAGAGCTGTCATTGTCTAGAGGATTTAAGCCTGAATAAAAATGTGTTGGTCTTAAATGTGCTATTGGACTCTGTCACATTGCTTCAGATGAACAGGGCACCACTCTTGAACCAAAGAGGAACAAAGTAGGAGCCCAGTAGCACCTTGAAGACTTTGTTCTACTGCTTCAGACCAACACAGCTGGCCATCTGGCTCTATCTACAAAGAGGAACAGTTATTGTGTGTGTGTGTGCGGGGGGGGGGGTGTCAAATAAAGCAAAACAGTCCTCACCAGCTTGTGGAAGACCATGACAGAGGGGGACAGACCGATCTACCTGGGGAAGGAGTTCCAGAGTTTTGCTGCCATGACCAAGAAAGCCCTCTCTTGGGTTACCACCTCTCCCTAGAGGCCTGCTTGCTATTGATCTTTACCACTATTGATCTTTATCAGTCTTTTAACACCCATTGACTATAACATCCACACTATTGACTGTTCTAGAGTATGAGACACAATGGCTGCGATCCACTAGAGGATTTCTGTCATCAGAACAGAACTTTCTCAACTCCTGTCTTCTGTTGCATCCCAGAATGTCCCCTGAAACATTGCTCTTAAGGGGCAGTGGGCACTCAGAATTTAATGCCATGGGGGAGCCAGTGGCCTGTTGTGGGAGGAAGGAACTGGCCCAGATCTCTTCCCTTTCCATCCAGAGAATCCTCCAGTGGCCCCTGGCCAATATCTGGAACTAATGAGTGTTATGAGTTTAGGCAGACTGAACAAATGTTTGTAGCATCACATAAAGTATAATAGAAAAGATGAGAGAACACCTGGTTTCAATGGCACCTGTTCTTCTTTTGTCAGAAGATGTTGTATAGCCTATGAGCAAAAATAAATGTTATATATTTTTAAGAAACTCCAGAATGCCTTTAACATAAATAATTTGAACTACTTGGGAAGCAGAGAAGATTATCTTCGCCATGCATTTTAGCAAGAAAAGTTATTATAGGAAGGCTCATTTATCTGCATAGCAATAGCAAAACAAATCCCCCTCAGTTTCCATGAGTGTCATCAGACTTTGCCGTTGTCTCCTGGCAATGTTGCAAAGCCTCCAATGGTGAATAGTGTTTTTTCCCCCTTTCCTTTAAGAAAAACCATTATCACATGATTGCTCTGCACGACATCTCAAATCTCCTGTCTGTTTTGTTGGCCTTATATGCATGAATAATTTTCCCAGTGCTTGTTTGTAGCACTGCTGGAGAAAGAGAGAATTACTCCTGCACAATCTCTTGTCCTAAATCAGCATTCCATTGGCTTGAGCTGGCTTACAACTGTGTAAAGACATTGGAGGCATGTGTTGTAATATAGCAAGCATTGTCCTGTTGAAGAACACACGAAAGAAAGAACATTGTTCAACCAGGGAGCAATTCACTGGGTTTTTCCCAGAAACTCTTGGGTCAAGTTTTTATAGGCCTATTTGATTTTCAAATTCTTTTTTCCTCCCCTTTTTCCTCACAGTACACCATAGTGTCCAAACTTGTCTACATTTACTTCTCATGTTTTGTGCATGGTAGATGTCCTTTGAAAAGAGTATCTCAAATAAGTCTTTATTCTTGTTTTGTTGGCTCTTCTTCTGTGTTTTCATGAACTCTGACCCTGGCCATGGCAACTGCAAGAAAAATGTTAACATTGATTGACAGGACTGAAAAAGCCTCCATCCCTATCCGCATTTCAAACACTTGGAGAACAATGGGGTTTGGTGTGATTGAATTAATGAGATAGCGCAGACTGTCAAAAGAGCACACATACTTTACATAAACCTGATTATCTTTACATGGCAGAAATGGGGGGGGGGGGAGAGGAAGAGAAGAAGCAGGGAGGAGAAGATGGGCTTTCAGGCCTACCTCCAAAGGAGCCATCAAAGTCGGTGCCCTGGCAAAGGGAGTGATGTGCCGACTGGGCTGGCCTTTCTCTCTCCAAGCAAGCCTGCTTAGCATACATCAGCCATGGTCTTTAACAAGTCTATTCAGGGAACTAGGCCCCAAAACAACACTCTTTTCACTCCCTAGCACCTCTCTTGCTGATCCCCCTCCTCTCCCAGGAGCCATTGTTTAATTTAAACTAAGCACACATTCCAACAATTAGACCTGATTCGGCTCCCCTGGCCCTAACTTAACCCCCCAAGACTGAGATCACTCATGACTATAACACATCTTTAAAGAGGTGAGTCCCAGCTGTTGCTTCCTGTAAGGAACAAAAAAATGAGAGGGAGCAAAGGCTCAGGAGGGAAGGGTTTTCCACGTAGAGTGCAATGTTATTTTTGGCTAATTATTTTCAGGAAGTCACCCAGTGCTGAGGGGGTGCAATCAGAACTAACCCAATGCCACTGGCCTTTAAATGCAGTCCAAATGGCTGTCTTTCAGGCTTACCCAGGCTCCGTTTCCCTACTACCACTCAGCTTGCGGGGGGAGGGAGGCAGGAAATTGGGGGACATGTGCCTGGAAGTGACCTCAGTGCATTGCTGGGGGTGCCATGGTTGTTCTGGCATTTAAGCATAGCTCTATAGTTTAACCACTGGTGTCATCTTCAGGCGCATGGGGAGTACATCATCGTGTTGCTGGTGAAATCAGCACACTGCTGCAACCCCTTCCCCTGGAAGATGAGGCCCTCATTGGTTGCCAGGAGGGACGTGGCAAGCCTGCTGCCTTTGGGTTTCAAAATGGCAACCAAAGGAGAGTGCAACAAAGCCAAACAAAAACCTTGTCTTGCATCCCACTTTGCATTTTTGCTGCTGATCTGGGATGTGGACAAATGAGATTCTCAGCACTTTGCAAGACATAATTGGACTGGGTGAGTCACAGATTCAGTAATGGCACTGAAGCAAAATATAATCCAAAACCACTGATAGTACAGCTGTTTGGTCATCTATTATGATTCTTTGAAAGCACAAGAACCAGGGCCGGATTAACGTCTTTTTTGAGTGGGGGGAAAACCGAAAAAATGACACCCCCACTAAAAAAATGGGGGGCAGGCGATTTTTTGCTGCTTTGTGGGAAGACGGCAAAGGCAGGCAATCTGCCCCCCCACCCCCATTTAAACACTCCAGTAGGGTGTTTAAATAGGGAGGGAAGCTCCTGGACTGCCTTTGATGCCTCCCAGCCTCTTGGGGAGACAGCAAAGGCAGGCGATCCACCTCCCCCCCCCCATTTAAACACCCTGCTGGGATATTTAAATGGGGAGGGAAGCCATGGGGCTGCTTTTGCCCCCTCTCCACAATGCAGAGAGGTGGCAAAAAGTGGCCTGTCTTTCTCCCCTCTGCTGCCCACCTCAGTGGCACCTGGGGCTACCACTCCCTCTGCCCTCCCCCCCCCCCCCTCGATCTGACCCTGCTAAGAACCCATATTGCACAGCTCCAAATACTTCTGGAATAATGATGCTGGAAGAGTGCTCTGGATTTAAGTCTGCTTGGCATTTGCGATATGTGGAGGAAGTGCTGTCAAGTCTCAGCCATTCTGAAGGCAGCCATGGAGGGTATTGGAAGCAGGAGGTGGTTTGCCATGTCTGCCTCTGTGCAGGAACCTTGGACTTCCTTGGTGGTCTCCCATCCAAGTATTAACCAGGGCTGATGCTGCAAGACCTGTAGCACCTGTCAATTTGAAGCTTAGAAACTTGAAGACTGCCATGCAGCAATTTAAAATAAAATTCTATTTTCATAACCTTCAGCTACAAAACACAACAGGCTGATCTAGACAATACTCAGCCCTAAACGAGGGGAAGGGAATCAAATACATCTTGCCGTGCCTCTCCTGTGGATCGTGTTAATAATGAAAAAAGCCATGAAAGATGCATTCGTAGATCTACAAACCTCATTTCTCGTTTGGCCATAAGGTTACAGATTAACCTCATGTAAGGTAGACACTTTAGAAGAATTTTGGCTTGGTGAACTTTGCACCCTAATTCCCTCCCCTCCCAACAATCCCTCTGTGGCTCACACAATAAATAATGCGCTTTCCATCCACTTCTAGTGCACTTTCCAATTGGATTTTGCCCATTCAGTTGGAAAGTGCATTGAAAGTGCATCATTTAGTGTGTGTGATCGCAGCCCACGTGTGAACCATCCCTCAGTCTTCTGGGTTTCCAGTCCTTTTTAAGGTGCATGCACAAAGTGGGGATTTCTGAAATGGTATGGTTCCCAGAAGCTAGTGCTTACTTCACAAATACTTTCTGCATATCAGTTTTGTGGCAACAATAATGCTATTTCCAGCTTCTCATGGCAACATAACCTATGATTATCTACTACAACTACAGAAGTACAAGTACCAAAGCCTCCAATGGTGAATAGTGTCCCCCTCCCCCTTCCCTTTAAGAAAAACCATTCTCACACGATTGCCCTGCACGACATCTCAAATCTCCTGTCTGTTTCATTGGTCTTATATGCATGAATAATTTTCCCAGTGCTTGTTTGTAGCACTGCTGGAGAAAGAGAGAATTACTCTTGTCCTAAATCAGCATTCCCTTGGCTTGAGCAGTATAAAGACACCGGAGGCATATCAAGCATCGTTCTCTTGAATAACACATGAAAGAAAGAAAATTTTTCTTTAGAATCTCTGAGACCCAGGTTCAAATCCTCCCTCTGTCATGTTAAGTTTGCTGGCTGGCTTTGGGCCACTCACATACTCTCGGCATAATCTACCTCGCAGGGTGGTTGTGAGGAAAAGATGAAGAATAATATCAGCCATTTTGGGTCTCCAATGTAGGGAAAAGTTAGTGTTTCCACGTGAGAAAAGAGCAGGTTTCTTATCTTATTACACATGCTAATGTCATCCAGTTCTTGCATGTTTCTAAACTCTTTTATTATGCTGTATGCTAACCTGTTGCTATTCACATGTCTTTTTGATTGCCTTCATCCAATCTTAACTCATTTTTTTTTTTGCTCAGTTACTTATGCATCTTGTCTCCAATTAGTCTTCCTAGCAATGCCCTCACCACCCTCAACCTATATGTAATGGTTGGTGACTTCTGCTTCAGTGTATCATGAAAACTTCTACTCAGAATAAATCTGTGTTGGTACTAAAGGTGCCAGTGGTCTCACACTTTGCACCAGTTCATACTAGTGTTTTTATGAGGAGTGAAATTTCATTTTCCAAAGTTTACTCCTTAAGATATGGGGATTCTTATTCTTTCTTTTTCAAAAGATGAATTTCTCTTTAATTTCTTATTGATTTCTCTTTGTAGTTTTCTATTACACCTGTATGCACCCTTTTGTAACCTTAGCACTTCCAGGCATTTTCTGATATCATACTCTAACTGGAGGACAGGGAGGTCAGGGAAGGCATGGCCTGTCTTTGAGCATCTACAGAGTGGAATTCTGAAATTTGGCAAGACCTCCTCCCTTTCAACTTCTCTTTGATCAAAATTGAATTGATTCAAAGCAGATAGTTGAATTTCAGGGAGAAACTGAGAAAAGAGAATTTCTCTTAACAAAGTGAGTTCATAAGAGAAAGGTCTGTTCTGCCATTGTGGTGGAAGTCTGAAAAATCTGTGATAATTCATCCCTTGAGGAGGGGGAAGGGAATGCAAACAGTTGTAGATGAACATTGTCAGGATTCTCAAGAAAAAATGAATACACGTATAATGTCAGTCCTACAGAAAACAGCTTGTGTAGAAGAAGCAACACAGATTCACTGGGGACTGTGTCAAAGGTCTCCAAGGCTGGATACAGACGGGCAGTTCCATGCGCATGGGAGGTGTTGCAAATCCTGCTGTCCAAAAATAGAGTGGACAAATCCTGATCACACCCCCCCATGTCAGGTGCCCGTATATCACATGGGGGTGCGTTGGCATGTTCACATGGTTGCTATGCACCCTTAGTGCAGTTTGTGGGTTTTTCCCCCTTACATTTTTAGTAGCCATGTGCTCATCCACTCCATGGCAGTTTAAAAAGAATGGCATTTAAAAAAGAATACCAATGAGCGCCTATAGTGGATTGGAGGATTTACACTGCCAGTCCACCTTGCTGGCACGCTTCCATGGTCAGACACCAGGAAATGCGGAATAGGAGTGTGGCAGAAGACTTTGCTACCACTTCTCAACTGGTAGTTATTTGATGTCAGAGAACAGGGTGCGTGCGATGGTGGAATGTGCGGCAGCAGTGCATATCTTATCTTGCCTATGTTGGCCCAAATCGCCCATCTGAATCCAGCCTTAGATTTTTCACAACCTTGGAACGGTCATTGTGGTCAAGAGGAACAATATATAATTAGCCAACATCCTAATGGTCCTTTCCACTTGTTTCCCAACAATAGCATCTCTTCTCTTGTGGCCTCTCCAAACTTGTGCTATGCTAAATTTAGTCTTTGTTAAAACATTCCTTCCTTAAAGACTTTCTTGTGTTTCTAAGTGGGGACCCCTGATGTTGTGCAAATATTAAATATTAAAAATAGCTCAGGCTGCCCCAGATAAATACATGAGACGTTGTGTAAGTGAGGAGTTCTCCATTCACGAGTGTGACATAAGAAAGTAGAGATAAATTTGGATTAGCAAGCAAAACTGAGTTCTGTTGTTAACCAGCACTTGATTCCATTAGACTGTGTCGGATTGTTAGAAATGCTAACATTATGTGTGACTATTCATTTTCGTCACCTGCTCTTGATTAATCCTGCCTTAAATGGCATCTTCAGACCTCACAATCTCATACTACTTAATTAAATTAGCAACACATTTGTCTCCCCCGTTTCCCTATCAAAGAGTCGTGCTCAGGAGAAATAAAACCTTTGTTCAGTGCAGTGCCATATAATTTACACTCTTTCTCCCCCCCCCCCCATACACCCCTTCTTCCACTAGCTCCTGGCTCAGATGCTAAATTGTAACTGGTAATAGGAAGCTATTAGCTCTAGTGAAGCGTGTCAAAGGAGTCAGAGGAATCCAAGTCTGAAAAGCAGGGAGGCTTCAGCTATCAAAAAAACAAAAAAAAAACCCAACAGGTTCAGGAATATAGATTTGGGATTACATTGTCCTGAGATCCATTCATTTTGGGAATAAGAACCATGTTGACCTTTAATCTGCTGGCTGTGGGAGGAAGATGCCCACAGGGAGGTGGCCTGTGAGGCATCCAGAGAAGCAATAAAGAATGATGGGTTGGGAAAGGTTGCCTCCAAGGGCAACCCAAATGAGGCAAGGGCTGGAGCACCTTTCTGAGACACGGAGGTGTGGCTGAAGCAGGGGTTTGGGGATTGGGGAGAAGAGGAGAAAGGAAACGTGTGGCAGAGGATTTCCAGATTTACAAACTGTCTCAAGAGTGTGAATACTGAGAGGTATTTCTCCTTCTGTCATAGTGCTAGAATGAATCTTATTGGAAGCAGGTTCAAAACAGACAAAACATCATACAATGGGCAGTGAACATTAAAGAATTTACTGTCATTAAAACACGATATCTAAGATGCCTTCAAAACAAATTATGCACCTTCAGGAGGAAAGGCATATCAGCCACTACTAGTAGTTGTATTTTGCCTGTGTGTGTGTGTGTCTGTGTGTGTGTGTCTGTGTGTGTCTGTGTGTGCCTGGAAGTCCTGGCTGACATCTGGTGACCCCTAGTGGGGCTTGACCATTCAGAGAGGTTTAATTAATGTAATTTAATTTAATTTTTCGGCTTATATCCCGCCCTATCCTGCAGGAAGGCACAGGGCTGCTTACAATATTCAAAACTTTACAGCAACATTAAATAAACCACATGCAAACAAAACAATATCATAATTACAGAATTAGATCAAAAACCTAGATCCACATCATTGGCTGCTTGCTATTTTCTGGCTCTGGCTGGCTGAGATCTCACACACACTAAATAATGCACTTTTAATTCATTGCACTTTCCAACTGGATTTTGCCAGTTCACACAGTAAAATCCAGTTGGGATGTACACTGGAAGTGTCCCGGCCCTGATATTTCTTGGAGGTCTCCCATCCAAGTACTTACCAGACTTGCCTGGGCTATCCAGGTCAGGGCTTCAGTCACAAGTTGTGATTATCATAGTTGCAAAAAGCATCTTTCTGGATCAGACTGAGGGTGCACCTAACCCTGCATTCTGTTTCCAACAGCAGCCAGCCACATACTTTTGGTCAAGGAGGCTTTTCCTGATGCAAGATTCTCAAAAAACATCTGGCATGATGAGAAAGCTCTTTCTGCTGGAGGAAATCATCTTTGTTCTTAGAAAGATTTTGCAGGATCCAAGCTTCATTGCTTGGCCGCACTCAACTGTGTCCATCTTGGATTGCTTAGCAGTGTTCCAATTCAACTGTGATTTCCCCTGGAAATTCTTCTCTGGCTTGTGCACATGTGGTCAGCAGATTAGGCTGACAGGAATTTAACTGCACAGCATTTAGCTCCTTTGTTCTTGATAAAACTCATGTTGCTTACTAGGAACTGCATTGCCAGCCCACCTAACCAAGGTGTCTATTTTGTGTGTATCTTCTCTGTTCGGGCCAGTTTTCATAATGCTTTCTCACACATATTTTATATATATATTAAACACTATTATAAAGCAACCCTACATCACTTTGAGATATTCCACAGAAGTGACCTAGCAGTGCAGACAATTTTGTGACCCCCCTCCCATGTCCCTATTTTCTGCTGGCCTGGCAATCGTACTTTGCCATGAAGCTCTTGACAACCCTCGCATTGAACACATTGACTTCAAAGGAAATCTCCTTCATTATCTCAGTCATCCTTGGGTGGATAGCAGTGTCTCCATTTTATAAAAAGGGTCAGATGGGCTGGGTCCAGACCGCAGCTTTGGGCAGCAGCCTCCCATCCCAAAGTAAGCCAGAGAGGGGGAAGTGCCCTGGGAGTGGTCAGGCTGTGCACAGTCCGCTGCAGGGACAGGGACAGGTAGGGGCTGTATGTGCCCTGGAGGTTGAGCGGCATTTCCCAGGTGCTTCCCAGCTGTTCAGATGGCCAGGGAAGATGGCAGGGAAGCACCGTGGCAATTTGCTACCACTTTGAAAATGGCAGCTTTTTTGGATGCTCCAAAGACACTAGGGGACAGGGTGAGTATGGGAGCAGGACAGTCTCCAGATGTTCGCGTCTGGACTTGGATTTTTTAATCCGTCTGGTGGCCCTCCCTGTGTCACCTCAAACTGCCAGTCTGGACCCAGTCATGATCACAGAATTATGGCATGCCAGAGCCTGCCTGCTAAGTTCAAAAGGAAGCAAAACCTGATCCAGGAACTTCCTGTTTTACAAAGCAGGAGTCGAGTTGCACCTTTAAGACCAACCAAGTTTTATTTAGAACGTAAGCTTTCGTGTGCTCTCTAAGCACACTTCATCAGATGAGGGGATCCCCTCGTCTGATTAAATGTGCTTAGAGAGCACACGAAAGCTTACGTTCTAAATAAAACTTGGTTGGTCTTAAAGGTGCAACTCGACTCCTGCTTTGTTCAACTGCTTCAGACCAACATGGCTGCCCTCTTGGATCCTCCAGTTTTACAGTCAAAAGCCCATTCTAACATATATTTATTTATTGGTTTAGGGAATTTATGCGCTGCCTCTTCAGAGACCTCTCAGGGATATTTGCTCAAAAGTAAGTCCTATCATAATCTATAGCATTTCCTCATAGGTATCGATATGCAGGACTGCAGCCTCAGTCTCCTAGTCATATATATACCTTCATTTGTAGAATGGGAATATCCCATAAAGGCTCCCTATCCTCCACAAGGTTCCTGTTCCTGACTGCACAGAGTTGCCTGCTTCTTCTTTCTTTCTTTTTTTTTGAGGAAAGCTTGGTTGCTGTAGATGGACGGCTGTGATTTCATTTCAATGTCTTCATATCAAGGATGACACGCACAATCAATCTTCCCTGTGACAACTCGGAGGGCAGAAATTATTGATGCTTAGTAGCCACAGGATCATAAACAAGGAAATTGAAGGTGATGCTTAATTGACAATGCCTTGTCTGTTACAATATGGAAGTTTCCCCCATTCTCTCACGAAAAGAGCGGAAAGGAAACTGAAGTTTATGCACACTGGCATGAGGAAATATTGAATAACTAATCAATCTAAACATCAGCTGGGATTTTTAGGCAGCTCTTCATTTTTTCAGAGGCTCTGGCTCATTTGTTCTTCTGTGCTCACAGAAGGGGTTTTTATCTCACTGTGAAATGTATTTCCTACAAAGAAGGTCAACATTTAGAACCGCCCTTAAGTGCATACATAAAGTTGACATATATAGATACAATCATATAGTTTGCCTATAATTCTAAAATTTTGTTCAGTCAGAGCATATTTTTTTAGAAAGGGACCAAGGGCCCAATCCACCAGGGAGGTCTCCTGTGTATGCCCCGCTGAAATGAATAAACTGTGAGAACATTAATGCACTTTTGTGTAACATGCATAAGAAGCATTTTGCAATCACTTTAATCAGAATAGAAAGAACCCCGGGGTGTGTGTGTGTGTGTGTGTGAAGTGCCATCAAGTCACTTACAACCCTCTGAATTAATGACCTCCAAAATGGCAAGACTTGGTTAGGCCTTGCCAACTGAGGGTCATCGTGGCTTCCTTGAATGAGTCAATCCATCTCCTCTTGGGTCTTCCTCTTTTCCCGCTGCCTTCATCTTTTCCTAGCATCATTGTCTTTTCCAGGGACTCTTGTCTTCTCATCATGTCACCAAAGTATGATAGCCTCAGGTTGGTCATCTTAGATTCTAGGGAGAGTTCAGGCTTGATTTGATCTAGAACCCACCGATTAGTCTTTTTGGCATGCATAAAACTCTCCTCCAACATCACATTTCAAATGAATCAATTTTCTTCCTTTTTGGACACGGCCTTCTTCTCTGTCGAACTTTCACACCTATAGATAGTAATGGAGAATACAATGGCATGAATTATCTTGATTCTGTCACCTGTAAGACATCCTCACACTTAAGGATTTTTTCTAGTTCTTTCATGGCTGCCTTTCCTGGTCTCAATCTCCTTCTTATTTCTTGGTTGCAGTCGCCCTTTTGACTGATGATTGAGTCAAGGAATTAAAAAATGTAAACAATTTCAGTCTCTCCATCATTAAACTTTTAAGTTTTGTAATACTTCAGTAGTCATTACTTTTGTCTTCTTGATGTTCAGTTGTGATCATGCTTTTGCACTTTCTGCTTTAACCTTCATCAGTAGTAGTTTCAAGACTTCATTATTGTCTGCTAGCACTGTGGGGTCATCTGCACATCTCAGTTTGTTAATGTTCCTTCCACCTGTTTTCACTCCACCTTCATCAAAATTTCATCCAGCATTCCTTATGGTATGTTCTGCATATAGATTGAAAAGACAGGGAGATAAAGTACATTCTTGTCTGACACCTTTGCCAATTGGGAACCATTCTGTTTCTCCTTATTATGTCCCAACAGTAGTATAGTTTGCGCATCAAAACAATCAACATTGTAGCACACTCAGAGAGCAATCCTAACCAGGTCTACTTAGAATTCTACTCGGTTGTAGTCAATGTGGTTTACTTCCAGGAAAGTATTTGTAGGTTGCATTGCCATTCCTTTTAAAACCAATTATAGATTTTCATGATCCACACAGTCAAAAACTTTGCTGTACTATATGAAACACATGCTGATTTTCTTCTGAAATTCTCTTGTATGCTCCAGTAACCAGCATAAATTTGAAATACAATCTCTAGTGACTCTTGCTTTTCTGAATTCAGCTTGAACATTTGACATTATTTGTTTCATATATGGTAAAAATATTTTTGCAAGATTTTAAGCATCACTTTATTAGCATAGAAATTAATGTCATGGTCTAACACTTGCTGCAGTCTTTCACATCTCCTTTTTCAGAACTGGAACATAGATAAAGTGTTTCCAATCTGTGGGCATTTTTTTTTTCATATTGGTTGGCATATTCTTGTTTCCATAGACTCTGTCTTTGCAGCTTGAAATAGCTCTATTGATCTATTTCTGCTGTTTCTTTTCTCCATATTGCTTTGAGTAAAGCTTTCACTTCACTTCACTTGAGTGCAGCTTTAACTTCAGAAAAAGAGTTGGGGGGGGGGGGCTCCAGGATCCCTGGCAAACCTGACCTGGAGAAAAAATGCTGCCTTAACCCAAAGTGGCTAACAGCATATAAGAAAGGGTCACAAGAACTAAGCACTGATGCAACCCTTCCTGCCTTCCTTCTCGTGATCTGCCTAATTCACAGAATCAGCATTGCTCTCAGATGGCCATCTAGCCTCTGCTTAAAATCCTCCAAAAAAGAAGAACCCACCACCTCCTGAGAAAGCTTGTTCCAAAGAGGAACTGCTAACTCCCAGAAACTTCTTGCTAATGTTTAGTCAAAAACTATTTTGATTTAATTTCAGCCAAGTTCAGGTCTGACCTTCTGGGGCTACAGAAAACAACTCTGCACCATCCTTGTTATGACAGCCCTTTAAGTACTAAGATGGTGATCATATCAACTCTCAGTCTTCTCCTCTCTTGACTAAACATAACCAGCTCCTTCAGACTTTCCTCATAGGACTTGGTCTCCAGACTCCTCACCATCTTCGTTGCCCTCCTCTGGACACATTCCAGCTTATCTATATCCTTCTTAAATGGTGGTACTCAAAACTGAACACAATACCCCAGGTGAGGTCTTACCAGAGCAGAGTAAAGTGATACCATCAATTCACGTGATCTGGACACTATACTTCTGTTGATACAGCCCAAAATTGCATTTGCCTTTTTAGCCACCACATCACACTGTTGACTCATGTTCAATATATGGTCCACTAAGACCCCTAGATCCTTTTCGCACATACTGCTTCTAAGACAAGTCCTATAATTATGCATTGAATTTTTCCTACCTAAATGCAGAACTTTACTTTTATTTTGTTGTTGTTCAGTCGCACAGTCAAGTCCGACTCTTTGTGACAAAGTCTCTTTGGACAAAGTCACGCCAGGCCCTCCTGTCTTCCACGATCCTCTGAAGTCTGCTCAAATTCATGTTTGTTACATCAGTAACACTGTCCAGCCATCTCATCTTTTGCTGTCCCTTTCTTCTTTTGCCTTCTGTCTTTCCCAGCATCAGGATCTTCTCCAGGGAGTGCTCCCTTCTCATTTGGTGGCCAAAGTATTTGAGCTTCAGCTTCAGCATCTGACCTTCCAGGGAACAGTCTGGGTTGATTTCCCTTAGGACTGACTGATTTTATCTTCTTGCAGTCCAAGGGACTCTCAAGAGTCTTCTCCAGCACCACAATATACCCATTTAAGTGGGGGGGAGAGGAATTTAGCCCCTGGCATTACAGCAGCATCTGAGTTACCTCTTGAGAGATGCTAATGGAACTGCCTGAAGAGACAATGGGCATCCCTCTCCTCCAGGTAGGAAACAGAATGGAGAAGGTGTTAGGCTAGTCCAGCCCCAAAGACTATCTCCAGGAATGAACTGGAGATTTCCCAGAATGCATAGAGGTTTCCCAGAATGCCTACCAGAAAGGAGGCTTCCTGGGAACAACAGGAAAAGAAGCCCACCGCCTCGCTGACCCAGGGATTCAGGGGTTAGCCTTGCAGTGGCTTTCCTCTTTCCTTGAGGGTCGGGGACAAAGGGGGAGAATTATCCTAGAGACACCCACTTAACTGTGGAGTGCCTCAGGGAGCGGTTCTCTCCCCGATGTTATTCAACATCTACATGCGCCCCCTTGCCCAGATTGCCCGGAGGTATGGGCAGGGTTGTCACCAGTACACCGATGACACCCAGCTCTATCTATTGATGGATGGCCAGCCTGACAATGTCCCTGTAAATTTGGACCAGGCGTTGAAAGCTGTGGAGGGCTGGCTTAGGCTGAGTGGGCTAAAGTTAAATCCAGCGAAGACAGAGGTCCTTTGCCTGCGTCATAGCGGTCCAGATGGGGAAATCCCCTTGCCGGTTTTTGACGGTGCGCCACTGGTACTGGTGCACAGGGTCAGGAGCCTGGGAGTGCTACGGGAGTCTTCCCTGACAATGGAGGCCCAGATAGCAGCCACTGCTAAGTCTGCCTTCTTCTACCTTAGACGAGCGAGGCAGTTGTCTCCCTTCCTGGAGCGCGGTGACCTGGCAACAGTGATCCATGCAACGGTCACCTCGAGACTAGACTACTGTAATGCCCTCTACATGGGGCTGCCCTTGTACCGAACTCGGAAACTCCAGCTAGTGCAGAACGTGGCAGCCAGGCTGCTAGTGGGTCTACCTAGGTGGAAACATGTGCGGCCTAGACTGTGCGAGCTGCAAAGGCTGCCAATTGTATACCGAGTAGGGATGTGCATTCGGTTCGGCCGAACCGAATATACAGCTGAATCAACACTGATTCGGCTATATACGGAATCGGCTGTAGCCGATTCCCATTGCCGCCTATTATGCGGCAGCCGAATACGACTCGCCGTATGCTTCTGAACAGCTATTCGGAAGTATACGGCTGTCAAAGCAAAAGGCGGGAAAGTGGCTTCTGCAGCCTCAAAGGAGCTGCTTGCCTAGTACTTTCCCGCCTTTAGTGGCCTCTTCCCGCCTCTCCCATAGCCTCCCTGGGATCAGGGAGGGGGAAGAGGAGCCCCAGCAGCCAATCCAAAGCATGCATTTGCAAAATGCATTGCAAATGCATGCTTTGCCGGGCTGTTGTGTAGCTGATGGCCCAGCCATCAGCTACATTGTTGTTATTTTGATCTTTTGCTTACTTGGGTATCCAAGTAAGCACTGTTGTCTGGCCAATCAGAGAGCAGTGCTATTTTTTGAAATTGCTCTCTGTAGGGCCAGAGAACCTTTTTAAGGAGTCTTCCTGCTGGACTCCTCCATTGCTGTGTTAATGTGTGGCTTGGTGTGTGTGAGAGAGATTGTGCTGCTGCTGGTGGCTGGCCCTTGGCTTCAGCTGCTGCTGCCTGCTGCTCTCTTACTCAGCCTTACTTCCCTGGACTCAGAGAAGACAAGGTAAGACAGTTTTGGGGTTCTTGTTTTAGTTTTTGTTGGTAAAAGGACTAGAGTCCCTTTACTTGTCCAGATTTGGGTGGGTGAGTACTGGGTGGGTAGGGTAGCCTATTTGGGGTTGGGGTTAGGTTCTGCTGGGGATGGGGGCCTGGGGTGGGGTTTTTTTGCTAATTTGCCCATATCTTAATTTAGTGAGAGGACTTTTAAAAGTGCAGTGTCCTTTTACTTCTCCTGATTTGGGTGGCTTGGATTTCTTGGGGTTAGGGTGAAGGGGGGTTTTTTTTTGGGGGGGGGAGTTCCTGTATTGTTAAAAGTTGAGTTTTTTACTGTTTCAGTGTTTGATTTGTTGCTGCTGTGTTGTGTTGCTGCTGTGTTACTTTTCTCTTCAGGTTATTGGGGGGGAGGGGGTGTTGTTGACAGCTTTGGCCTGAGCTTTCTTGTTGGTGAAAAGGCCACTTTTTTAACACTTGGCCTTTTGTGATTCTGCTGGTTTTGTTTTGGTTTTTTTAAATTACCTCTGGTTGATGTGGGGGTTGGCGAGGGTGTGTGTGGGCTGGGTCACTTTCTTGTTTTTATAGAGTACATTGTGTGTTCTGTGGCAGGGAAGCTGGCACCTGGGTGAGAGACCCAGAACCAGCAGGTTTGTTGTGGTTGGCCAGCTCTCCCCGTGTTGTTTGGGGCAGGGCTGGAGAGCTGGCATCTGTAGATTGTGTGCTCTGTGGCAGGGAAGCTGGCACCTGGGTGAGAGACCCAGAACCAGCAGGTTTGTTGTGGTTGGCCAGCTCTCCCCGTGTTGTTTGGGGCAGGGCTGGAGAGCTGGCATCTGGGTTTGCTGCAGCCAGGTCTGCAGAGCAGACCTTGAGCAGATTGTGTTTTGTGTGGCAGTGACATTGGCAACTGGGTTTATATTGCTTCCAGGCCTGCAGGGTTCATAGAGTAGATAGAGGGATGTAGTGCATTTGGGTCCTATAGAGATTCTCTGATGTGGTTAGGTTTGGCTTTGGGTGCCCCAGGAATTGGACCCCCTAGTCCAATTTTTTTTGGCCTTGTGGGTTTTGTGTGGGACAGTGCCCTGAAGCTGCACAGCAGTTTGGGGGGCTCTCCTCAAAACCCCCTGCTCCCCGGAGCCACTTTTCCCACGACAATTACAGTGAGGAAGTGGCTAATTGGGCTTTCCCCATCATTGTTAGTAATGGGCCTTTTGGGGAGCCCAAAGACAGGGACCCCCTGGCCCAATCTTTTTGGGACTTGGGGGGGTTGGAGGGGAGAGTCCCCTGCAGGTCCCCTGAAAATTTGGGGGCTCTCCCTCAACCCCCTGCCCCCCAGTAGCCTCTAATTATGCCCTATGTTGCCATTGATTTCAATGGCCCATAGGGTATAATGATGGAATAGGGGCACTCTCTTTGGGTGCCCCTGGAATGGGATCCCCTGGCCCAATCTTTTTGGGACTTGGGAGGGTTGGAGGGGAGAGTCCCCTGCAGGTCCCCTGCAAATTTGGGGGCTCTATCTCAAACTCCCTCTCCTCCATGCGGCTTCAAATATACCCTATTTGCCATTGATTTCAATGGCCCATAGGGTATAATAAGGCCGTATATTCGGTAATAGCCGCGCATCTACCGTATATGTGGCTATTCCGAATGCGGTATTCAGGAGTACACGGGGATTTCGAATTCCCCCCCCCCCCCCGTATACTTCCGAATCCATGTCAATCTGAATTTTTTTTTTTTTTTTTTGCACATCCCTAATACCGAGTCCGTTACAAGGTGCTGGTTATTACCTTTAAAGCCCTATATGGCCGAGGACCTGCCTACCTTAGGGACCGTCTCTCTCCATATGTTCCCCAGAGAGCACTGAGAACTAGTTCACAAAATCTACTGAAAATCCCCGGGCCAAAGGAGGCCAAACTGAAAGTAACAAGGGAGCGGGCCTTCTCAATAACAGCACCCCAATGATGGAACCAGCTGCCAGAGGAGGTGTGGGCCCTGCGGGACCTTAATCAGTTCTGTAGGGCTTGCAAAACCGTCCTTTTCCAGCTGGCATATTAAGATGGCACTATCGCATCAATAAGCTATGCATCAATAAGAATGCAGCACCATTAATTTATACTGTAATTTAAATTTTAAATTTTAATCTAATCACTGGTTTAAGAAATGTATTTTAATGGTTATGTTGTATTTATTGTTACATCATGGTGTGACCCACCATGTCCTGTAAGCCGCCCTGAGCCTGCTTCAGCGGGGAGGGGGGGTATAAATAAAAATTTATTATTATTATTATTATTATTATTATTATTATTATTATTATTATTATTATTATTATTATTATTATTATTATTCCTAGGTGGACCAAGTAACAAGGGGTGGAGAGTGATGTAAATAAGGGTGGGGTCAGAGAATTAATGAAAGTGCCCCAGGTGTCATCCATGGAGGCTTTGGGACTGTCTCAATTTGAATCGACTTCCACACAAAAAGCAGGCCACATGTTGGATTTGATTTTTGGGAAGGGGGTAATTGCAGATCTGATGCAGTTACATGATCCATCCTGAAGGTCCTTCTGAGCATGCTGAATCCTCACTTGTGCTTGCCCACAGAGCCAAATGGACCCCTGTTGGCTTCAGGACGCTCTGAGGGATCCAATGAGCTGGTGGATGACTGATATGACTGGTTCTCTGAAGGCATTGATAAAATCAGCCCCTCTGCCCTCAGTCCAAAGCAGCCCCATGGTACACCCCGGTGCTGTGGAGGATGAAGTGAGTATTGAGATGGCTAGAGCAAGTGTGGCAGTGTACTCATGATGAAGCAGCATGAACATCTTACAGGAAATTTGTTGAGGCCTATAAGATAGCAGTGAAGACCACTCAGAAAAAATTTTATGCTGCCTCCATTGCATCTGCGAACTTGCACCCAGCTCAATTATTTAGAACTATTTGGTTTTTAACTACATTGCCGCAAGGCAGGCAAAATAGTAGGGAATTGGCTATTCACTGTGAGGCATTTGCAAGTTATTTCACGGATAAAAGTCATGACATTCTGCTAGGACCTCTCAACCACAGTTGATTCAGTAAAGGAATTGGAAGTCCCTTGTCTGTCTTTGGGTCCAATGTTGGACCACTTCACCTGACTGTCCCAGGAGGAAGCTGACAAGGTCCTGGCAGTTGTGAGGCCTCACACTTGCCCCCTTGACCCATGCCCATCCTGGCTGGTCAAAGCCTGTGGGGATGGTATTCAGGTCCCCCTGGGAGAAATTATCAACTTGTCTCTTTCTTCTGGGACATTTCCAGTGGGATTGAAGGAGGCAGTGGTGCATCCACTCTCTATAAAAACCTCTTCATTAGACCCTGCAGTCTTAGCCAAGTACCACCCAGTTTCAAATTTACTATTTCTGGGGAAGAGAGGGCAGTGGGTGAGCAGCTTCAGGCATTCTTGGATGACACTTCTATCCTTGATCCATTCCATTCTGGTTTCTGCCCCAGCTACAGGATGGAAATGGTGCTGGTCGCCCTCACAGATGACCTTCAGAGATATTTGGATTGAGGTAGGTCAGCACTGCTGTTGCTCTTAAACCTGACAGCAGCATTTGACATGGTCATTTACGATCCTATGACCCACCGCCGTACCCAACATAGGAGTTCAAGAGATTGCCTTACAATGGCTTTCCTCCTTCCTCCATGATCAGTGGCAGAGGGTGGAGCTCGGCAGGAGTGTCTCCCTGCAATACCCACTAGAACGTAGAATGCTGCAGGGGGGGATCCTCTCGCCAATATTGTTTAACATCTATATGTCCAGCTGGTCTGGGGGCTTAGGCTGGGTTGCCATCAACGTGCTGATAACACCCAGCTCTATCTGTTGCTGGAAGGCTGCCCTGAGTCTACCCCAGAGAGTTTGGACAGGGCTTTATGACAGTCAGTTATAATAATAATAAACTTTTATTTATACCCCGCCCTCCCCGCCTGGGCAGGCTCAGAGCGGCTAACAAGACATGGTAAAACCATGATACAAATAAAACAGAATACATAATTAATTATTTAAACAGTAAAACCATAAAACAGTATAACATTATAGTACAATCAGAATATGTGCAAGATGGCTCTGTGTTGTTGATATTATCAGGAGTTCCGTCTTTAAAAGCTAATTGGAAGAGGGCAGTTTTGCAGGCCCTACAGAACTGGTTAAGATCCCTCAGGGCCCGCACCTCTTCCGGCAGTTGACGTTAAATCCTATGAAGATGGAGGTCCTGCACCTATGCTGGGGAGGGGTAGATTCAGGAATCAGGCTCCCTACTCAGAAGGTGAGGGGCCTGGGGTGACTCTGGATGCCTCACTTTCTATGAAGACCCAGGTCACTAGAGCTGCCAGGTCTGCCTTTTATCCAGGTCATTTTTCTAGAAAAAGCTCAGCAGGAACTCATTTGCATATTAGGACATACCTCCTGATGGTACCATCATTTGCATACTAGGCCACACCTCTCTCAGCATTTGCAAAGGTAACAAAAGCACAATGAGGAATCACATCTCCCAGGTTGGAAATATATATATTTAAAAAAAACAGTTTCCAAACTTTTAATAACCACACCTGTTTTGCAAGGGACTATTTCTGTTCCTTCTCCCAAGATGCATATGTGTAATCATCCCAGAACTGACACTGAGAATGTAAAGAGTTCTTCATTACTCAGCAACTTGCAACTTCATTACTCAGCAACTTGCTGCCTGGCCACACACAATTACACTGAACAACAGGGTGTCCTTTGTGCTGCAGGCAGATCCAAGTCCATTCTCCTCTCTTTACTGCCCCCTAATGTCCCTTGACAGCACTTAGGGAGGCATAAGAACATAAGAGAAGCCATGTTGAATCAGGCCAATGGCCCATCCAGTCCAACACTCTGTGTCACACAGTGGCCAAAAAAAAGAAGAAGAACGGGCACCATCAGGAGGTCCATCAGTGGGACCAGGACACTAGAAGCCCTCTGTCCACCCCCCCCCCAGCACCAAAAATACAAAGCATCACTGCCCCTGACACAGAGTTTCAACAATATGCTGTGGTTAATAGTCACTGATAGAACTCTCCTCCATATTTTTATCCAGTCCCCTCTTGAAGCTGGCTATGCTTGCAGCCGCCACCACCTCCTGTGGCAGTGAATTCCACATGTTAATCACCCTTTGGGTGAAGAAGTACTTCCTTTTATCTGTTTTAACCTGACTGCTCAGCAATTTCATCGAATGCCCACGAGTTCTTGTATTGTGAGAAAGGGAGAAAAGGACTTCTTTCTCTACTATCTCCATCCCATGCATTATCTTGTAAACCTCTATCATGTCACCCCTCAGTAGACTTTTCTCCAAGCTAAAGAGCCCCAAGCGTTTTAACCTTTTTTCATAGGGAAAGTGTTCCAACCCTTTAATCATTCTACTTGCCCTTTTCTGCACTTTTTCTAATGCTATGATATATATATATTTTTGAGGTGCGGTGACCAGAATAGTACACAGTATTCCAAATGAGGCCGCACCATTGATTTATACAGGGGCATTATGATGCTGGCTGATTTGTTTGGGAGGGGGTTGTTTGGGAGGGATGGTGGCTCAGTGGTAGAGCATCTACTTGGTAAGCAGAAGGTCCAGGTTCAATCCCCAACATCTCCAACTAAAAAGGGTCCAGGCAAGTAGGCATGAAAAACCTCAGCTTAAGACCTTGGAGAGCCACTGCCAGTCTGAGTAGACAAGACTGACTTTGATGGACCAAGGGTCTGATGGACCAAGGGTATAAGGCAGTTTCATATGTTTATATGTTCATATGTTTTCAATTCCCTTCCTAATAATTCCCAGCATGGCTTTGGCCTTTTTTATTGCAGTCGCACACTGTCTCGACATTTTCAGTGAGTTATCTACCACGACCCCAAGATCTTTCTCTTGTCAATCTCTGCCAGTTCACATCCCATCAACTTGTATTTATAGTTCGGATTTTTGGCCCCAATATACATTACTTTGCACTAGGCTGTGTTGAAGCTCATTTGCCATGTTGACGCCCACTCACCCAGCCTCGACAGATCCCTTGGAGTGCCTCACAATCCTCTCTGGTTTTCACCACCCTGGACAATTTAGTGTCATCTGCAAACTTAGCCATTTCACTGCTTACTCCCAACTACAAATCTTTAATGAACAAGTTAAAAAGCATCGGACCCAGTACTGAGCCCTGCGGTTCCCCACTGCTTATCACCCTCCACTGTGAAAATTGTCCATTTATACTAACTCTCTGTTTCCTATTAATTAGCCTGTTTTTGATCCACAAGAGGACTTGTCCTTTTACCCCATGACTCTCGAGCTTACTAAGGAGCCTTTGATGAGGAACTTTATCAACGTTTTCCGAAAGTCAAGGTCAACAACATCTCTTGGGTCCCCTTTGACCACATGTTTGTTCACCCCCTCAAAGAACTGTAACAGATTAGTGAGACACCACCTTCCCTTACAGAACCCAGGCTGAGTCTTCCTCAATGACACCCCACTAGGAACTTTAGGGGAATGTATGAGAACACTCTGCCTTGTTAAAGCTTTATGGTTGTCTTCTGAGTCACACCTGTCCACCTTCCCATTACTACCTGAAGTCTGGCCAACCTGCTCCAGAACCATCCCCATCTTCTCCCTGTGACCTGCTATGGAGCTTCAAAACAAGCCACCAAAAGGCAAACACATTTAGCCAAAGTAAGCTTCACAGAATGCCCCAGGAAGCAGACACAGTTTAGACAGGCCTTTGAATTAAGTGGTAACTGTCTTGAACCACTTTAGGCTGAAAGGGAAGGGGCATTCTGAATCTTCTCTGAGAGGGAAACAAATCCCTGCTATTAACCCCCTCCCCAGGGGGAGATTCAGCCTAGCCTTATTGTGCCTTTTTCTTATGTATAGAAAGCAAGCACACACACCCACACACACACCTGCAGCCTGTACAGGATCATGGCCTTGGCTCACTGAAGTCATTATTCCCTCTAAGCCGAGATAGTGTGAGATAGCTCACAGTTTTTTAGCCTCCAGCTCACACATTTTTGTCTTAGCTCAGGAAAAATGGCCCAGAGCAAACTAATTTATGCAGTAGCTCACAACTTTCATGCCAGTAACTCAGAGTAGAATTGTTGTTCACAAGACTCCACAGCTTAGATGGAGGATGCCTTTTGAAAAGAAACCCCCCTCCCCATTTCCCCTCAACAAGGCACCTACCTGACAGTCCCTGGGCTGCCCGTGGCTCCTGGCCCGCTGCTGCTGCTCACCCCAGTGCCGGAGGAGGTTGCTCCAGCAGCCCAGTGGTGGGAGGAGCAGAGGCACCGCCTGCTCCCAGGCCCAGCTGCACCACCATCTTGCCACCCACCTCCCCAGGCAGCAGCAATAACAACAACAACAACCCAGCCCGGGGGGTGATCTAACTTATTCTTATTCATTTCCACATAATGCAGGGGAACTTATCTTGTTGTCTTTATTTAATTTTTAATTAAATTTATTTTATTTATTTAATCCCTTAAGGATTATTAGCATTGCCTACTAACATTTCATAATGTAAATATTTGCCTACATCTAGCCAAACTTTCACTGTTCTAGTCTTTTCATGTTGGTGTTTTATGTTTAAAACCTAAAAAAAAACCCACATGTGTATCAAAAAGTCAGCTCCTCTTCAGGAATTTTCTATTCATTCTGTATCCAATTTCAACATCAGCTGTTACAACCAGGTGTTCTGTAAAAAAAGCTCCTAGGGTCAGGCCTAGGTTAGGTGGTTCAGATCACTTCACTCCTGTTGCAATCACTGATGTTAGCTGTTGAAGGCTTGGCAGAAGAGCACAGTCTTGCAGGCCCTGTGGAATTGAGAGAGATCCCACAGGGCCCCAACTCAGGAAGCTCATTCCACCAGCATGGAGCTGCAACAGAGAAAACCCTGGCTCTAGGCATCTTGAGCTTGGATTCCTTAAGGCCGGGGATCGAAAGCAGGTCGTAGACATAATTTAATCAGTTCTCCATTAACAATTATTTTTACTGACTGGGTGGTATAGATCAATTTAACCCATTTTATAAAGTGCTCCCCAAAATTCATTTCTTTCAGAATCTTAAACATAAAAGACCAGTTGAAATTATCAAATACCTCCTCTGTAGCTAAAAAACCCCCAAAATTAATTGTTTTTCATTGTATTTTTAATAATATTTAAATATATCAATGACAATTCTGACATTTTTCAACTTTTAGGTAAAAAAAACACTTTGGTCTTCCTGAATGAAATCCTGCAAAATTATTTCAGGTATTTCCACTAGAATTGTTTTAAATAGTTTATAACCATTGTTGAGTAATAAAATTGGTCTATAATTTTTTGTTATTATCAAGTCTTAATCACAGGTAATGGATCTGGTGTGTCCTCCTCAACCTCCTGAGTCTCAAAGTCACTTTTAAATCTTTCCAGAAAGACTTTGAATACAGAATTCAATCTAAATTTCTGTTGTATATAAGTAAAAATTATTACTTCCAAATTATCTCATCTGAACATAATGCTTTCATTTTTTAGTTTTTGCGTTAGAAATGCATAATGTTTTATCTTTTTCAGAATCCTAAGTGGAATTTATTTCATAACAATAATTTCTACATAATCAGTTCTACATTTTGTTTTAAAACAAGATTGTAGGACTTGATTTTTAGTCTTCATTCTCGCCCTGTGAACCAATGTATCCCTGAGAACATTTTTTGTGGTGACAGATTTGAATTTACCCTGAAGACTTCATTGATTTCAAAATCCAAGGCTTCTTCTTCAACCTGTGAGTGCACAGCAGCCCTGGGTTCTGTCCCTCCAGAGTTGGAGCCTGATATACACAATGGCCTTGATGCTAGGGCTCTCGCCATCCTACTCATTGTTATCCTTATAACTCAACCTTGGACAAGATAAGTAAATTATCAGCCAGTAGCATGCTGCCTTGTCATGGCGAGAGGGCTTGTGCGGTTCAATGAGGCTGTGGGCTATGCCATGCAGGGCCACCCAAGATGGACAGGCCACAGCTGAGAACCCAGACTAAATGTGATCCACTGGAGAAGGAAATGGCAAACCACTCCAAGTATCTTTGCCAAGAAAACCCCATGAACAGTAACAAAAGGCTAAAAGATATGGCACTGGAAGATGAGCCCCTCAGGTCAGAAGGTGCCCAATATGCTACTAGGGAAGAGCATTCAAGTAACCACAGAAAGAGTGAAGCAGCTGGGCCAAAGCCGAAAGGACACTCAGTTGTGGATGTGTCTGATGGTGAAAGAACAGTCCGATGCTGCAAAGAACAATACTGCATCGGAACATGGAATGTAAAATCTATGAATCAAGGTAAGCTAGATGTGGTCAAACAAGAGATGGCAAGAATTAACATCGACATCTTGGGAATCAGTGAACTAAAATGGACAGGAATGGGTGAATTTAACTCAGAGGATCACTACATAAGAATATGAGAATAAGCTCATAATGCCTCTGTATAAATCGATGGTGCGGTCTCATTTGGAGTACTGTGTGCAGTTCTGGTCGCCGCACCTCAAAAAGGATATTATAGCATTGGAGAAAGTTCAGAAAAGGGCAACTAAAATGATTAAAGGGCTGGAACACCTTCCCTATGAAGAAAGGTTGAAACGCTTAGGGCTCTTTAGCTTGGAGAAACGTCGACTGAGGGGTGACATGATAGAAGTTTACAAGATAATGCATGGGATGGAGAAAGTAGAGAAAGAAGTACTTTTCTCCCTTTCTCACAATACAAGAACTCGTGGGCATTCGATGAAATTGCTGAGCAGACAGGTTAACATGTGGAATTCACTGCCACAGGAGGTGGTGGCGTCCACAAGCATAGCCACCTTCAAGAAGGGGTTAGATAAAAATATGGAGCAGAGGTCCATCAGTGGCTATTAGCCACTGTGTGTGTGTATATATATATATATTTGGCCGCTGTGTGACACAGAATGTTGGACTGGATGGGCCATTGGCCTGATCTAACATGGCTTCTCTTATGTTCTTATGTTCTTACATCTATTATTGTGGTCAAGAGTCCTGTAGAAGAAATGGTGTGGCCTTTATAGTTAACAAGAGAGTGAGGAATGCAGTAATGAGATACAATCTCAAAAATGACAGAATGATCTCGGTCCGTATCCAAGGCAAACCATTCAGTATCACAGTAATCCAAGTCTATGCCCCAACCACTGATGCAGAAGAGGCTGAAGTGGACCAGTTCTATAAAGATCTACAACACCTTCTAGAATTAACACCAAAAAAAGATATCCTCCTCATCATAGGGGACTGGAATGCCAAAGTAGGAAGTCACAAGGTAACCAGACAAGTTTGGTCTTGGAGAACAAAATGAAGCTGGGCAAAGACTAATAGAGTTTTGCCAAGAGTTTTGCCAAGCTGGTAATAGCGAACATCTTCTTCCAACAAACTAAAAGGTGACTCTACACATGGACATCACCTGATGGCAACAAAGAAATCAGATTGATTATATACTCTGCAGTCAAAGATGGAGAAGCTCCTTACAGTCAGCAAAAACAAGACCTGGAGCTGACTGCGGCTCAGATCATGAGCTACTCATCGCAAAATCTTATACTGAAGAAAACTGGGGAAGCCATTAGGCCATTCAGGTTTGACCTTGATCACATCCCTTAAGAATATACAGTGGAGGTGAAGAATAGGTTTAAGGAACTAGAGTTGATAGACAGAGTGCCTGAAGAACTATGGACGGAGGTTCGTGACATTGTACAGAAGGCAGCAATCAGCAGCATTCCAACGAAAAAGAAATGCAAGAAAGCAAAGTGGCTGTCTGATGAGGCTTTACACATAGTGGAGGAAAGAAGGAAAGCGAAAGGCAAAGGTGAATAGGAAAGATTCACCCAACTGAATGCAGATTTCCAGAGAACAGCAAGGAGAGATAAGGAGGCCTTCCTGAAGGAACAATGCAAAGCAATAGAGGAAAATAATAGAATGGGAAGGACAAGAGATCTCTTCAAGAAAATTGGAGAAATCAAGGGAACGTTTTGTGCAATGATGGCCATGATAAAGGACAAACTGGTAGGGACCTAACAGAAGCAGAAGAGGTCAGGAAGAGATGGCAAGAATACACAGAAGAATTATACAAGACGGATCTCAATGTCCTGGACAACCATGACAGTGAAATCGATGACCTTGAGCCAGACATCCTGGAATGTGAAGTCAAATGAGCTTTAGAAAGCATTACTAACAACAAAGTGAGCGGAGATGATGATATACCAGTTGAGCTATTCAAAGTCCTAAAAGATGATGCTGTTAAAGTGATGCACACATTATGTCAACAAATTTGGAAAACACAACAGTGGCCACAGGATTGGAAAAGATCAGTTTATATTCCAATCCCAAAGAAGGGTAATGCCAAGGAATGTTCAAACTATCGCACCATTGCACTCATTTCACATGCCAGCAAGGTCATGTTAAAGATCCTACAAGCTTGGCTCCCGCAGTATGTAGATCGGGAAATACCAGAAGTTCAAGCTGGGTTTTGGAGAGGTAGAGGAACTAGAGATCAAATTGCCAACATTCACTGGATTATGGAGAAAGCACAGGAGTATCAGAAAAACATCTATTTCTGTTTCATTGACTATGCTAAAGCCTTTGATTGTGTGGATCACAACAAAATGTGGCAAGTCCTTAAAGAGATGGGAGTACCACACCACCTCACATGTCTCCTGAGAAACCTGTATAAGGTTCAAGTAGCAACACTCAGAACGGAATATGGAACAACTGATTGGTTTAGAATAGGAAAAGGAGTTCGACAAGGATGTAAATTGTCACCCTGTTTATTTAATTTATATGCAGAGTACATCATGCAGAATGCTAGCCTGGATGAAGCAGAAGCCAGAATTAAGATTGCCAGGAAAAACATCAACAACCTCAGATATGAAGATGACACCACTCTAATGGCAGAAAGTGAGGAGGAACTAAAGAACCTCTTGTTGAGGGTGAAAGAGGAGAGCACAAAAGTAGGCTTGAAACTCAACATAAAAAAAAACTAAGATCATGGCATCCGGCCCTATCACACCTTGGCAAATAGAAGGGGAAGACATGGAAGTAGTGACAGACTTCACATTTCTGGGATCCAAGATCACTGCAGATGGTGATTATAGCCATGAAATTAAAAGACGTTTGCTCCTTGGGAGGACAGCTATGGTGAACCTGGGCAGTATAATAAAAAGCAGAGACATCACCTTGCCAACAAAAGTCTGTATAGTCAAAGTGATGGTATTCCCAGTAGTAAAGTATGGCTGTGAGAGCTGGACCGTAAGGAAGGCTGAGTGCAGAAGAATAGATGCTTTTGAGATGTGGTGCTGGAGAAGACTCTTGAGAGTCCCTTGGACTGCAAGATCCAATCAGCCAGTCCTAAGGGAAATCAACCCAGACTGTTCCCTGGAAGGTCAGATGCTGAAGCTGAAGCTCAAATACTTTGGCCACCCAATGAGAAGGGAGCACTCCCTAGAGAAGATCCTGATGCTAGGAAAGACAGAAGGCAAAAGAAGAAGGGGATGGCAAAAGATGAGATTGCTGGACAGTGTTACTGACGTAAGAAACACGAATTTGAGCAGACTTTGGAGGACAGCGGAAGACAGGAGGGCCTGGCGTGACTTTGTCTATGGGGTCGCAAAGAGTCGGACTCAACTGTGCAACTAAACAACAACAACAAAGTATCCAAATGCAGTGATATGGCAGATTGGGGACAGACAAAAAAGCTACAGACCTCCGAACCTCTGCTATATCTGACCAAAGCCGGAACCGGGACTGAAACTCACAGATGCTGCTGAGTTGGCCTGGTTGTGCCATGGTTGACAGGCGAAGCTGGAGTGTGGAGTATAAAATTGCCAACATATAGATCTTCCTGGGCTGCAGGAGAAAAACAGTGGCAACATAAAATTGTTTGCTTTGGATGGTCCTGCTTGTTGGTGTTGGTCCGTCTCGATGCAGTGGCCATTTCACAACTTTGTGGATGCCACTTGATATGTCATTTGCTTGGTGTGGGCTCCAGCAGAGCAAATGGAGGGGGACTGGGGAGAGTTTCCACTCTCTTGGTACTCCCAACGTTGCGTGCAGGTGCGGCAATGACCAGTGAGTGAACCTGGCTACTGCAGAGGTGTAGGAGGCTGGTGGGAGTTTGTGCTGCTTTGGATGAATTGTGGCTTGAAAACTGCTTCTTTGCACCCAGATTGCACTTTATACCACCTTGTACTTTATAGGAGTTTCCATCTGAGGACTGCCATTAAATTAGGCTTGCCATTTGAGTTGTTATAAATAACTGCTGCCAACCTATAATGAATTGTTGTTTAATTGTCATTAATTAATTGCTGCAAATTAATTATGTAAAATATAGTGAATTTTTATGTACTATAACTTAAGTCTAATTAATTTCAAATTGATACTGTGATCTTTGGCTGCTAAATTAATTGTTGGATTATTAAATTGCTGATTAATTAGGATAATTATTATTTTAATTGATTGGAGACTAGTTATCAGATGTTGGAGCTTCAAAGGAAACGAACCATCATTTGTTGCAAAGTAGTAGCGTTTATTTGATAACTCAAAGTTCTGGATAGGCAGTCATTGGAACTGATAACAGGTATTGAAACATACATGGGTTTTAAGGCCTCACATCAAAGCATTCATAAACAATCCTACATTCTCACACTCTAGTGTCAGAAGTAACACTTTCCCGGCCCCTTATCACTTGCGGCTCGCTTTCTCACAGAGGAGCCCTGCTGGCTCTCCTTGAAACTTGCTATCTTCAAAGGCCTTTTGCTTTGTTAGTGTTATGCAGAGGAGTTCACAGCATGGCTTAGTAACATTTCTGAGACCGTTTGAAATGTAAGGTCTTCTGCTTCACAGTTAGTATTAGGAATTCAAAATGGAGTTAGTCATGTCAAGTTAGTCATGTCAAGAAACAAGTCACTGTATGCATTCAGTACAAAATCACATTGATGTTCTCCAATGTCTGACATACTGCCCCCCCTAAGCTCTTGCTCGGGGTTTGTCTGGGTGCAGTAGGTAAAATTTCTTCAAGAGAGAGGGAGCCCTCAGATCAGTTGATTTAACCAATTCATCGCAACTGGTGGGGAAGTATTTCCAACGAACCAGATAGTATAACACCCCCCTTTGGACCCTAGAGTCCAGCACCTCCTGCACCTCATGATGACTCTGACCCTTCACTTGAATGGGTAAGGGCTCTGGAGGGCGGGGGTGCCAAGATGAATTCCCAGGATACTTGCGAAGAAGACTGCAATGAAAAACAGGGTGAATCTTACTAAACAACTTGGGAAGATCCAGTTCTACTGTCACTCTGTTTATCACTCTTTTGATTTTGAATGGACCTAGGAATTTGTATGCTAGTTTCTTGCAAGTCTGTGGTAGAGGAAGATTTTTAGTGGACAAAAACACACTCTCCCCTTCTTTGAAGTCCCACTCGGGGGAGCGTTTTTTTTTTCCAAAATAGGCTTTATAGTCCCTTTTTGCCATTTCCAAATTTTCCTGAATGACCGTCCAGCCCTTCTGTACTTTTTTCCACCATGGTTGGCAGGTGCTAGGTGGCGCTGTTCCCTCAGGACTGGGCAACAGCGGGAACGGCTTTCCTTCGTAGCCGTTTACTATCTGGAATGGCGAGGCTTTGGTCGAACTATGCAAGCTGTTATTGTAGCCGTATTCGGCGAATGGGAGTAGCTCTACCCAGTTGGACTGTTGGTAGTTTATATAGCACCTTAGGTACTATTCTAAAAGACTGTTTACACGCTCCGTCTGTCCGTCCGTCTGAGGGTGATAGGCATAGCTCAGTCCCTGTTCTATCCCGGTCATTTTGCAAAACTCCCGTATCCCTTTAGAATACCTTCTGGCCTCCCCTCCCCTTCCTTTTCCATTTCTTCAATGAATCTGCTTCCCCCCCACGGTTCTGGTCAACCCATTTTTTTTTTTCGGAGCGAGTAGTCACCCCCCCCCCCAGCCACTGCGGAAGGAGGGATGATCGAGTCTATGACTTCTTCCCTCTGGTTCTCGTGCTGGCGCAAGCGGGAGACAGCGTCAGCTAGAAAGTTCTTGGAGTCCGGAATGTGCTTAAGCACAAGGTCGAATTTGGCAAAGAATCCCGCCCACCGGATTTGTTTGGCGGTCAGTTTCCTCCAACCCGTTAGGGCTTCTAAGTTTTTGTGGTCGGTCCAGATTTCGAACAGCACCCGGGCCCCCTCCAACCAGGACCTCCAAGTCTTTAGGGCATATGTTACAGCGAACGCCTCCTTATCCCAGACTGACCAGTTGCATTGCTCATTAGAGAACTTGCGCGAAATGTAGGCACAGGGCCGGAGCCTCCCCTCCTCATCCTTCTGCATTAATATGGCCCCTACGGCAACATCGGAGGCGTTGCATTGAACCACGAAGGGCTTTAGCTCATTTGGATGGGCTAACATGGGTTCACTAGTGAACAGTCTCTTACGTTCATCAAAGGCCGCTTGGCAGCTAGGGGTCCACGGCAGCTTCGCCCCCAGTTTCTTTTTCCCTTCATTTTCAGGAGATCGGTCAAGGGAAGCATTACTTGGGCGAACCCCTGTATGAACCCCCTATAAAAATTTGTGAACCCGAGGAAAGATTGGAGCTGTCTGTGTGTCCTCGGGGGTTCCCAATCCAAAACCACTTGGATCTTGTCTGGGTCCATTGCCAGTCCCTTCCCGGACACCTGAAACCCCAAGTAGTCAAATTCCATCTGGTGGAACTCACACTTCGATAATTTTGCATACAGTTTGTGCTGATACAGAGTTGTTAGCACCTTTCGCACCAGGGGCACATGAGACTTTAGATCTTTCGAGTAGATAATGATGTCATCCAGGTACATCACCACCCCCTTGTACAGGTATTCCCACAACACTTCATTTATAAAGTTCATGAACACCCCGGGAGCCCCCTGCAAGCCGAAAGGCATCACTAGGTATTTGAACTGTCCAATGGGTGTATTGAATGCCGTTTTCCACTCATCCCCCTCCTTAATTCTGACTCGGAAGTAAGCGTCCCTCAGGTCTAGTTTGGTGAATATCGACCCCTCCGATACTGTGCTTAATAAGTCTTTGATCAGGGGGACGGGGTAGGCGTTGGACATAGAAATCCCATTTATTCTGCGAAAGTCTGTGCAAAGCCTCAGACTCCCGTCCTTCTTCTTCCGGAAGAGGACCGGGGCGGCGTGGGGCGCAGTTGCGGGTCTAATGAACCCCCATTTCAAAATCTTATAGATGAATTTCCACAACTCGTCTTTCTCACCCATCGAGTACGGTTTAGCTTTGGGCAGCTCCTGCGCCGGTATCAGCTCAATTGCACAGTCTGTGTCTCGGTGCAGCGGGAGCTCGTTAGCCTCCTCCTCGCTAAACACCCTGTGAAGGTCTCGGTACTCTTTCGGGATGGAGCGGACCTCTTCTACTGACACACATGTTTTTTCGTTCACTGGGGGAGGCATTGGGCCCCACTTCCCCTGCCAGTGGTGGTGGGCGCACCACCGGTCTGTAAAGTCTATTGTCTGTGCTTCCCATTGTATGTCCGGCTGGTGGCGAGCCAGCCATCCCACCCCCACCCCCACATCAAAAGAAGAGGAGGGGGCAATGATGAAGGCCTCTACCTCCCAGTGTTCCTGGATCCCCACTGGCAGCCCCTAAGTTTCCTCTGTGCAGGGTTCCCCCCTCATGGCTGTCCCGTCCATCTGCTCGAATTGGATCGGGTGGGGGAGAGGGACCTTGGTCAGCCCCAGGAGGTCCACTAGCCTGGGGGTGATGATTTCATGGGTGCAACCCAAGTCTACTAAGGCCCAGGCATACATGAACCGCTTCAATTTTGGGTTTAACAAAGTCACGGGTACAAATAGTAGGGCCCCAGTTATTCTCACCCATAGTGGTGCTGTCAAATCCACGACCTGCCATCCGGCACCTCTCATTGCAGGTCACTCTCATTTTCCACCGTCTCCGTCTCCCACGACTCTTCTCCCGAGTCCTCAGTTATTATAGATTCCTCGTCAAGCACCATGGAGGTGGCGACACTGCCCCGACTGGACTCTTTGGTCTTGCTTCCCGATTTCTTTTGCCCGGCCCCTGCTGGCTTTCGGGTTGTGGGGGGTGCGCGTGGCTTCTCCAGGCAGTTGGCAGCCACATGCCCGGGATCGCCACAGCGGAAGCATCAGTGCCCCAGGGTCGGTTTGGGGGTGCCACCTTGGGGTGCGGCCTTCTTCGGCTCCTGCTTAGTCCCGGCTTTGGGCTCGCGTCCCCCTCTCACCCCTTGCTGCTGCTGCTGCCGTTGCAGGGCCACGTGCTTGAGGATGGTCTCCACTTCTCCGGCCAGCTGTATCCAGCCCACTAGAATGGTAGGGCAAGCTTGCTGAAAGCATCTATCGAGGATGCTTGCATTGAGGCCACGGTGGAAGGCGTCGTACTTCATTCTCTCATTCCAGCCGCGGACCTTGGAGCAGTGTGCCCAGAAATCGGCTGCATACTCCCTCACGGTTCTCGACCCCTGTTATAGCTCCCGCAAGGCGGTGAGGGCCCGCACCTCCTGCAGTGGGTCGCCGTACTGCTGGAGCATGGCCTGCAGGAATCCTGCCACGGTGATCAATTCGGGGCCTCGGGTTTTGTACTGGCTGACAAACCACCGCCTCGCGGCCCCCTTTAGCTTCGACCCCAGGTAGTCTATTCGGCTGAGCTCAGTAGGGAAGGTGTTTCCCCAGTGGGTCATGAAGCTGTTGCACTGGATAGTGAAGTACTCCACCTCTTCTGGGTCGCCATCGAAGGTGATCTGTAGCTCTCACCCCCGGCCTCCTGCCCAAGGTACTGAGGCGGCTGGCCCACAGGCCCCATCGGCCAACCAGGTGGAAAGACAATCCTGGGAGGCACCGCGGGGCTGGGGACTGGTTGTGGACCCGCTGGGGCTGGCAGCGCAGCTGGCCTGCCCGGGGGGCCCCTCGGTTGGTCTGGCTGCGGGGCTGGAGGAGGCTCTGCCGGCTCCTCGGGTTGGTCGGCCGGGGGGTCGGCTGGCAGTTCCCCCAGCTCCAGGCGCTGTGCTGGCTCCCCTGGTGGAGCTCTCATCTGTTCTCACACCTGGTCCAGCTGCCTCTGCACTTCATGCGAGATGTGCATGTTGCTCAACTGGAGTTTGTTTCGGATCTCCCTCATCCAGATCCGCATCTTGTTTCTCAGTAGCTGGACATCGTCCGCTCCTCTCGGGGCCCGGCTGTTGTCCTCCCCCAGGCCTCTGCCTCGGTCCTTCCCGGCCAGCGCTTCTTCTCCTTCTGCTCCCATTCCGGCGAACAGGTTACTGAAGCGTCCGGCTGCCTCATCCATGAGTGCTGTCAAGGCGCGGGGCTGCCACTTCTTCGGGGTGAAGAGTAGCATTGAGAAGTGCAATGGCGATGCCCCTTTCCTCCGGTCAACTGTAACGCCCGGCGGGATCCCCTGCCCCTCTGTGTGTTCGGTGGGTTCTCTGTTATCCGGAACCTTGGCGGCCATCCAGCTATCAGGTTGCCGGTTCGGATAGACCCGTATTGGATCAGTTCCAAAATGTCAGACGTTGGAGCTTCAAAGGAAACGAACCATCATTTGTTGCAAAGCAGTAGCGTTTATTTGATAACTCAAAGTTCTGGATAGGCCGTCATTGGAACTGATAACAGGTATTGAAACATACATGGGTTTTAAGGCCTTACATCAAAGCATTCATAAACAATCCTACATTCTCACACTCTAGTGTCAGAAGTAACACTTTCCCGGCCCCTTATCGCTTGTGGCTCGCTTTCTCACGGAGGAGCCCTGCTGGCTCGCCTTGAAACTTGCTATCTTCAAAGTCCTATTGCTTTGTTAGTATTATTCAGAGGAGTTCACAGCATGAGTTAGTAACATTTCTGAAACCATTTGAAATGCAAGGTCTTCTGCTTCACAGTTAGTATTAGGAATTCAAAATGGAGTTAGTCATGTCAAGAAACAAGTCACTGTATGCATTCAGTACAAAATCACATTGATGTTCTCCAATGTCTGACACTAGTTATAGTTGTTGATTGGCTATTATTAATTGGCAATATATTTGGGTTTTATAGTTAATAGGTGAGAATAAAATTATTAGACATTGAATTCAGTCTCATTTATTTATACGGCACCAAACCAACCATAAAAGCCTAATAGTTTAAACAAATTAAAACACTGAATTGTTTGTTAGACTTAATGAGTAACTTAAAAGGTTAGTGAGCCATTGTTATAAAATCAAACTAGGAAAGTGAGCTGGGTACTGGGTAGGTTAAATCTTACAGCTGATTAGATTTATTGCTAGTTACATCTTCTGATTGGTCTGAGCCTGCTGTGTAGACCATTGGCAAATGGTAATGACTGGGCTGGGACAGAAGACAGAAACAGGATACAGGATGACCTTGACAGGCTGGAAAACTGGGCTAAAATCAAGAAAATGAATCTTAACAGGGATAAATGTAAAGTTCTGCATTTAGGTAGCCAAAATCCAATACATGGTTACAGGATGGGGGAGACTTGTCTTAGCAGTAGTATGTGCGAAAAGGATCTAGGGGTCTTAGTGGATCATATGCTGAACATGAGTCAACAGTGTGATGCGGTGGCTAAAATGGCAAATGCAATTTTGGGAATGTATCAACAGAGGTATAGTGTCCAGATCACATAAAGTGATGGTATCGCTTTACTCTGCTCTGGTAAGACCTCACCTGGAGTATTGTGTTCAGTTTTGGGCCCCACGTTTTAAGAAAGATATAGACAAGCTGGAACAGGTCCAGAGGAGGGCGATGAAGATGGTGAGAGGTCTGGAGACCAAATCCTATGAAGAAAGGTTGAAGGAGCTGGGGGATGTTTAACCTGGAGAGGAGGCGGCTGAGAGGTGATATGATCACCATCTTCAAGTTCTTGAAGGACTGTCATATAGAGGATGGTGTGGAATTGTTTTCTGTGGTAGGACCAGAACCAATGGGTTGAAATTAAATCAAAAGAGTTTCCGGCTCAACATTAGGAAGAACTTCCTGACCGTTAGAGCGATTCTTCAGTGGAACAGTCTTCCTCGGGAGGTGGTGGGCTCTCCTTCCTTGGAGGTTTTTAAACAGAGGCTAGATGGCCATCTGACAGCAATGAAGATCCTGTGAATTTAGGGGGAGGTGTTTGTGAGTTTCCTGCATTGTGCAGGGGGTTGGACTAGATGACCCTAGAGGTTCCTTCCAACTCTATGGTTCTATGATTCCAGTGCTCCTGGGGAGGAGAAAGTATAGCAGTGGGAACAGGTGTTCATGTAAAGGAAGTAGACTGTGATGCCAGAAAGCTCAATCTTCTTCCAGCCTGCATCCCATCCCAACGGTTGCAGACAGTGGGGCCAAGCTGAGTTACCCACCTCCAACACTGGTGTTGTATAATTCAGGTCCATTAGCAATAAGACCTCAGTCCTGTGGGACTTCCTGCTAGAACAGGATATGGACCTGGCTTGCATGACCAAGACCTGGTTGTGAGACAGGAAAACAGTTGCTTTCTCCCAATTAGCTCCTCCCAGGTTCTCGGTCCTCCACCAATTGTGGGCTAGTGTGTGGGGGGAGGGGTGGCTCTATTCATTCAGGAGGCTTATTCTTTCTGAGCCCTTCCATCCCCAAGATCACCAGTATAGAGTGTGTCAGTCTGGTGTGTGATGTTGGGGAGAGTTTGACTATCTGGCTGGTGTACCAACCTCCTAACGCACCAGTCAGTGCCTTACCATCGCTTTTGGAGGCTGTAGCAGGTTGGGTGCCAGAACACCCAAAGGTCTTAGTCATGGATGATTTCAACGTTCATGCTGATGATGTGAGCTTCACGCAGGAGGGAGACCTAGTGTCATCCTTGGTGGAACTAGGACTTTCCCATTATGTAACAACTCCCACTCACCGGGCTGTACACATGCTGAGTTTGCAGTGAATCTGAGTTTATTAGACATATCCTGCCCTCCCCACCGGGGCAGGCTCAGGGTGGCTCACAATCAGTAAAAACAGAACAATTCATATACATTGCATTATGCATTAAAATAAACAATTAAAGCAGGTAAAACAGTCTGGTGCTAATATCAATTGACAATATTAAATTTGGGGTGTTAAGTGGGGGTACAGTGGGGGTTACAGTGGACCGAATTACTGCTGAGGCAGTGCCATGGTCAGACCACTATGCTCTGAAGGCCTTATGAATGTTCCACATCAACCCTGTTTCGGCGGTGATATTGGGGGGGGGGCAGGCTACCAAAGAACCAGTGCATAATTTTTAATTTCTCTTTAATCCAGAGAGGTGCAAACATGATTAGTAATTATCATGTAGTTAAGGTAAACTGTCTCCATAAGGCTTGAAGCTTTCAATCTGTCATACTGCTCACCTGAAGTCACTGTATTTAGACTTCTGATTCTATTTCTGACATCTTTTATTTTTGACTCTTGTCTATCTTTAGAAATTTTAAAAGTTTCATCAATCAACCTTGGAGGATTTTCATTTCTTTCTTCCTCGATATTACCTCTTCTTTCATCCCACACTTCTCCTTGTTTCCATTCACTGAACTTAGTATTGCAACGCTTTTCTTTGCATGATCTTCAAACTGTTCACAAATGTAGGTTGTATTTTGGCACTATGAATGTTTTGGTGGTATTTATTCAGCATTATTCTAATTTTTAATATTAACAATTGATTGTGCCACAATTGGCTCCTGATCTTGTTTTAGTAGAGAAAAGAGCATCTCCAACTTCTGTTTCTGATTATGTAATCTATTTGATTACTGCATTGGCCATCCATTGATGTCCATTCATACAATTTTCTGGTTGGTTGCTGGAAACTTGTTCACAATAAACAGTTTGTTGTCTTCACAGAATTCTGTGAGCCATTCTCCTGTTCATTTTATTCTCCTAGTTCAAATTTTCCAACAATATTTGATTCTACTTTCCCCCCACTTTTGCATTCAAGTCACCTATGATTATTAGCGAATCTTGTTTAGGTGTATGATCATTTTTTCCCTGGGCACTTTCTGCTTTCATTTTCTTCATCTTCGGTTGTGACATAAACCTGAATGATTGTTATGCTGATAGGTTTTTCATGAAGTCTGACTGATATTATTTTGTCAGACTTTGCATTATAGCCCCTGATTGTCTGTATTACATCTTGCCTCATTATCAAAGCAACTCTGATTTTTTTTTTTTTTGTCATTCCCAAGTAAAACATTTTGTATTTTTCTAACAGAAAATGTTCTAATACAGTCCACTTTAGTGCACTCACTTCCAGGATTGCAACATTTAAAATTCAATTTCTCATTTTACGATTCTGAGCTTACCTTGATTCAAACTTCTCACATTCCATGTTCCTATTATATGTGTTGAACAACTTTGGATTTTCCTTTTGCATCCATTCACATCAACAATTGAACATCCTTTCGTCTTTCAACCAGTGTCTTCCAGCACAATATATATATATATATATGTATATTTATGTCTCATCATAGGGTTTTCAAGGTATGAGATGATCAGAAGTGGTTTACCATTGCCTTTGTCTGTGCAGTACAAACTAGAGAGAGCTGAAGTATCACAGCTGTTGTCTATGATAGATCCTCTGCCAGTGTTGACTTTCCACTACTGCTGCTGCCCAAGAGCCAACCTTCAAGGATATCACTAAGCCCATCACCACTGGAATTGTATGTTCTCTTCTGCTGATGTTACCATTGATTCCTGAAGAAGGTGGATGCATCATAGTCTGGTGGCTCAGCAGTGACCATTCTGCCTTGAGTTGACTCTGCTAGGAGTTTAGCCTCTTGGCAGAGTCTAAAATCCTGATGGTTTTGCTCTCAGCACAAAACTCCTCAACATGTTAAGATGTGTATCCAAGAGTCCCCTGTGCAAGTCCCCTGTGCAAGCTTTGTTTTAATGTTTTTATATTTTAATTTTTTTTAACTGTGTAAATGCCTAAACTTAATATTGTTATGTCAGATTTCATGTGTTGTGAGCCACCCTGAGACACCTTGGTGGGAAGGGCGGGATACAAATCATAAATAAACTAAACTAAACTAAGTCATTACTGACCCATTCGACGACATCACATCATGACATTTTCTTGGCAGACTTTTTATGGGGTGGTTTGCCATTACCTTCCCTAGTCATCTACGCAGCAAGCTGTGTACTCATTTTACCAACCTCGGAAGGATGGAAGGCTGCATCAACCTTGAGCTGGCTACCTGAACCTAGCTTCTGCCAGGATCGAACTCAGATCACGAGCAGAGCTTGAACTACAGTACTGCAGTTTACCACTCTGTGCCATAGGGGTCTTTACTTACATCTGAGCAATTTTCCAGGTTTGTAGTAAGAGGTCTTTATTGTACCTGACCAGATTGGTGAGGACTTCCTATGTGAGATACATAGGTATAAATATGTACACACACACCCCATTTAAAAATATGAAACTGCCTGATATGAGAGCTCAAGTGACATGGCTACTATCAGATACAAAGGCTTCCATTACTCTTTCTATGGCAAAATTTATAGGGGCAATAATTAAATATCATGGAGATAATATTAAGGAAGGCTTTTTATCATTTTATTTTCTGTGCAAAGTCAATATCTGTAAGAGCAGTACTAGATAGACAGAAATATTTAGATATATAAATGTATTCTCACTACCTTTTTCTCCTTTAAAAAATGCCATGTCCTCTGCTCTGTAATCATTAACTTAATTTATCTTCACTTCCTTTTTTTCAAATATGCACACAAGATTAATTTTCTTCTAAGCTTCTAAATGTTAACATTTGCTAAAATTAAGTTTTCTCCTCAACCACATCTTTGACAGCACAGAACCCAAGACTGGTTTTAAATTGCTTGCGTATGAGTGTGGAGGCAGTTCTACAAATCTTGTGTCATGCTGTTTGTGACCAAGAAACATAATTTTAAAAACTGATTTAGCAATGCAATTCATCATTGCCCTACCAGTTCTTAACATTCTGACCCTTGGTCACAAACACAAATAAAATTTGTAGAACTACCTCCATGCTCACAATCAATTCATCAAGACACATTTATTTATTTGATTTGATTTTTAGGCCGCCCTCCCCTACAAGCAGGACTCAGGGCAGCTTACAACAGAAGAAACATACAATAAATAGCTAAAAGTTAAAAATAAACATTAAAATACACAGTGCATACGCCAAATAGGTGTGAAAAACCTCAGCTTGAGACCCTGGAGAGCCGCTGCCAGTCTGAGAAGACAATACTGGCTTTGATGGACCGAGGGGGGTCTGATTCAGTAGAAGGCAGCTTCATATGTTCAATAATTGAATCCACTCCAAGATGGTAAAAGAATCAAGTTTCGCAGACCTCCGGGGGGGTGGGTTATGGGAAATGGAGGGTATGAGGGTGTCATGCTACATGTTGTACTATTGCTTCGACTGAATGCCTGGCGGAACATCTCCACCTCACACGCCCTGTGGAAAGATAACAAATCCTTTCCGTGGATTTGAAAAACTGTGGACATGGATGTTCTCTGGCAGAGAGTTCCACCAAGTAAGAGCCAGGCCAAGAAAGCCCTGGCCCTGGTTGAGGACAGCCAGAACTCTCTCGGGCTGGGCACCACCAGGAGGTTCTTCCTTCCCTAGCAAAACAGTCTCTGGGGGCATAGTGAGAGAGGTGGTCCTAAAGGTATTTGGGTCCCTGACCACTAAGGGCCTTAAAGGTCAAACCCAGCATCTTGAATCAGATCTGGTGCTCCACTGGAAGTCAGCGCAGCTCGTGCAGAACAGGTTGAATATGTGCCATTTGAGGGGTCCCCATAAGGATTCACATGGCTGCATTCTGGATCAGCTGGAGCTTCTGGATCAGTCTAAAGGGTAGGTTCATGTAGACCAAGTTACAGTAGTCGATCCTGGAGGTGAATATTGTATGGATTACCGTGGCTAGGTCAGAACAAGACAGATAGGGGTCCAGTTGCCTGACCTGCCACAGTCGGAGGAATACCAGCCTGGCAACCTTTGCGACCTGGGCCTCCCTTGATAAGGAGGCATCCAGAGTCATGCCTAGACTCCTGACAGTCAATGGTGGTTTTAAGAGCTCTCCATCAAGAGTTGGGAGTTGGCAGTCCAGCTGTGACTCCCTCCCACCCAGACACAGAACCTCCATTTTAGCAGGATCCAGTTTCAACTGACTCTGCCTTAACAACTCTACCACAGCTTCCAAAACCTCAGCTAAATTTATGGGAATGGTGTCTAGTCGACTGCCCATCAACAGAAACAGCATGCTGATGACACCCCAGCCCAAAACTCCATGTCAGCTGGGCATGTCTGTATATCAAAACTGAACACCTTTTATTTTGCAGGAATTATGGTGAAGAAAAGAATCCTGATACTAATGTCTGCTAGGGTTATTTTTGAAAGGCTTTACGGGGGATCTGTCTGTGGAGCAGAAAACATAGATTGTCACATTTTCTGCTGCTCCTTCCCACTGCAGGCCAGTCAGCCTCTGAACTGTTTCTCCTGGGAAGTCAGCAGACCTTCTGAAAGAGCATAAGAGGCAATGTTCAGGTCTGTAGTGGAAGGGAGAATTGTCATTAGTGGTAGGATACAAGCTAATTTATCTGAATGCCTTCAACACCCTGTTCTAGAATCTTTTTCTGCAGTGGAATCTTTTTACATAGGGCAGGAGAGCATTTCAACATATTCCCCCTCTGTGCAATCTTAGTAAACTCCACTTGCTGCCTCAGGACTCTGTGGTTCTATTTGGTGGCCTCTATCAATCAATCTTTGGGAAATAGAGCATTATTCTAGGCATCTGAGCTCTCTTTATTGCTAGTGGCAGTAGCTTAAATTATGTTCTATGTGTAAAAGGGCTATATTTACATATATTATTCAAGCTACAGAAGCTAGGTTTATTTGGGCCAGAATGTGGATTGTTCCAGCAGCTTTTAGTGTACAGATTGACTTCAGTGTAAAATAAGAGATCACAAAGCTGATGTATTCATAACATTAAGTAATTTTACTTGGTTGGGAAATGATAACTCCACTAGCCATCAAAATAATATGCTAAATCCTTAATGCAACATTCTGCTCAATTCTCACTGCTAAGATAATAAAATATTGACTGTGACATTGGGTCACTTTATTCTGTGGCTTTGGGGGCAGCTCCTTTCCATTCAACTTCCCATCTTGGATAACCCAACAAATTCTCTTTTTTATAATTAATATGTTTATCAGTCTGAGGCTCACATTACAGGATGATGATAGAGTATGCAGTGGAATATGAAACTTTATGAGTTTCAGAATAACCTTCATTACAAGGATTTTCATAGGCTCATAAACCATCAGGATGCTGTATCATGCCGATGTTATCTGTTGTATAATAAATCAAAAGGCTTCCCGTCAGTTGGGATCTCCTGTGTGGGAGCTTTTAGCAATGTTTCATTTCTTCTATCATTGGATTCATTAGAGAATTAAGGGACAGTGATTGATTTCCAACTGGAATCCATCAACCAGGGTTAAAATTTTTATAATCATCTCATCAATTAAAATGTATCATTATCTGTTGTCTTGCAATAGGCTAGGCAGAATTTTTCTGTACCTAAATGAATGCAAACATATATTTTTGGAAATGGAAATCCTCCTTCTGATCTTTTGTGTAAATTGCAATTTTGTTTGAAATATTCAGGCTTATTTGGAGCAGGAAAAGCCTTTCCAGCACAAGGCATCCCAAATATCTGTTGTTCCAGAAGCTGCCTCACCTATCTTCATACACATTGAATTTTTGTTTCTGGTGGAACAATTGAAAATCCTATTTAACGAACATCTTATCTGAATACAAAGTCTTGTTTGAGTGCATGCATTCAACTCATGACACCTGGATCAATAACAAAGACTTTCTGAATGTGTGCAGAAGAAGAAGAAGAAGACTGAAAATTTATACCCTGCCCTTCTCTCTGAAACAGAGACTCAGAGCAGCTTACAATCTCCTATATCTTCTCCCCCCACAACAGACACCCTGTGAGGTGGGTGAGGCTGAGAGGGCTCTTACAGCAGTTGCCCTTTCAAGGACAACTCCTGCAAGAGCTATGGCTGACCCAAGGCCATTCCAGCAGGTGCATGTGGAGGAGTGAGGAGTGGGGAATCAAACCCAGTTCTCTCAGATTAGAGTCTGCACACTTAACCGGGCCTAGCTTGCCTGGGAAATTATAAATGTTTGTATGCAAATGCTAGAAGTGTCCGAAGTAAAATTGGTGAATTGGAATGTTTTGTGTTGGGAGAAAACATAGACATTGTGGGAATTTCAGAAACTTGGTGGAATGAGGAGAATCAGTGGGACACGGTGATTCCTGGATATAAGTTATATCGGAAGGATAGGGAGGGAAGGGTTGGAGGTGGGGTGGCTCTGTATGTCAGAGAGGATATACGGTCCAGTAAGACTGAGGTCAGAGAATTAGATTCCCTTTTAGAAATGCTTTGGGTTGAAATAGAGGGCCCAAAAGGAAATTTAACTATGGGAGTTTGTTATCGCCCACCAAATCAAAAGAGAGAGGACGATTATAATATGATGGAAGGATTAAAGATAGCGGCTAAACGTAAAAACTGTGTCATAATAGGTGATTTTAACTACCCGCAGATTGATTGGGTCAATATGTGTTCTGGTCGAGAGAAAGAGATTGAGTTTCTTGATGCTCTCAATGACTGTGCTATGGAGCAGATGGTCTCAGAACCTACCAGAGGTGGGGCGATCCTGGATCTGGTTCTAAGTAATGCCCAAGACTTAGTGAGAGACGTAAAAGTGATTGCGCCACTTGGGAACAGTGACCATAATGTTATTGATTTCACCGTTTGTATAAATAGGGAGTTGCCCAAAAAGACCGCCACAACCACATTTAACTTTAAAAGGGGTAAATTCTCTGAGATGAGGAGGCATGTGAGGAGGAAACTGAAAGGAAAGGTAAATACGGTCAAAACCCTTGGGGAAGCTTGGAGACTATTTAAAACTATAATCCTAGAAGCTCAGATAAAATACATACCACAAGTTAGGAAATGCACAAACAGGTATAAGAAGAGGCCAGCATGGTTAACAAACAAAGTAATGGAAGCTGTAAAAGGTAAGAAGGACTCCTTTAAGCGGTGGAAAACCAGTCCAAGTGAGATTAATAAAAGGGAACACAGGCAGTAGCAAATCAAATGCAAGACTGTGATCAGGCAGGCGAAAAGGGACTATGAGGAGCAAATTGCAAAAAACATAAAGACCAACAATAAAAATTTCTTCAAATATATTAGAAGTAGGAAACCAGCCAGGGAAGCAGTGGGGCCCTTGGATGACCATGGGGTAAAAGGATTACTGAAGGAGGATGGGGAAATGGCTGAGAAGCTGAATGCATTTTTTGCCTCCGTCTTCACCGTGGAAGATGAGAAGTGTTTGCCCGCCCCAGAACCACTAATATTGGAAGGGGTGTTGAAAGACCTGAGTCAGATTGAGGTGACAAAAGAGGAGGTCCTACAACTGATAGACAAATTAAAAACTAATAAGTCACCGGGTCCGGATGGCATACATCCAAGAGTTCTGAAAGAACTCAAAGTTGAACTTGTGGATCTTCTAACAAAAATCTGTAATCTTTCATTGAAATCTGCCTCTGTTCCTGAGGACTGGAAGGTAGCAAATGTCACCCCCATCTTTAAAAAGGGTTCCAGAGGAGATCCAGGAAATTACAGGCCAGTCAGTCTGACTTCAATACCGGGAAAGTTGGTAGAAACCATTATCAAGGACAGAATGAGTAGGCACATTGATGAACACAGGTTATTGAGGAAGACTCAGCATGGGTTCTGGGTTCTGTAAGGGAAGATCTTGCCTCACTAACCTGTTACATTTCTTTGAGGGGGTAAACAAACTTGTGGACAAAGGAGACCCGATAGATGTTGTTTACCTTGACTTCCAGAAAGCTTTTGATAAAGTTCCTCATCAAAGGCTCCTTAGAAAGCTTGAGAGTCATGGAGTAAAAGGACAGGTCCTCTTGTGGATCAAAAACTGGCTGAGTAATAGGAAGCAGAGAGTGAGTATAAATGGGCAGTCTTCGCAGTGGAGGATGGTAAGCAGTGGGGTGCCGCAGGGCTCGGTACTGGGTCCCATGCTCTTTAACTTGTTCATAAATGATTTAGAGTTGGGAGTGAGCAGTGAAGTGGCCAAATTTGCGGATGACACTAAATTGTTCAGGGTGGTGAAAACCAGAGAGGATTGTGAGGAACTCCAAAGGGATCTGTTGAGGCTGGGTGAGTGGGCGTCAACGTGGCAGATGCGGTTCAATGTGGCCAAGTGCAAAGTAATGCACATTGGGGCCAAGAATCCCAGCTACAAATACAAGTTGATGGGGTGTGAACTGGCAGAGACTGACCAAGAGAGAGATCTTGGGGTCGTGGTAGATAATTCACTGAAAATGTCAAGGCAGTGTGCGTTTGCAATAAAAAAGGCCAACGCCATGCTGGGAATTATTAGGAAGGGAATTGAAAACAAATCAGCCAGTATCATAATGCCCCTGTATAAATCGATGGTGCGGTCTCATTTGGAGTACTGTGTGCAGTTCTGGTCGCCGCACCTCAAAAAGGATATTATAGCATTGGAGAAAGTTCAGAAAAGGGCAACTAGAATGATTAAAGGGCTGGAACACCTTCCTTATGAAGAAAGGTTGAAACGCTTAGGGCTCTTTAGCTTGGAGAAACGTCGACTGAGGGGTGACATGATAGAGGTTTACAAGATAATGCATGGGATAGAGAAAGTAGAGAAAGAAGTACTTTTCTCCCTTTCTCACAATACGAGAACTCGTGGGCATTCGATGAAATTGCTGAGCAGACAGGTTAAAACGGATAAAAGGAAGTATTTCTTCACCCAAAGGGTGATTAACATGTGGAATTCACTGCCACAGGAGGTGGTGGCGGCCACAAGCATGGCCACCTTCAAGAGGGGGTTAGATAAAAATATGGAACAGAGGTCCATCAGTGGCTATTAGCCACAGTGTGTATGTGTGTGTGTGTGTGTGTGTGTGTGTGTGTATATATATATATATATATATATATATATATATATTTGGCCGCTGTGTGACACAGAATGTTGGACTGGATGGGCCATTGGCCTGATCTAACATGGCTTCTCTTATGTTCTTATGTTAACCACTACACCAAACTGGCTCTCCTTAAGGAAAAGAGAACATATATTGGAGGGTTTTGCAAAAGCCACACAGATGAGGCTGCCTTATAGTGAATTAGACCTAAGCCCTCTAGTTACTGTGCCCAATTCTTGACTGAATCTAACTTTTCCCGTGGCTGGTCAATATTGAAAACAAACTAAGAACACTAAGGCTGATAACAGACGGGCATTTTGGGGTGGTTGGGAGGCATCCCAGATCGGGACGGCTGAAAAAGAGGTGTCCTGAAGCCTCCACACACTCCTCCACAAGCCATCTTCATCTAATCCATGGGGTGACATGGGCATATTCAGACGTCCGTTGCGCACCATACATTTTCATGCGCAGATGTGACTTGGGGCAGCTTGGCAGTTTCACACTGTCAATGTGCCTCGCTTGTACCCTTCTGCTTCCAGACACCAAGGAAGCAACTGGCGTGCAGCTCAAAAATTTGCTACCACTTTGGAAGTGGTAGCTTTTTCAGTCGCACTGCAGAGGCTGGAGGATGGGCGGCAGATGTTTGCATGTGGAGAGATTTTTTGGGTCAATTTCAGAGGCGTCTCTGAGTTGGCCCAAAGTGCCAGTCTGTTAGGCAGCCTTAATATCTCCTTTGAATCTCTTCTATCCCTTTCAGAATCAGAGGCAATGTGAACAATAAGGGACAGATTATTTGAGGTAGAGCTATCTGAACTGTACATTGCAGCTAACAAGACATGCTCCTCTCTTAGTCATGGGATCTTTCCTGATAGCTATTTTTACCAACTTCAGACTCCAGCGTTACACAAAACCCTTTCTCTTGCTAGGTTCAATGTCCTTCCTTCAGCGATTTTAACTGGGAGATTTAACAGGACACCTTTTGCTAATAGACTATGCCCTTGTGCAAGTGGATCCATTGAAACAGTGTCTCACGTGTCATTAGAATGTTGCTTCCTGATTCATACAAACTGCTGCATCTACTGAACAGCACTGTTGGGGACATAACTGATGCTGTGGCAAAGTTTTTGCAGGCTGCTCTTCTTATACACAGTAATGTAGCGTAACTTAAACTTGAATTTGACAGATTGATTTTGACATATTTTTGTATGGATTTTAGTCTCTTTTAGAACGTTCTTTTATCTTGACCCCTGCTGGCATATTTTATCTATTTGTATGCATATATGACTACCTTTACTTTTTTGCATATGTGTTTATATCTATATTTTCTCTTTTATCTTTCTTTTAATGCCAGTAAATGTAACTGAACTAGAATTAGCCCATTGGCCCATCAAGGTCAGTACTGTTGACTCAGACTGGCCAAAGCTATCTAGGGTCCCAAGCAGAGGACTGTCACATCACCCACCAAACTGCCACCATCTGATCCTTTTGGCTGAAGATGCCTGGAATTAGACTTGATGCTAAGCAGATGATCTGTCACTGAACTACAGGCCTCCCATTCATGTGGTGTCAGACAATGGAATATAACTGTGATGAGATGCTTAGCCTTACCGACTCCATTTTCTATCTCATGCTACTAACCCTGAGAAAACCCTTGCATATCAAAGTAGAGGCCCAGAATGTTACTAGCAGTAGGTGTGAACATTCCTTTCCCTGAAACCAACAAAAGCCACCTTCCTTTGAAGATACGCGCCTCCAGGGATGGCAGTTCAGCCATCCCTGTGAAGCGGCAACAACATTGAGATAAGAAGGAATGACCATGTGAAACCTTGCACCTCGACCTAGCAATGTTTAGAAATGTGTGGTTTTGCATAGTAACCTTTGATGTAGAATTCCTTAAGACATGCTCTAGTATGCAACACTGTATCAGTTCCAATCTTTCTTCGTTCAGATGCTATGGACTC